>NC_135765.1:32925261-32941345 GCF_052425735.1 Oculina patagonica | reverse complement strand
ACTAAGATGTGACATCTTTGGCCGGGTCACAAAATGATGGGAGGCGGGAGCTCTCACCAAATGTACTGCCCACTCCTGCATCGCTAAGGAAGAATCTCCTAGAGTTAACTTTTTAAAGTAAAAAATGAAATGTCTACCTTTCTGTCTTGTAATTCTTCCATTGTAGATGTTGAAGAAGTGTTACCGAGTTCACTATCTCTGCAGAAAAATATACAAAACTGAATTAGTTCATAGTCTAGAAAATTAGCGAACAAGAAGTGCAATAACTTCCTAAGGAAAATTTATTGAGTTACCAAGCCGGCATTTAAGTGCAAAGTTGATTAAAACTCCTTCGCGATAGATTCTTTCCTCAAGATGTGGACTATGTGCACTTCTTGGGAGAACACTTCCCCCCTTTTTGTAATTCATGCCAGACTAGTTCAGTTGAAAATGAAGCAAACAAATACTAAGAGAACTTGCTACACTTACTTCTCGAGTTGTGTTGACCTTTTGCATCTACATCCCCTTTTACAACAGCGAGCAACAATTACTGAAAACATAAATTATATTTTATATTTTTCAAATAGCGATTGACACACAATGGCAATGACACTCATGTAGAGGACCTATGTCTTGAATCGACCATTTAATTTTGCCCGGCTTTCTACTGGCCGGCTTTACTGTACTAACGTAACCAGTTTTTCATAGGGGCATGATAAGCTAGATTCACCCCACCCCCACCCCCGCCCTCATCGAGAGTTGATTAGCTTTTTAGCATTTTGTCAGATTTCCAAATTTCAATTTGTCGGTATCCATTTAAACTGTACTCTTCAAGGGTAAATGGAATCACTGGTGAGTAGAGTGTTTCCCTAAGGGCACAACACGATAACTCTTGAGAACAGGACTTCAAATTTTGTAATTGACCGTCAGATCTCAAGACCTACACTTTAATCACTATAGATTACTGCCACTGCAGTAAATGTAGATTGAGAATCAATGGAATTGTTACATATATTATTCACTTACACTTCTGGGTAGCTTTCCAAACCATAAATACAGTAGCTGGCACTGCAAACGCCAGTATTACAATCCACAGCGGAGCAAGGTAAGCGAAACTGTCTTTCCTGCTTTCCCTCGTGGTGCCTGAATTCTCTGTTTCCACTTCTTGAAGACAACAAAATTTAAAAAAAATAATAATAATAAATTGATGAACGCTGACAGGGACGCTAAAGTTCAAGATTTTTGTCATTGTTATCGGTCTAATACCCGCCAGTGATCTACAGTGCTTGTCACGTGACACCTACCTTGTGTAACAGTTGGGAACTCTGTCAGAGACACTTCAGTACCAACAGTGGAAGTTACTTCTGCAAAATGACATGATAATAACGACAGCACTTTGTCAGTGTCACTTTGACAGTCTATTTACTTACTTACATATGCCTTTTTTTCTCTCGAGAATGTCATTAAATGATTTCGTTATAGAAACAAATTAAGCAAATGTAAACAGACGCTAACCTTTAAAATAAGACCTACCTTGAGTATACGTAATAACAGGGAACTCAGTTGAAGCAAGAATATGAGAAGTGACTGCAGTACTTGTCCCCATTGTTGAGCTCACTTCTACAAAGGAATAAATAATCACGATTTAGTTTGCGTATATTGTTCTGGCGGGCTTACTTTGGCTAAGAACTTGCGCAGATTCCTTTATCTTAAAACATAACAGTAGAGAAGCAGCATTAAAAATAATTCGCAAAGCGGATATGAAACATAACATCTGCAATTCTTTAGAGCTTGGCAGGACTTCACCTTTTCTCCCGACCTGTTGTACCTAATATTTCATTTTGCCTCCGTTGCTACATACATAGTGATTGATTTGCTTTGTGATTGCTATAAGTTCACTTTTAAGACAATAAAGGAACGTTGACCAAATTAAAACTCGTGATTAGTTACCTTGTGGAACTTGTCCAGTTCTAAAGTGTCTCTCTATCACAGGAGAACTCTCGCCGTATTTGTTCCAAGCCGACACTGCTGTTGTGTAGTTTTGGGCCCAGTCCAGCTCCAAAGTATAATTAGTCTCTGTTATGTTCCAGGAGTTTAACGTTTCCTTGTGATGTGAGCCATTCACGGTAGCTGTAAATCTCCAGATGTATACTGTATAGATCCTGATAGGGCTTTCACCGTCGTATGGTATCGTCCATTGTAGCGAACACTGTTTTAAATCAACGGTAATGTTTGTTATTGAAGGTGCATCTGGTGGTCCTAGAGATAGAAAAAAAAAAAGGAAAATATGGGAACAATTTTCTTGCGTCGGACAAACCACGATACGAACACATGTCTTGTGTACTCACTAAATAACGCTTAAATAAAGTTGTTGATTGATATGTATAATTAATAGATTCTTATACTACAGAAAGACCTTCAATGAAGCTTCGAAAATATAATGATAATTATTTTAAAAGAAAATGGTTTATTAATTAGTAAGATCTCTTGCAAACATGGTATAAACGTGATATAACCAGTTTGTTAAGCTACTTTACTCTCTATACTCATCCTCAAAAACATACTTTCAAACAAAGATTACAAAGAACAACGAAAGACGTGCAACTGTATAAGACTGTTTACAACAGTTTAAAGATGCAGGATAACATTTAAACCCAAATAGTTTGAATTGCAAACTCACTCCGTAAAATTTGATTCACGTACACAAACAGGTAAAAAACTACCTTCTAAAACAAATTAGAAAAAGACAGATAATATAATTAATATTTCAACTAATACAAGCAACATAAATTTATAACTGATACCTGCTAGAAGAGTTCTTGCACTGATGTTCGCTGATCCTCCATAACCGACTTCATTTCTTGCCTGTATCACCACAATGTAAGTCCTGTTTCTCTTTAAATTCTTAATAACTAGGGATGTTCTTGTTATTTTCCTATATTCTCGTACTTGTTTGAGGGAAGTACCATCCATTACTTTTATTCTGTAGTCCAATATTCTGATGTTGTTTTCTTCAACTGAAGAGTTCCAGCTTATATTTAACGATAATATACTTGACACAGCTGTTATATAGGGTCGGTCTGGCGGATCTGTAAAGAAACATGAGTGATTGAGCTTATGATGACTGTCTGACTGACCGACTGACTGATTGGTTGAATGAAGGAATGACTGAATGACGAAATGATCACGATTGACTAATTGAATGAATAACTGACTGACTGATTGGAGTGAGCGAATTAACTGACTGAGTGACAAACGGACTGGTTGGCTGACTGACTGACTGGTTGGCTGACTGACTGACTGACTGACTGATTGACTTACTGACTGACTGACTGACTGACTGACTGACTGACTGACTGACTGACTGACTGACTGACTGACTGACTGACTGACTGATTGCTTGATTGACTGACTGACTGACTGATTGACTGACTGACTGACTGACGACTGACTGATTGACTGACTAACTGCAATCCTAGACAAAAATCCATGGGACACTTAAAGAAATAGTGCTCAGTGACCATTCCCTTTGCATTAAGAACGCATTGTTTAATTTTCCGAGCCCCCCTTTCCCCCCAAAACAATGTTGAGATATTGTCCCACGGTATGATGGATAGAAACCAACATTGAATTGGGGGTGGGGAGGGGGAGGTCAATACAATGTCAATTTTTCGTCAAAGTGGTTAAGTGTCCCAGGACTTTTGTCTTGGATTGTATTTGTGAGCTCGGTACTGAACTCGCTATTTTTGGCTATAACGCGATTGCACATGTATTATTTCAATGAAATATCAACGGTTTTAATGCAAATGTAGGTCCACGGCATAAAAGACGTGACACGTGACATCAGAAAATAAGGGGGGAGGGGTGGGTGAATTATTAAAAAAAAGGCCAGAGAAACAGGGCTTATTTGGATTTGTGGTCGCTCTAACTGTATCTTTGTATAAAGAGGACAGTGTTTTGTGACAAAATCGATTAACTCATCACTTTTTGAACAGATTCGAGTCAATAGGGATAAATATATCGCCTTATCAGACATGAGGACTATGTCTGAAAGCCCCCAAAACGATATCTTTATCGCAACAAAACAAACTTGACATGGTTTCTACAGCGATTTTTCTTCTCAAACAGGCAAATCTCTTTTTGGTCATTGAAAAGAAACCATTCTTTTGGCTGTTAATAATTGAACATGTCTGTTCAGCTGAAATTTGACACGAAGATAAATGCCACTGTTCGGTTGTAATGAGATAATGAGATACGCTAACATTTCTCACAACAGTACTCGCCACTGTTTTCCGCTTTTTTATGCCCTAGCTCAGAAATATATGCGTGAAACGCAGCTATACCGATTGAATATTCAAATAGGAACCCTTTATGAAGTATTCATAAACGATGCTAAACGTTTTGCTCAATTTCTCACAGTACTCGGTGAACAAGCGTTGAGATAAATAATATATGCTAATTATTCTACTCTTGGTTTACGAGTGAGTACTGTTAAAAAAGTGATTAAACGAAGAACCAGTTACAACTATCGAACGTAATAGCGTTGAATACACTATTCTTGATATGCTGAGATGAAAATCCAATGAAAATGAGCACGTTCTAAATATTTTAGCTCAAAGAATCATGCGAGTACTGTTGCGTTTCCGGTCGAGCACTGTTCAGGGTACTTACAGTTCTGAGAGGAAATATGATGGTTTTGAACACTTAGGCGCTGTTTCTTGGCAAAGAATAATAAAGATGGAAAGAAATAACGATCCCTGACATTAGTGTACCATGTTATACTGAAAAGAGTTCGCAAAGCTTGTATTTGGGCGCTCAAAGACTCACAAAAGAAAGCAACAGAAAAAACAGTCAATTTCTCCCAAGGAACGGATTCCATCAGCTACACTTTGTGGCTCGAAGATAACTCCAAATAGAGCTTTCTTGTTACATGCTGTAACTGTTCACAAACATTTGTGCAAATAACTGCTAGAACAAACATATTTTAAACCTATGCAACCTTCTTTCGGACGCAAAGACAATCCCGATTTTTTTCGCACACAAATACAATCCTAGACAAAAATCCATGGGACACTTAAAGAAATAGTGCTCAGTGACCATTCCCTTTGCATTAAGAACGCATTGTTTAATTTTCCGAGCCCCCCTTTCCCCCCAAAACAATGTTGAGATATTGTCCCACGGTATGATGGATAGAAACCAACATTGAATTGGGGGTGGGGAGGGGGAGGTCAATACAATGTCAATTTTTCGTCAAAGTGGTTAAGTGTCCCAGGACTTTTGTCTTGGATTGTGGCTGACTGACTGACTGACTGACTGACTGACTGTCTCACTCACTGACTAACTGACTGACTGACTGGCTGACCAAAATGGGATCTACCCTTTACCTGCTTCAAGCGTTGTAACGCTGACATTTGCTGACACTCCATAACCGACAACGTTTCTCGCTCGTACTATAAATATGTAGGTTCTGTTTTGCTGCAAATTGTGAAGCGTAAAATAAGTGACTTTTATTCCGCTTTGTTGCTGTAGGATACTTTTGTTCACATAAAGCAATGTTATCCTGTAATCCAATACGGGGCTACCACTATTGTCACGTGATGTGTTCCACGTGACATTAAATGCCAGCACGTTCGGCGTGAATTTGTCTATTACAGGCGGGCCAGGTGAATCTGAAATATAAAGAGAAATAGATACCTTAACATACGTATTAACAATATGCTAAATTAAATATAGCAAAATCTGAGTAATATGCTTAACGCGAACACAAATTCCCTTTAGCGCTTTCATTCGTCGAAATGAGAAGTAGCAACGCAAAAAAAGAGAGGTCTGGGAAAGATAATTAAGATTAAAGTGAAGACGAATCTGCGCTACTTTCTATAACCTCGTTCAGTTTCTTTTTTCTGCAGGTTGTGAGGTTGGAGAGTAACCAATAAGCATCCTTAGTAAACTTAGAAACACACACAGAACTGATCTACCATCCTTGTTAAACGATTTTACACCATTGATCATCACTTCTCTTTGTTTAGTTTTGTTTATATACTGATTTTAAATAAGAAGCATGTATAATTCAGTTATATCATGTGCATTAATTTGGCGAAAGTGGCTCAGAAAACTTAGTACCTAAGCCTAAACTCTTATCGTACGCGTCAAAAACAAACAACGCGATACGAAACTCCTGCACAATACCAACTTATCCATTTACTTACAGAGCCGCTCCACTGTAATGTGAGACCATGCTGTTCCTTTGCTGTTTGTAGCATTACACGAGTACAAACCAAAGTCGTCTGCAGTATTAGGTACCAGCGTAAATGTGCTTACGTCATGCGTAGAGTTAACACCGTTCAAGATCGGTCGGCCATCTTTGAACCAGGTGAAATTTGCCAGAGGATTTGCGTCTACTGCGCACTTTATAGCCGTCACGTGACCAATCCATGACTTTACAAGAGCATTCGAGGAAGCAGTTTTGTTGATATGAGGTCTATCTGGATAAAGGTAAGGCGAGATACTTATTGAGCTGGAGCAAAACCATTAAAAACAATGTAAGATACCATTAAGATAGTAAACCAGTTTTTAATAAAAGTAAGTAATTAAGTAATTGTCAAGGCTTTATTTTACAGTTACTTAAAGATACTGTTATTAACTTCTTGGACCTCTATCTAACCGAAAAATATAAAAAGTTTAAAATTAAAATATATTATAACTGGTACTGGTACAGGTTTTTTAAAGTCAATATTTCGCTAAACGTGAGCTCTATATGAACACCTTCTAACTAAAAATGCACTAATGCTTGTTTTTGAACTACGCACATGCGATGTTTAGTCAGGTGAGGCTTGTTAATTAATTTTGTAATATGCTTAGATTTTGGTATTACGAACGTTACATTAGAAGCAAATTGCTTCTATTTGTGGGCAAAGGTACAAACAAGGTGTTGACCACTGCGTTAGATAGGAATCAAAGCTTCCCTTTGGTAAAAAGAACTACAGTCAACTCTCACTATAACGGACACCTTCGGGTCACAATTCAGGGTGTCCGCAAAGTGAAAGTCCGTAGTAGCCGGAGTTTTTTTCAGCAATTCTTATTCGCCGGGACTTAAACTCCTGTCCGTAATTAACGGGGTGTCCGTTATAGCGGGGTGTTCGCAAGGCGGGAGTTGACTGTACAAGCTTTTTTCTGCATAGTGTTTTACTTACATCGTAAAACTCTAACCAAGACGCTGTGAGACACGGTCCCAGCTAGGTTTGTTGCTGTGCAGACATAGATTCCAGCATCTTTAAGTTCGATTTTTGGAATTCGAAATGTTGTCGTTGTGTTGCTACTTTGCAATATTTTACCATCTTTCATCCACGATACGGTCGGCTTAGGGTCGCCACCAGCATCACATTGTAATGCAACACTGTCTCCATCTTCGACATCAACAGTCGCATTTGAGCGATTGGTGATGGCTGGTGGTTCTGAGGAGGTAAAATTGGAATAAAGATCAACTAAATATTAAACAATTAATCAATATTTGCTCTTATTTACTAAAGGAGCATCGAATGTTGCCTAGGAAAGTGTGGTGCTTTTGGAAAGGAATGCAATTAAAAAGTGTATCTGAGTTTGACTGTCCTATTCTTTTAATTAGTGAATTATTTTTTTTTTTCAATTACAGGTCTTCAAATTAGAAGGACAAGCAAAAATAAATTGGTGCAAACACACCGTTTCGTCATTTTTCGTTATTGCAAAGTCTTTAAAATGGCTTTACAATCTTAACTAATGACGTCTTAACCTTAAAGAGTGACGTCACAACCTTAAAGGAGCACAAAAACTTAACTTGAAAACTTAAGTTTGAGCTTACATTTTTCAACATTGCCGTTGGTAATCCGTCTTTTCTTTCCCAATCTTAACCGGCCTTTCAATTTGTCCGTTTTTTGTTGTTATTGACTCGTGACGTTACGTAAACGATTATTTTGAGATTTCCTTTGATTAGCAAAGTTATTTTCGCCGGAGAAGTGATCAGTATACTACGTAACTGTCACACTGGTGCATTACCAACCAAGCTCTGGACAAGAAAGAGATTGATAACACCGTGATTCGTCGAGCACACTCACCCTGAACGACAAGGTTTATTGGACCACTTCTGACATTCTCGCCAAAAATTGTAGTCGTACAACCATAAGTGGTTTGGTCTAATTTAGTCACATTTCTTAAAATGAACACTAGTTGACATCCATTTTGATAAGTAATATTTCCAGTCCAATAAGCTCTGGTTTTTATAGAATCGTGTAGAGTAGGATTAAATCCTCCATTCCCGCCTTTTACAATTGTGATGTATTTGGTCCTTATATGGTCGTTTTTGTCTGTTTTTCCCCATACAATTTCCTCAAATTTACTCCAGTCAAACGAATTACCAAATGCGAAGCCCCACTGAAATGCGGCATCACCGCCAAATGGTGCATATACTGTGCGTGGAGGTTCCTTTGTAAACTTTGTCCCAGAATTCACTACAACAAAGGCAGGTGTTACGTAGTTAGATAAAACTCTTAACATAAAACCTTTCATTTCACATTGTCATATCCCTTTAACAGCGAACGGGCTCTTCCAGTTCAAAATTCTATTTACCCAGCTTCTCTTTGGATTTCAGTAGTGTACTGAGCTCTCGTAATTGTTTAATTTTACTGGTCCTCTGTTGCTTAATGGTGCCCTGACCTTACTACCTTACTGTCTCAAATGCGATTGCCTTTTCATTAATTCTTTTTGTGTGCATGCTGACTGTCAATTCTCATCTATACCTTTTATCTGAACTTTTGATTACCCACAGCAACTTGCTTACACACTAAAATTTATCTCTATCGATCTATATCCTGCGCTGCCTGTTAACAGTAAGCCATATCAATTATTAAAGGCATTTTTCCCGAGAAGTTCCTTTTTTCCAAAAACGAAAGAAAGTGTTCCTCTTTTAACAACTGGGAAAAATTATTATTGTGTTATTTAAGCAACTTACATCCGACCGTGAAGCTGAAAAGCAGGAAATAACAGGACGCAAAAACTGTGGCTAATTGAAGGGCTGACATGGCACTCTTATCTCGTCTCGTAGAAAGCAAAATTCAATTCTATAAAGAGAGAAAGGCGGAACAAAATCAAGAAGGCATACATTAGTTTACCCGCTATATTGTTTTTGGCCATCCCTTGCTTCTTTATGTCCTACAACAGATCTTGCTAGGAATATCCCTTTAATGGCGTAGAAAAATGGGCACTTTTTGTTTTAGAGCTGGTCGAGTGCTTTATGTCTTAGCCATACGTAGGGTAAACAGTTTTGTCTAGTAAGTTCCTTAATGCAGGATATTTTATACTAAGCACATTGTGTTACTAATCGGCCATACTTAACAAGGGGCTTTTCTTCTTACAAAAGCGACAAAACAGGCAACGCTTGTGATCCATTAGCGGATAAAGTAGTTTGCTGAAATGTCGTGCCAAAAAGTCTTCCTACCAAAAACTAACTTCAATTGATAATTTTGTCTCTTTACAACATACTGGGCCACTAAAGACAACGCACTGCATCTGAGTACCAAGTGACTAAGTTTATGTTCATAACCAAAATTAAGTTTCATAAAAGAGGCAAGGGCTTTATTAAATAAGGAAAACCTCAACGCCTTATAGAAACTCCAACGAATAATAAACTTCGTAATGTAGCGTGCACGTACAGCTTAAATGTGCAGCAGCCACCAAAACAAAATTCACGGTTTCGGTTCAGTGTCGGCTCACGAAATCGTGATGAAACTCGCGTGCGTTTGTCACGGTTTCACGGCTAAATGTCCCCCAACTGCCACGAGACATTTAACAGAATTAAATACGTCTTTATCCCCCCGTTATCTCATTGGCTGCGTGATGAACTATCAGCTAGCACATGAAACTTATCGGAGCCAACTATCTTGACGACATTTTGACTGTCACGTATGAAATAAAATATTGCTTGTGATCAAGGAAAATGGTTGGTTTCGAGCTTTGCAAGTCTGATTTATGATTTCGTTTCCTGATGTAGATAATTATCTTCGCTTCGGAGTCCCGCTCATCTTGAACTAAGGTAAAGCATGCAGCCTGTATCCCGTTTCCCTCTCATTGAATCCCTAGAAACCTGCCCATCCTAACTAGCAAATCGTAAGGGGTGCCGATCCGGCCGGATCATGACTTATAATTGAAAACATGGATGTATATTTCTTTACTCTTAAATGAACGGTGCAATTCCAACGTATCCGAATAAACGAATTAGAGCTGATTATAAGTTGGGAAAATTCTAACAATGTGGACAGTTTACATTCTACTCCATCAGGATACTTTGTTAATTTCTATGACAGTTGAAACTCTCGAGAATTAGGGTTGTGATGATTTTTGCGCGCTCAGTACAATCATCAGTTTGTTTAAAGTAAGACTCCTGCAGAATATCTAACAGACAGCATTGAAATAAAAAAAGAAAATCGTTACCATAACCGAGTTGCGATTATAGTGAACGTCAGGACATTTTGAAAGTTTGTTATTTGAAATAAAAGAGATGTCAGTTTTTTACAGTACTGTTGTGATGCATGACTTGCCAAAGGTCGCGTGATTCTACGAAACTAAAGTTTATCAGAGTAGAGTGATATGTAAAAGGCGATTAAACTGGCTAATAACATCGTTAACATTATTCTTATAATTAAGAACAGTAGCCATGGTAATAAAGAAAATTCAAGGTGTCTGTTGTAGACAGTCAGGCCTACTTCAACAACGTGGAAAAAACAATTGCAATAGAAAAAAACCTTGTGCAAGATGATCGATACTGGCACGAACAACAATAAATGCGAGAAAAATAAAGATAATTAAAATAATAAATAACACCTAGTTTAATAGCATTCTTTGTTTTTAAAGCGTGATGGACTCAGTGAATTTACTATATTTTTTTTGTATTTTTCTGTTGATTTAGGAATCGAATCCAATTTGACGAAGTTTACCCATAAGTAGACCGCCGGACCTGTAATAAGTTGCATTGGTTATGTAGTTAATTCTATAATGTCGGCCTGCTCTGGTTTGTCAGTTTAATTTGTTATTATATTTTTCTAGATATTACTAGATATTATTGGTGTGCCTCTCGAATGACAGCTCTTTGTCACACGTGTTTAGACGCTGGTTCGAATCTACACGCAAATTAGAATTTGGCCAAAGAACTATACTTTACTCTCCTATTTAGTGTTAAATTGCGACTGAAAAGTAAGAAAAAAGAATTTGCATACCTCCTCTAAATCAGCGCTTCTCTTCACCCTAGCTAACTGCTTCGTGCAACACAACACCAAAGCTCAATTGAGCTCTTAAGAGTCACAATCTGAGAGTCAAACTTTGTTCGACCACGCCCCGTGCCACTGATTGCATCAATGGATGGGTCATCCAACAACTGTCAAACGTCGAGAACTGTGCAAGTGATAACAGACAAATCGCCTAAACGTTTATCACTTGCGCTAGCCAAACAAAGCCTGACAACTGACAAACCGGCAAATAGGAAAAATGGCCCAAATGATAAATGACAGAGCTCCCCAAAATTTGAAATGGGCACAACTATCTACTATGTTTGGAAACAACAACAACAAAAAGAAAATATGAAGATACGAATCGCTGCAAATATTCCGTATTAATATTTTTCGTGTTTTGCCACAGCGAACGCACGCACATGTAAAGCAGCTAAAATCGAAGTTGATGTTTTTGGAGCCAAGTCAACTGTTTAATTAAAAACTGATTTGACGATAGGCGTAATATGCCGAGCGGGCATTTACTTTGTATAAGCGTACTGAATCGTGACGATCGAGACTAAATCTGTAAGCAGGCAAAATAGAATATGGAAGTTAACACAGAATATAGAGACATGCCGCTACGAGCCTGCTACTGAAAAGTGAAATTAATAATAAATGGACATTGCAGATCATTGAATTCACCAGTTGTTTAATTTCAAGCAAAGAAAGCCTGTCACGGTTTTACAACAATCGCTTAGATTAAATACGACGCTCTCGACTTTTGACCCATTTTTAGCCGTAATCTGCGCCGATCGCACCGTGCGACAGCTGAGCGACTTTTTTTACGTGCAGAACGTGAGGGGAAAATGAAATCGGCTTAATCAGAACGCAGGCAAATTAGTTACAAATACAGCTTTAAAAGAAAACACTCAGTTAAAGTCGTCAACAAGTCTAGATCTCTTCATTTTGATTAGAAACACAATTAAGGAAACAAAGTCTAATAACCAAAAGTTAAAAAAAAAAACGAACTAGCCAATATATATTTATATGTAGCAACAGGAATACATAATCATATACATTTTAATAAGATTTTTTTTTAATTGTCCTTTTCCTTTTTTATGTACATTATATTTCTCAGCATTTTTGTGTGTTCTGAAAGGTACAAAGTGCTCGCTCTTGCACCTGAACACACTCCACCCAAGCACGTGATCAATCGTGTGCGCACTCGACTCCCATGCACGCAAGAGTTCAAAACAGTTCCCAGACGAGAAGTTTTCTTCCGTAATACTTTTTAGCTGTGAAAACACCGCAGCTGTACAACAAACGCGCGAAATTTACACCAGTGTGTAATTAATTTTGATCACGTGAACCAAACACTGTTTTTACGTGACTCGAAGTTGCTGAATGCGAACGCATGCGCATCAAAGGGCAGTGTCTGTGGACTGTTTTTCGTCAAAGTAAGCTAAGGCATACGTGATCACTGAAGATCATGGATCCACGCTACTATTTAGATAGTCGGTCTAGATTGGGGGATAAACTAAAAATTTTGTCGTGAACCGCCCCCGTTGAATTTGGACATAACTGTGAAAAACAAAAGGCAAATAAAAATAAACAAAACCTTTCGAAAAAGCATAAAAAGGGAAAACAACTCCAAAAATCATAAAACATACAGATAAATATAATTTTACTGAAAATACTGAAACCAGTAGTGTGATCGAAAGACATTTAAAGAAGATTGTTTTAAGCCGATCTGTTTTTCTTTTCTTAATTTTCGGTGACATCTGTTCACCTTCATCAGAGTTAGTGAAATTTTGTTGGAGCTCGCGCTATCAATCCGTGCGTTAGTGCGACATTTTAATTTTGAATTAACGGCACATAAGCGCGAGGAAAAGCTTTGCGTTCGTTGATAGCATCGCTGTCCAAAGTGGAGTGCCACGACTCCAAGAAAAGCCTCTTGCTGTAATTGACTACACCACGCTCGAGGATCTGGGCGTCCTTAGGATGGATGTTATGTTCCGTTGACTCAGCATGCTGTTTAATTGCTGATTCGCTATTGCTCGCGCGGCCTGGATCATGTTCGGCTCCGCGCGAGGACCATGAGCGCTTGCTTTCCCCGATGTACGTAAAAGAGCAGTCGTGGCACTTCACTTTGTAAACAATTCCTGCCATTCGGTTAATCGCTGGTCTATCCTTCGGCTTTCTGAATACATGGCCTAATGTTCTTACAGGCTTGAATGCCGCCCGAACGCGGAATTTCTTGAGTACACGGCCCACTCGATCCGAAGCACCCTTTACGTACGGCAGGACTGCAAGTCCTAATGGTCTTTCCTGCGTTGGCCTCTCCTTTGTTCTGTCCCTGACGCATTTCTTAAACAGGACGTCGGGGTACCCATTTGCTCTCAGATCATGCAGGACTCGATCTTGTTCATTGGTTCTCAGTTCAGGGCGCGACGGTAGCAAGTTGGCCCTGTGCAGGAGTGTTTTGACCACGGCCTCTTTGTGCTGCATTGGGTTGTGAGAGGCGAAATCGAGATATTTGTTCGTGTGAGTTTCTTTCCTGAAGACTTCGATTTCTATAGAGCCATCGCTCAACGCTGTGATTTGCGTGTCCAAGAAGGAAATACGCCGACCCTTGTCCGTTTGCTTTGCGCGCTCTATTGTAAACTGGATGTTGCTGTCAATAGAGTTAAGATGTTGGTGGAATACTTGCACGTCTGTTTTCTTTAAAAATACGTTCGAGTCATCTACATACCTCCGCCACCAGCTAGGTGTTACTGGGGAGGTGGACAAGGCTCGTTCTTCGATGTTGTTCATAACAAGGTCCGCAATCACTGCGCTGACCGGTGACCCCATAGCGCAACCAAACACTTGATGGTAATGCATTTCCGCATAAGTGAAATAACTGTTGTTCAGCACGATCTCCAACAGGCCAATGACTTGTTCCACGGTGAGGTTGGTTGTTTCTTTCCACTCATCGGACCGCTCGAGGTTTGTTTTCACAACTTCGATCGCCAACTTAACCGGGATGGAGGTGAAAAGAGATACGACGTCAAAGGATACAAGTTCCTCATCGTCAGCAACTCTTTGGTTAATTACGAATTCTGAAAACTCAGTCGAGTTGCGCACGGTATAGTGGTTTCCTTTCTGCAAGGTCTTGAGTACTCTAGCCAAGTACTTGGATACTTCGTATGTTGGCGAACCAATGCAGCTGTTTATTGGCCTAAGGGGAATACGATCCACATCCGCTGAAACTGTGTGATGGTCATCACGTGGTCTAAGCTCCACCTTGTGAACTTTGGGAAGCCCATAAAAAGATGCAGGATTTGGATCGGGAACTTGGAGCCGTTTGTACTCATTCTCAGAAAGGTTGCCGGACTGCTTAAGGCTTTGCAGCTTCCTCTGTAGATCTCGTGCAGTTTTTGCAGTCGGGTTCCGTCTTTTGTCTGTGATCTGCTCGTACGTTTTACGGTCTTGAAGCATGGACTTGATTTCTTGTTGGTAATCAGACTTGTTCATCACCACGACAGCGTTACCCTTGTCCGCGGAAAGAATCAGTATGTTCTCGTTCTGCTGAAGACCTCTTAGCGCCTCTCGTTCTTCTCTTGTTATGTTGCTCGTTTTCGAAGGCTTAGCGTTCTTCAGCCCTGATTTCGTCTTGAGCCGCGGCTGGCAGCCCTGAAATGCTTTGCTCGACCGATGCTACGATATCTTTTCGAGGTATTGAGCTAGGCGTCATCGCGAAATTAAGCCCTTTTCTGAGCAACTGGACTTCACTATCTTTGAGGTCAGCGGAGGACGCGTTCACTACCCATTTCTTCTTTATTTCCTCATGATCGTGAGAATCATCGGCACAAAAGTTCAGCTTTTTGTTCTGTCTATCGAGTAGTTTTGATTTGAGTTGTTCAGCCTCACGCGAAACCTCTTTCATAAGATCTTCAAAGCAATGATCACCAATCACTGTCTTTACCTCAGACTTAAGTTCGTTCATTTCTTCAACAGACTTTCTCAACCTCTCGTGGCTTTGACTGATTATAAGCCGCAAATAAGCCCATCCTGTTCTCTGTGCAAGTGCCTTCGCTTGAAGATGGGCTTATTTGCGGCTTATAATCAGTCAAAGCCACGATCATGAGGAAATAAAGAAGAAATGGGTAGTGAACGCGTCCTCCGCTGACCTCAAAGATAGTGAAGTCCAGTTGCTCAGAAAAGGGCTTAAGAGGCTGTATCTATAATAGTGGTCTGCCCGATCTGGCTTGTTAAATAGATTTCGCTCTTTTCTAGTGTGTTGCAAGACTTTCATGTACTTATACTAAAAACATAATTCACTTGACCGGATCATTAATTTTTTTCGAGTTTTTAAGGATTTTCGGTTCACCCGAACGAGCACTTGTAACGACCACTGTCAAGGCTTAAATTTACCACAACTTTGAAAATTAATTAAAAAAGAACTAACAACTTCTGTACCAAACAAACACTACAGCCTGTTAAATTATGTCTTTTTAATTTATCACACCAACTTTCACGAACATTGAGCTCGAATCAAACTAGCAGCAAAACATTAACGACACCCCTATCACACACCTTGATGAAACACTTGAAAACGGCTCAGATTCAAACTTTATTTTTGAAAAAGTGAGGCGGTCTACTTCAATCAAACCAACGCAGCCGAAAAGTAGATGTAATAGAAAATGTTCCTATCGAAAAAAACCTTTTGGTATCGTCTTAATGAAATATTTACAGCTGTGTAAACTTGCCCAATTTCGAAGATCTTCATGTTTGCAGCCATTTTGAGGGACTCGTCAGGACGAGGAGTTTCATCAACTGGCCTCGCAGACATACCTCACACCATCAGAAATAAACAAAGATTAGATATAAAT
>NC_135765.1:32877189-32924761 GCF_052425735.1 Oculina patagonica | reverse complement strand
AAAACCAGTCTAATGAGCTACTCAGAGCCCACCGAGTGTAGGGAGTCTTGTTGCCCAATTAAAGAAAATTACATCAAAGATGGCCGGTCAAAAACAATTCTTGAAATTTTAAACCTGCATTTTTCAATTACAAGTTCGTCTTTCGAAATATTCATGGGTTTTTTTAGCCAGCCAGCCTTTTAACCTTGTTGTTGCCTCTTTGGCGTTTTCGAAGTCGTGTCCTTCGATTTTGAGGGTATAATCGGAGTGAAAAGTTAATTAATCCGGCGCGCGACTCCTTTTTAACACGTACAAACTGCACGTTTTCACTAGAAAACGGAGAATGTTTCCGGCTTCGAATAAGCTTTTCTTCCTTCCGAGATGTCTTATTTTGCTTCAGATATTGGACATATTTTTAGGGCAAAATAATCGTATTGTGTTTTGCCCAAAGGTGAATTTCTTCATTATCTCCCGACCTGCAGTCGTATTTTTCTGATAGCAAGATTAATCTAGGCTTTCGCCCCTCTCTGAAGAGCGGTATATTTTTATCGCTATTGTTGTATTCTTTTAAGAAAAGAGAAATGATAATATTTCCGTTGCTTACCAAAAACGGAAATTAGTGTTTCCGAATAGACATTTCTTTCCTGAATTGTCGGTCAGGGCGTATTCGGCATTCAATTGATGTTTAAATAAACAAGAGACTAGATGTATTCACTGAAAAACAATACAAAAAAAATGGAATAGAAAAACAATGGAACCCTTTTATATTTAATTGGTTAACCTAAAGAGAAGACCACACAGAATCTACGCGAAATTTTGGAAAACGAGCATCATTTACTCTCTGATCAAAGAATCTTTAGAAAATAATTGTTTGAATTTTTTGTTTGATTTTAAATTCACTCAATCATTGAGTGTGTAATCAGATAATTGTAATTAAATTGTTACAGTGGCATTTTCACCTAAGAACCTAAATGTAATACAGTGAAACCTCGATTTAACGAACCTCTATATAGCGAAGTCCTCGATAACGAACGATATTCTACGCCCCAGTAATAGTAAAATAAAGGGAAAAGAACCTCGATATAACGAAACTTCGTTATAGCGAACATATTTTGCCAGTCCCTTGGCCCTTCGTTATATCGAGCTTCCATTGTATTCTTCTCCCGTGTTTATTCAACGTACTAGCATCCCCCCAGGGGGACTAGCAATATCCCATACTGCTGCTAATGATGATTTACTTGCATTGTGGAGGGCACAGGGGGACGGGAACCCGGGGGCACAGGGGGACGGGAACCCGGGAGTAGAGGGGGCAAATAGAGAAAAAGTTTGCGACCTGCGAATATTTTGTAATAGACAAAAAACCGAGAGGCGGGAACCACTAAGAGAGGGGGGAGGGGGGGGGAGGAACTGGGAGTAAAAGGCAGTTTAGATTCCCGTCTTCCCTCCTCCCCCCCTCACAATCCTCTACTATATATATAGCTTCTCCGATATCTTGTTAGGGATATTATGGATTGTTTTTATTTATGTATGACAATAAATTTCGTCTTTTATTTTCCAGTATTTATCCCGCGTTACAAAGTCGAACCACTTTCTGGTTCATCATCTTTGATAACAGTTTTGGGCTGTAATGTAACCCTGGCGTGGTTTTGCCACGCCCCAAGTAATCACACTTTAGACAGAGTTTACTGGTGGCTCGTCTTACATTCGGTAGCCTCAAGGACGCCCCTTCTAAGTCTGAAACACCGTGCCGGAGGGATCGCGATTCCTTCACCACGCGACAGAGGACGGGTTGAATGGACAGGCAATGCGGGCCAGGGAAAGTTGTCATTTGTGATTCACAACGTGAGAAGTTCAGATGCCCTAGTGTATCGTATAAGTTTAAAAGTGGCTGTTCCTGAAAATGACGCTGTCACAGTAGTGCACCGAAAGTCTTATTTGAAAGTCAACGTAGCAGGTAATGAGCGCATTAACATGTTCTTAGATACATAAACTGTGCGCATTGATACTGATTACAATTGTTGTGAAAGCAATATTCTTGTTTGAAGTGATTCAAATGATTAGGGGACAAATAGTGTTTCGCTATTTCGTGCCTAACACACGTGACACTAGGTGAGAAAGTCGAAATCAAACTTCATAGGATGTGACCTATTCATTTCTAATGTTATTTCAGTTGTCTTCAATTAGACTCGTGTAGTTATAATTGTCGTAGGCCCCGTCTCTCGCATCTTCAGTGTTATGGTCAGCAGGGGACGTAAAAGAACCCACACACTTATCGTAAAGAGTAGGGCATGGAGTTCCCGGTGTTGTGGTCTGGTCTTTGCCCGTTTCCCGGTGCTTACTGTGAAATGCTCGGAGATTTTAGCTGTATAAGCTACTCTTCAAATCCGAAGGTAAATAAAGTGATGTGATGTAATGTTATCAAGCTGGTAGAGCATCGCACTGGTATTGCGGAGGTAACGGGTTCAAATATATATAATCCCGTTAAAGCCCTGAATTTTTTCAGGCTTCTTTTCGCAAATTGCTTCTTGCTTGTCTGGCCATCCAGATTTTCATCAATTTTTTTTCTTTTCTCATTTTTAGTTAATGCAAGTCATAAAGAACTTACCAACAAAACAGCGAGGCAATATGCTCACTTTGGAGAAAGTGCCATCTTGGAATGGAAATTCCAAAAAAACGGTCCGTCTTTAAAGGAAATGAAACCAATCAGAGCCTACCTTGCTATTTGGAACAAAGAAGATCAAAGTTTTGTGGAATTGTTTGTGGCACGCGTAGAAAATAAAACTCATGTTCAACCATTTCAAAGTGATGAAAAATTGAAGTACAAGGAACGAATAACCTGGACTGGAAACTTCACGGATTTGTTGTTTTCATTTATAATGAAAAATATCTCCTTTGAAGACCACAGGGAATTTTATCTTCTGGTTTGTTTTAAAGAGTCCTACAAAGCAGTATTTGTCTTTACTTCCAGCTACCTTGAGGTCCAAGGTAACTAAAATAAATGCCATTGCATGTTTTTTGGCTGGTTTTGTTTCTTTACTTCTTTGTTCGACATTGTAGTAATTTTATAGCTACACCTTTTTTGAATACATTTGATAAACCGTATAGTAAAAAAAAAACAATTTGATGCTTGTAATGTTCTGAGAATTTGGTGTAAACTATTTTCTTTTCCGGCCCCCAGTTGATAAGTTTCTGTATTCTCATCGCCTGCCTGCTAGGACTGCTAGTCATTGCACTGACATTGTAAAGAGATGGTAGATGTTGCTCACTGTTGGCAATTACTGTTCTTTATTTTAAAATTTTCATTCTTTTTATTTCAGCAACAACCCAATTGCCTACTCATGGCGAATTGTCTGACGAGCCGCATCCAAACACTGGTTAGTATACACAAATTAAAAAGAAACGTTTGATATATTTATTTTATAATCAAAAGTGAATTACAATTTATTATTAAGTAAGAGATTATATATCTTTTCAAATGTGAAGTTATCGATGACGTAGGTTTTACTAAGGAATAAAGCATGCCATATTTGGTCAATTAAGCGCACATATTGCTGATTTGCATGGCGCGAAATTTGTTAATTTTTTAGCAATTTCAGAACAAACAATTCGTATCGATACATCTTATTTTACCCTGAATCACTTACAGCTGTCAGTATTGTTATTTAATACTGTATTTGTATCGTTTTTACCATTTTTTTTGTATTAAGGCTTGATGGGATTAACCAGTATACCACCAACTCAGACACGAAATATAGAGAGAGGTGGCTTTTCTTCACTGAAAGGTAACAAACTACATACAGACTGGCGACTTCGACTCTGAATCTTAAAAGTAGGCTTCGCTTCTTTTTATAAATACTAGCTAGCTTACACGAGCCTTTTTGTCAATACAGTGAACCCAAAGCTCTCGGATAAAGATAATCCCACTCATTCGACGAAAGCTGACCGGGTTGCCCTGATTTCAGCAGTGACATCATCAGTTGTCGTCATCATCATCGCCATTATTGTCATCATAATTGCGTTTTACTGCAAAGTATGGAAACTAAAAGAACAGCAGGGTAAATTAACAACAATTCTCTCACTTATTGTTTATGGTTACGTTGTTGAGAAGGAAAACGGACAACACTTATGTGCGTGCGTCAAGTAAAACTACAGCAAACTCCCTGGCTAGTTACTCCGGCTCTACTCCTCTCCACTATTCAGATATTCTACTCGACTCGACTCGACTCGACCTTTACTCTACTCTACTCTACTCTACTCCTACTCTACTCTACTCTACTCTACTCTACTCTACTCTACTCTACTCTACTCTACTCTACTCTACTCTACTCTACTCTACTCTACTCTACTCTACTCTACTCTACTCTACTCTACTCTACTCTACTCTACTCTACTCTACTCTACTCTACTCTACTCTACTCTACTCTACTCTACTCTACTCTACTCTACTCTACTCTACTCTACTCTACTCTACTCTACTCTCACTCTACTCTACTCTACTCTACTCTACTCTACTCTACTCTACTCTACTCTACTCTACTCTACTCTACTCTACCTCTACTCTACTCTACCTCTACTCTACTCTACTCTACTCTACTCCTACTCTACTCTACTCTACCTCTACCTCTACCTCTACTCTACTCTACCTCTACCTCTACTCTCACTCTACTCTACTCTACTCTCACTCTACTCTACTCTCACCTCTACTCTCACCTCTACTCTACTCTACCTCTACTCTCACTCTACTCCTACTCTACTCTACTCTACTCTACTCTACCCTACTCCTACTCTACTCTCACTCTCACTCTACTCTACTCTACTCTCACTCCTACTCTACTCTACTCTACTCTACCCCTACCCTACCCTACCCTACCCTACCCTACCCTACTCTACTCTACCTCTACTCTCACTCTACTCTACTCTACTCTACTCTACTCTACTCTACTCTACTCTACTCTACTCTACTCTACTCTACTCTACTCTACTCTACTCTACTCTACTCTACTAGCTCTACTCTACTCTACTCTACTCTACTCTACTCTACTCTACTCTACTCTACTCTACTCTACTCTACTCTACTCTACCCTACACTACCCTACCCTACCCTACCCTACCCTACCCTACCCTACCCTACCCTACCCTACCCTACCCTACCCTACTCTACTCTACTCTACTCTACTCTACTCTACTCTACTCTACTCTACTCTACTCTACTCTACTCTACTCTACTCTACTCTACTCTACTCTACTCTACTCTACTCTACTCTACTCTACTCTACCCTACCCTACTCTACTCTACTCTACTCTACTCTACTCTACTCTACTCTACTCTACTCTACTCTACTCTACTCTACTCTACTCTACTCTACTCTACCCTACTCTACCCTACCCTACTCTACTCTACTCTACTCTACTCTACTCTACTCTACTCTACTCTACTCTACTCTACTCTACTCTACTCTACTCTACTCTACTTTACTCTACTCTACTCTACTCTACTCTACTCTACTCTACTCTACTCTACTCTACCCTACCCTACCCTACCCTACCCTACCCTACCCTACCCTACCCTACTCTACGCTACCCTACCCTACCCTACCCTACCCTACCCTACCCTACCCTACCCTACCCTACCCTACTCTACTCTACTCTACTCTACTCTACTCTACTCTACTCTACTCTACTCTACTCTACTCTACTCTACTCTACTCTACTCTACTCTACTCTACTCTACTCTGATCTACTTTATATAGCTAGTGTGTGTGAAAATAAACTTTGTCAGCTGTAGTTTTCATGTCTTTGACTGTGAGGACATAATATAAGTGTTCCCATTTTACCGTACAGGTTTGAAGGAATGTACAACACTCTGAGATAAATAGGTTATTAGATGTAGATACATTTGAAATATTTTAGAATAGCATACCTTCTTGTTTTCTTTGTTGTCACAGGGCGAAACCTTCAAGAAAGGTAAGATTAATTTTACTGTTTCTTTTGTATTTACAAATATAGTTTTTATTTCTTTTCTTGTATTGGTGGTACTTACACATCATTCTATATTATATTAGTGGTAAAATGTATATAGAATGATCGATAAAGACACTTAAAAGAGAGGAATTGTTGCCGGGTTCTCACTGTACACGGGAATTCTATCGGTTTACGGAGTCAAGGCGAATTCTAAACAGTTGTCCTGCGAAATCGCGCAGAATATCGCTTGATACTTAGCCGATCGATGAGGCCGTTGGCCGAGTGGGCTAAAATCAGACGATCAGTTCCGCAAGATTGAGCAGGATAATTGTTTTATTATTCAACAATTTGACACGAAAGAGTTTTACAAGACGTCAGGTAAATCGTGGCAACTAATATCGCAAGATATCTGTTATGTACGGACAAGATAACAATGACTTCCTGATCAGGTATGCATGCGGATCGTGACAATTTGTAGAATAAGTCAAGTATAATATTAACTAATAGGGAAAAAACCTGAAATTAAGCCAATTATCATTTGGCTCCACTAATTTTTTCCCGCGCTTGCACTTTTTCAGGCGCTCATGTTAGCTTTGTGATGGCTTTATTTAGTCAGTTAACGCACACCTTTCGTTAATTAGTAATTAAAAATAACGTTTGTTACCAGCGTTTTTCTAAATAACAGTTAATTATAATCAATCATTAAAATGTTTATCTGTAGGCGGAGAGACGTTGTAGTGGAGTTTATCTCAGCACCGGAAGAGGTAAAAATAATCAGAGTTTTAATAACCTTTGAATTGAGGTCTAATTTTTTTTATATTGAGGTCTAATTTAGCCTTGCAATATCAAACAGACAATTTGCTGAAGATAATTTACAAGGGGTATAATTACATGTTACAATGTATATTTGTAACACGGAATTCTCAGATTTCAAGAGCATAGAATTAAAAGGCGAAAATCAAAACTAATTAAAACAAGAGATTAACTTTCGTCATCGTCATCATCATCATCATGATCATCATTTTTATATTCAACAAACAGCATACCGAAGCTGACGACAATAAATCAACAGATTCTAATTTCCTCCACGAAACTGAGACTGCGCCTGCTCTGGTGCCCAGGGCTCCCCGTTCATACTCATGGGAGTTTCCAAAAGAAAAACTTGAGGTCCTTGAGATTTTTGGTCAGGGAGCATTTGGACAAGTTGCCAAAGGACTTGCTTTTGAGATTGCTGGTAAAGTTGGTTGGACTGTGGTCGCAATTAAGATGCTCAAAGGTTTGTAAGCAGTGAACAAATTTTCCGTCATGCATATAATAAGTGAAAAGAGCGGATAAACAGCCGTTTAAAAAAGGCGTTTACCTGATTCAAACAGAAATTTTAGTGTGCTGCACAAATGTATGGAAAAACTGTGGACCGTTGGAAAAAAATACTTCAAACCAGAACCGTGTGGTTGAATTTGCAAGTGAAACTATATATAAGCAACGGTTTAGATACACATAGGCAAGTAAAAATAAACGGTAATAACGAACGACGTTTCGGAGTCGTCATGACTCCATTATCAAGTTCACAAAAATTGAAAAGAATAAACTGTCAGAAAAAAGTTCACTTAAGATTAACATTTAGAAGACTGTCCACAGCCTCTCTATTTTTCAACGCAAAAAAGCGAGAGAATGGGCGAGCTAAGCGAGCGTGAGCGCGAAGCGCGAGGGAAGTAAACGCTCATGTGGTAGCGAGAATGCGATTTTGTTTTGAAACTTAAGAACGTTTTAACGTTGCAGTTTTCGGGTCCAGAGCAGCTCATTCTAAACCATATGATCACATCAGTCTATACTATCTCAGCAGAGCACCCGTTTGTCTGTATTTATCCTCCTCTTTAGATGACGCTTGGGAATCTGATCGGCAAGACTTGTTATCAGAACTGTCGATCATGAAAAAGCTTCCCCATCATCGACACGTTGTGAAGCTTCTAGGCTGTGTCACTACTTCAGGTACATTTTGCTCTTATGGTGACCATTACATTCTGTTTTTTCAGGTCATATTGAAGAAAAAGGCCTGCAGGCAACGCCACGCCCGCCTCCCAAAAAAGGCAACCAATAAAAGTTCATTTTTCTTCTCTCACTTTATGACAGCTTATCCTCTGGTGATAGTGGAGTTTGCTTCTCATGGTGATTTGCTGGGCTATCTTCTAAAGAGCCGAGGTCTCCCTGACACATATTATCAGACAACTGGGAAGCTGACCCGAGTAACTGCCAAAAAGATGATGATGTTTGCATGGCAGATTGCCAATGGAATGAATTTTCTCTCCCAACACAAGGTAACTATCACCGGGCATTATATACAAATACAGTGGAAACTCGATTCCCCGAACCCTCGATTTCTCGCAACTCCCGATGACTTGAGCCAACAGTTGTTGCCCTTCCCTCAGTCAAACATTGCAATTTTTACTCCCGATTTCTCAAAGCAATTTTCGTTCCCCATGGTGGTTCGAGAAATCTGGATTCCACTATAAAATAGTATAAAATGAAGTGAAATACTGTCAGAATTTAATTTTCCAGACGTCACTTTAAGTGCTTACAATAAGTTTTAAAATATGTTCAACTTTATCGCGTTATTTAGAAGTTTTCTATTTTTACACAATAACAATGATTTTATGAATTCCAAGGTGGTTCATCGTGATTTGGCTGCTCGCAATGTGCTGGTAGCAGAAGGAAATGTTTGCAAAATTACAGACTTTGGAATGGCTAGACAAGTGCGTGAAAACGAAATTTATACAATGAGAGCTGGGGTAAGCGATTTTTTTTTTTGTCAATTGTCTCTATTGCTTAAAAAAGATAAAGATATAATACGCTTCTACAGTTGAATCCTGCTAACTCGAACCTTTTTCGATTCCCCTCCAGGTAATTTTCTTACTAATTTTGCCCTCGATAACTCGAATCGATCCCCGGTAACTCGAACCTAATTCAATTTCCTTTGAAAGTTCGAGTTATCGGGATTCAGCTGTACTAAGCAAGCTAAAAGAACAGTATGATTTTTTTTCACTCATATTTCCTGCTTTTCAAACCTTACATCTTCGAACCAGATAAATTAGGTCAAATTTTTAGTTTTAACTCTGCTACGAAAAAGGTGCTTCTTTTCAACATTAATTCAACTGCATTATGTCTCTTCTGATCTATCATAAGGGACGTGTGCCAGCCAAGTGGACCGCTTACGAAGCACTTCTGTATGGTGTCTACACTACTCAAAGCGACGTGTGAGAAGAAATATTTTGTTGTTACTATTGTCATGTTAATATTACACTATTGTTCAATTCAACTTAACAATTAGTGTACCTGAATCTTTCTTCAGGTGGAGTTACGGGGTCGTCATGTACGAAATTTTTACTCTAGGTAAGCTGTGACTAGAATGTTGATAGCAAATTATTCCAAATCTAACTTTTCGTAGACGTTTCCGTCCAGTAACAAAATTCTATTTTTTTTGCAACATGCAAACATGGCTGCCGTTAAATTTTGGCTCCCAGAGGAGTCATTTGTCAACAAAATTAGGATCAATTAAGTCTGGCGCCCCCCCCTCCCCCCAACATTTTGCCCACGATAGTGGGTTGTTAGGTGGGGGGGCCCCTGATCCCAAAATTAAATGACTTTTATTTGAATAAAGATCAAGTAAAAGTAAATCAGTGTATGAAGTTTAAAGGCTATCTAATGGGAAGTTACAGGGACATATATATGGCCAAAAAAACATGAAAACGAAGCTAGGCAGGCCAGGGTGGCTTTTTCCATACAAATCTCTTAGATTTGAATGAGGCACAAATCTGCAGCCTTTTAACCAAAACCACTGAAACTTTTTGTTGTAGCATATTACTCCATATATTTTCATGTGTCGCCAACAGCGTTTTAAGAAACCTGACAATACAATAGAAATGAATGACAACTGTTTTTGCATAAGGTTTACTATGTCTCTGTTTAGGTGCTGATCCATATGCGGGAATTAAAACACGTGACATTGCTGATTTGCTTGGGAGAGGATTCAGAATGCGACGCCCAAAGCACGTCGACAAAGATCTGTAAGTATATAGAAACCCGCCGAACGGCAACACCATACAGCACCTTCTTCCAAAAGGAGTCTGCGTTGGGCCAAGTGTTCCATACCGCCGGAGCTTATCCCGGTGTCTGTAGCATTAAGTGACTAAGGTTGCTTACCATTTGCCGGAAGCTTAAGGAAAATGATGGGATGAAATCAGCCAACCAACCGGAAGAAATGACACTTATCATTTATTATACGGTTTCTTGTTATTGTTTTCCGTTGATAGGAGACTGGAAAAGGGAAACCGTACAAATGGTAAGGAAATTCCAGTCGGTTCATTCCAACTGAAATCACAGGACAACCTCTGAACGTTGTCCACTAGTTCCAACTAGAATTCCCGGAAAATCAACCTTACCATTTGCATTCCAACCGAAACTTCCGGTTTCCCCCATCCACCACCCCCACCCAAGCATTAAAATTCACCAGTACCCATTTATACACCTGGGTGGAGAGAGGCACTGTGGGAGTAAAGTGTCTTGCCCAAGAACGCAACACAGTGACCCTGGCCAAGGCTCGAACCTGGACTGTTCGAACCAACGAAATAATTTTAATGACACCTCGTCTCCCACAACTTCTTACCATACAAAATTAATGCAAATCTTAACTTCTCGTTCTTAAAATCTTCAAACCACCAAAGTCAAGTTTAGACATCAGTGGCTTCATAATTGGCAACGGTACTAAGGTCATCACTTTACAGGGTTCCATATTGACCCAAAGACAGTGTAAGTATACTACCTGGTTTTTTTTTTTCATTTTTTAACTTTTAGGCATGCAGTCATGTTGTCATGTTGGAACGAAGATCCTCAACAGAGACCAACGTTCAAGTCCTTACAGGACACACTGGAAAAAATTGAAAAACAGCAAACGGTATGAAGGTTATCTGTGTATTTTTAGTCCAGTACGGGTAACTGCAATTATGACTTGGTTAAAACAGCGCTTGACTGTTGACGGCTTCGCAAGAACCTATTCATTGTCATCATCTTAACACGGTGTTATAACACCAATAGTGTGAGCATGCCCCGCCATTGTGCTCTGTCTGCTGCCATGAACTCCAGATCTTGATCCATTCCGGCAGCTAAGTTGGCATCCCTCTCAACGGTGTCTCTCCACCGAGTGGGACACCTTCCCCTTCTTCGCTTGGCGTTCTCAGGCCTCCATTCCAATAAAACTTTATAAAGTCTTTCCTGACCTATTCGACCGACATGGCCAAACTATCTTAAAGGAGCAATGTCACGATATTTTAAGTCATTTTTCCGATTACTTCCAAATTGAAGGAAAGCTCAAAGGAATAGATGTGTAATGTAGGAAAACAACAAAGGAGTAATCAAAACCCGGAAATAACCAAGGATGGTTTCGTATCACGAAGTTTAAGACAGATTACGACTGACAAACTTGAAAGAACTGGCAGATGAGTTTTCCGTAACCGAGCTCCTTTAACCTTCTGGCCTTGAGAACGCAACAACCTATTTGAAGGACAGAAATACATTTCACTAAATGAACCTACCGGTTCATTTAGCTCCCCAGCTCAATACCTAATTAACTACAAATTCCTGTAATACCTTATTTCTATTTTATTAAGAATACGAACAAAACTGTAAGCTTTACTATGAGCTGAATAAAAAAATTATTATTATTATTATTATTATTATTATTATTATTATTATTATTATTATCTCGGTGCATTATTATTATCTACGTATGTGCAATACTGAGGCACTTTAAGCATCCTACTTTTAAAACGTTTCCATTTCAAAATTATAGCAAACTCTTGTCGCAAATTATATTTTTCATTTTTTGCGCGCGTTCACAAATTTCCTTCACTGTGGCTAGGAGAGGGGAGGGGAGGGGAGGGGGATGGAATGGGGTACTCAAGCATTAAAGTGACGTGGGCATCCAAAGTATTTTCGTGAGAGCTGTAAGAACGAAATATCTATATTTTCAATTTTTGCTGGAATATCATATTCTTAAACTAGAATGCAACTGAAAGAGAACGTCTGAAATACTTGTTGTATTATTGATGTTTATTCCAGGGCTATATAAACCTTCAGTCCTTTACTGAGGCCAGCTATGTCAATGTTGACAATGCAAGAGAAACAGAAGATGAAGCCATCTTGTAGAGACCATCTGACGACATACAGCACAGTTAGAACAGCTGAAGCAGTTGCGGGGAGCAGCTACACTCAGCATGCCCCATGTAGTGTTAGACAGATTATTTTTATTAAGAACATTACTTTCAATGTTGAGTCCAGATTGTTGTTATTTCTCAGTAACACGTTCGACAACACTACCTCGTTACAGTTGGCAAAAACTACTCGTAAAACAGTTTTCAATAAAGTTCGATTATAGTTAGTTTTTTTTTTTATCTGTACTTGACTGCAAGTTAAATGGAAAAGGCGTGTAGAGTATTAAAGGGGCAGTGTCACCAGCATTTAGTGCCGCTATTCGAAAATCCAATAAAGGTGTTGGTATGAATTGTAAATCCACCATGCAACTGTGGCCTGGCCTTCCTTAAATGTACTGTACTTGTCGTAAAAATGGTTAGAAAGTGGTTTGGCTACAGACTGGTGGGAAAGAAGTGGCCTTAAACTTGCCGAAAAAGTCGGGCCAAGTTTACAGTTTTACTTGGAAGAAAATTTCTTAAAAAACATTGATCACGGTTTATTCACAGTCTTGGAGAATGAATTTATGCCTTTCTTTTGTTGTTAAAGGGTATTAAGCTTGAGGTTAACTCGGGTGAACGGGAAATTAAGTATTGCACATAAAACTTTCACAGGAACGGTGGTTGGGTAGTGGGGTGATTGCATGCAAAAATGATGGAGATGCTCGCCGGAAATTTTCTAAGTTACCCTTTTGAGGCACCAGGATCTCACTCAGTGGGCTGCGTTTTTTAATTTGCTGGTAAAAATCTCAGAAACGTTGCGAAGTGGCAGGGTTGCACGATCACCTTTCGTAATCATCAGTCTAGACTGCTTAAATATATACTTTTTTGTAAAAAAATGTCAAACGTGTTTCAAAGCATGCACTCCATTAGTGTTCTGCTGGTTATAAATAAGCCATTTCAATGCAAGAACAAATAGAACGATTCAAACCACTCTGTTTAAAAATAAACTCGAGACTATTAATATAATGTCCTGATTTGAGACGCTTAAAAATGCATACATATAAGCGCTCGTCTCCACCGGAGCAACATCAAACCCTTCGCCAATTTAAAATTAAGTCGTTTACTAAGCCGTAATTTTACCAACCCGCAAAACGATTTAAAATCGAGAAGATTTTTCAAATTATCCATGATCGTCTTCTGACAGAGAAGTCACACGCGCTACTTGTCCCAAGTTTGATTGAGTGAGGTTTTATCTACGATGAAGAGGTTTTTGAAGGAGCACAACAGTTTCGATCTTTATTCTTTCTTATGAAATTAAGTGCAAGGGTTTATGATTTCTTTCCTCAAAGCAAAGGCACTGGCTAATTTATGCGAGCGCAACGACCGTCGAATAATCGTCGAACATGCGCAGGCTACTCTATAAACTGTACTTCCCACAAAACGTATTCTTCACGACAACAGATACATCTATTTCACGCGCCGATATCATCAATAAACTGTCTTCACATATAAAGAAACCTATCCTTCATCACGACAGACAAATCATAAGTGTTAATATTGTTTATTACGGTTACAATGGTAAGGTTACTTAATATGGTATATTTCAAGAATTGATACAAATCAGTGGCGTATACGTATCCAGAGAAGCTCACAAGGAGGGCGGTGCTCCATTATGAAGGGGGGGGAGGGGTAAAATTTTTCGGTCCTTTCAGCCATTTATTTTAAGGCGCAGGCATGAAGGGTATAAAATGGGGGGAGGGGGTTGGGCATATGGGCCCCTTCCTTAGATCTGCCACTGCGAATTATATAAAACGTGTTAAGACGCACATCACAAAATGTAAAGAGTAGAGTATTTTCTCCAGCTCAAGAGCAGTTCGAGGATGTAAATCAGCAAAAATGGCCTTCAGTAACCACGGCGGCTGGCAGTTGTTTATTAGTGGTTTTATTTTTATTAAAAAGCGTCTCTAAAAATCATGAACGGGAGTTTGTCATTCTCAAGATAAAGTCACATTTCACCTTGATAATATGCGGCATAAAGAGGCCAATTTATTTCTTTCGTCATATGACTCAAGGCAAGGCAGATGTCGATCTTTATAGTTCAAGTTCACTGATTTCTCAATAGGAAAATGCTCTACTTGCTCAGGTAAAGCGAATAAAATGCTGGTTATTCTTGAGGTTTATTTCAATATTCTTGTCGTTTCAAAAGCCAAGAATAGTACATGCAACTAACTAATTACAAATACCTCTTGTATACATTTCTGCCATGAGTATATATATTAGAATTACTATAAAGCATTATTACTTGTAATCAGTACATGCAGATATTAGTGACTCATATACAGTACAGTCGCAATTAACCTGCCAAACTCGAAAGGGTATTAAGCTACCTTGATCGCTACAAGTGCACATATCTTATCTTTTGTTGTCTACATTCTCTATTTTGTTTTTTGACTTGCATTCTTGCAATTTTTTTCTTAACTGTGCATGAATGCGAAAATCTTGATATTTTTAACCTCCTGGTTTTAACTGGAACTAAAAACACGATAGAAACGGAATGACCGTATCAACTGACTAGCCTAAGGAAAAATTTGTATGTTTACCCCTTTAGTTTTAAACTGTTATTACATTTAAATAATAGATAACAGTTGAACAGTTGCTACTATTTTTTGGGTCTACACAATACCACTAGTCAATTTGTTAGTAATTTCATTTCATTACACAAGGACAGAATCCAGGACTTTTCAAAGGGGGCTTGCTCGTATCAAATATTTTGTTTAGGATTTTACTTCAGTCCCACGAAAAAAGGGTGGGGTCGGGGTGGATATTGGCAAATATTTTGGTTCATATTAGCTAAACGTACCAACAATTTGTTCCTAATTTTTTTGGCAGTATGCTTGTTGATTATCATACCTTTTCGGTGCATTTAGAGGGTGGCATGGCTAACCATTTAATCAACTCCACCCTCCCCAGCCCCTGATCTGCCCCAGTGACAAATTGTGCATCTTATTCTATTAGTATTTATGAAATTTAGAATTCAGACTTTGAGCTTCAAATTGAATCATAAAAGTCTCTCTTATTTCGTTTCTACCTACCTACCTACCCACCCACCTACCTACCTACCTACCCACCTACCTACCTACCTGCCTGCCTCCTTACTTACGAACTAACTAACTAACTAACTAACTAACTAACTAACTGACTTACTTACTTACTGACTAACTGACTAACTAACTAACTAACTAACTAACTAACTGACTGACTGACTGACTGACTGACTGACTGACTGACTTACTTACTAAATACTTACTTACTTTACTATGTTTTTAAATGTTGTAAAGTGCAATAAGATGTTAACTAACTAAAGTTTTAAAAACTGTCTATGCAGCAGACCTGAACAGGTCATGAATAATCAGATCATGATCAGGTTCACTTCACAAAAAGGCGGCCTTGAAGATTTTTATATATGCCATTTGTGTCGAAGCCATAAAGGACGCGATTTGTACCTAACAATAAAAACAACAGATTTAATAAGGAATGTGAAGGATAATCAGCTGCCTGAGTGGGAGAGACATAGCTCTTTAGATTTGCCGTGACGAACTGTTTACATTATAAAGGTAAGATGTTTAAATCAGGCAATGTAATAAACTGAATTTTTACAGAATTTGATCATGCTCAAAATCAACATCAATTCTTTTTCCAGCTTTTTGTAAAAACGGATAATTAATTATAGTATTATTCCCAAACTGATTGGTCGAGAAGATCAGGTAATTAACAATTATTCGCCGAAGGCGAAGTGAATATTTGTGAATATTTACCGAGACGAAGTCGAGGTGAATATTCACCAATGTTCATAGACTGCCGTTCTTTCCCCGCGCTCATCGATCGAAAAATTAGAGGGCTGTGAACAGTCTACAATGTTCACTGAGCCTGGGGAGGATACCTGTTTTAGTGTCATTTTCAGAGGTGAATACCAAGAACTACCAACTAAAGAACTAAAACATGGAAATAGTAAACACAAGTACGATCAAGTACTGGCTTGCATACATGTAAACCAGTTAAATACATCTTTTGCAAATCAAATTTAGGCAATAAAACGGAACAAATGAGACACAACGAAAAAGACATTCATCTGATACCTTTGTTTGATCGTTGGTGACTTACAGACAATTATATTGTGTTATCAGTCGGGAATTTGAAGTCCTCCTAAAATGTTTACGAAAACCGAAGCAGTTCCTGGCTAAGTTCGTAAATTTTGATCTGAAATTGAGTAGGGGTTTCAGGAAGCACGCCGCAGATACCCCCTCCTAAAGTTCTCGAAGATTACTTTCCCCCCCGGGACACACACACACCAATCCCTGGGGGTGTAATCAAAAAAGTTTTATACGAGGAGGCTCCGCCCAGAGGTCCGACCCCTTACCCTTTTATATGCCATTTTGACAGAAAAGGCACCTCTTTCGTATACCTTTTATTGAAAAAAGGTACCCCTTTCATATACCTACATGACACAACATATGCTTAAAACAGGACGTTTTCTTGACATTTTTATGTAGCGCTTAATAAATTAAGACGATACAGCCATTAGTTGCGTCTGTTCGAAATATTTAATTTAAAGGCCTTTTTAAATATCTTAATGACAGAATTTCCTACCCTTTAATATCCTAAACTTGCGTTCCTAACCTTTTATATACCAGAAGCCAGAAAAAGGTACCCCTTTCGGGCGGAGCCTCCCCGTATAGGCCTTTATAGGGAGTACCCCTCCCCCGGGCACCAAACTCACGTTTCGATTCCAAGGCTATTTTACTTCCCGCCCTAGGCACTTCAAGTGCACACAGTGCAAATTGGCAATTTATAGTGACCAACGGTGGCAATTAACTCACTATGCTTAGAAGAACTCCACGAACTTCCACATTCATCGTTGTCATGCCCATCAAACACTGTAACAAAAAATGAAATCTCACGGATTCATAAAGAGGAGTATATTACAGCCGGAGAAGTCAAACCGCCAAAAAAAGGCGGGAATTGGCTGGCCGTGTTCCCCAGACCAATGCTAGGAGGTTTTAAGGTCAGTTTGTCCCGATGGAGACAACCATGACGCGGCTAGAATAAATAACAATTTTCTCAAATAAAATTGGCAAGGTTGACAATAGAATGTCCAAAGTTTCTCAACTGTCTATTTTTACAAAAATGCCAACAGTTAGCCTCTCCTTGTTACACTCGCTCCCTCCCAGGTCTCTGTTCCTAAGGTCAAAATCTTAATTTTTATGTTAAATATTAATATGAGTAATTGCATTTCATATATAATTACTGTCATGTTTGGCTTACCCTTGTAACGGGCTTTGTAAGTAAGGTATCCTTTTTCTATCCCTCTGCAGTTCGATTCCCACTTGTACGGGTAGGAGTGAGAAATAATAATGCGAGGACAAGAGCCGCTAAGATAAAAAAAAATAAGATACATCGGCAAAAATTAGATCACAGTTTTGATTGGATGGGAACGTCACTTATAACTTGCCACAACAGAACAAACAACCTTTTTTCAGATCGAGAGACAGACAGTCAGACAAAGAGCGAACTAACGGACATATTTACAGCGGGCAGACAGACAGAGCGAAAGGCAGATAGACAGACAGACAGACAGACAGGCAGGCAGAGAGACAGACAGACAGACAGACAGAAGGGGATACTTGATTCTCGCTTTCTGACTAGACGGATCTCCGTAGAGCTACAATTTATCTCTGCTCGAATCTTAGACGTTAAGCAATCGTGTCCAAGGGTTCTGAGCGCGACCAAGGGTTCTGTGCCACGTGTCCAGGGTTCTGTAGAATTAAGCGATTAGGATTATTTCTACTCCCCCTAGGTGGGATGCTGGTGAATCCGGTAGGAGAGCCCCTAACATCCAATTTTACGGAGCCTATTTGTGCACCTGGGTAGAGGTAGGCACCATAAGAGTTCAGTAGTGCCCAAGAAACCCAATGCAATGACCTTGGCCAGGAGCTGAAAACCGCACAACTCGATCTAGAGTGAAGCGCAAGTCCCTTACCCAGGCCATAACTTTAAATAACTTTTTTTTTATTAATTATTAGGAGGGAACAAAAAAACAAAAAAAAAAAAAAAAAATTAAAACAAAATAATTTTTAAAAATAAAAAAAAATATTTTTATATATTTTATTTTTTTTATTTTAAAAAAAAAAATTCACCACAAAAAACCCCACCCCCATTGAAACCCCATACAGATCTCCCGCTCATATTTTATCTACTACTTAAATTTTAACTCTCACTAGGTTAGCAGGTTATCACTGGAGATTAACGTTTAAACGTTTAATGGAGGAAAACAAAAATATCTCATTTAAACCCCTGTATTATGCCAAATGAAAAGATCTTGCTGGATCTTTCTTACCCACTTCCACCGGTACAAGCAGAATTAAAATGTTTTGCTCCACTTGGAATCTGTAGAAGAATAAAAAAAATGAATTGCGTATACAATTGTCCACACGGAATGAATTAAGGTTAGGCTACCATGTTTTTAAAATGCATACCGTAGTATTTTATTTTACAACAAGGTTACATAGAAAGACAAAACGTAAGGTGCAAGTTATTCAAAATCATACCCCATAAAACACAGAATAATTCGACGAGGGCTTCAAAACATCAACTCTGAAAGCTCCTGTGTTAAACGAAAAGATACAGAGCTACGAGAGTTAGCTACAGAAAGCTGAACTCAATTAAACTGTATTTAAATTTATAATTAAGGCAGGGCTGATATGGTTTTATATCGGCCGTTTTTAATTATCTTATCTGTCACCTGACAGAGTCAGTTGGACAAAAAGGTGTTTTTGTGTGATTGAAAAGACTGAGACGGAAGCCGCCAGCTGCTGGACTTCGAGTATAAGTTGGACAAAATTATAAACCAAACTTATTTACATCTTATTGCAAACTTCTGTGTTACTGTTTCAAATATCTTATCAAAAGAAATCTAACAAAACCAAAAATCGAAAACAAATTTCGAAGCTTGTGCACTGAATTTTACTGAATCTCTTAAAAGACAATTTTACAAAATAGCTACACATGAGATTTTACCTATAGTTTACATAGTTTTTGTGAACTTTAAAATTCCTTTCTCAGGCTCCGATAAGAAATTGTTGTTGGTGTTATCACGGATAATTATTAACATCCTTAGCTTTTAAAAAGGGTATAAAATAACGCAATACGACTGGATTTTTGTCCAACTAAAATAAATATTCTTGGTTTTCACGTGACGTCATCAAAATTCTGAAATCCAGAATCGCAAGACCCCTGAGGTATTATCCTTCACTGGCTATTAGACGTCCTTAATATCTTGTTGAAGGTTTTAAGCACGATAGCATCCGCCGTCTTTAAGATAGAGCATTTTGAATTTCGAGGTTTCACGCCACACGACATCAAAGTGACCGCCAGAAAGCTGTCACGTAGCGTATTTATTCGATTAAGCGCCCAACCTCGAATAAGCGCCCACCTCGAATAAGCGCCCACCCTGAAGGTAGGAAAAGTTAATAAGCGCCCAGCCTCGAATGAGCGCCCATGTTGGTGCCCCTCCGTATGGGCACCAACATGGCGTTTCCATACTGTGCTATCTAAATTTGTGCGGAATATTTTGACGTATAACTCGAGTACGGAATACCGTACAGACCTGAGACTTGGACAAGTAGACTAATAATAATAATAATAATAATAATAATAATAATAATAATAATAATAATAATAATAATAATAACAGTTCTTAGCACGCACTTTACATACGTCTCAGTGCGTTTACATTTGAAATTTAAAAATAAAAATATAAAAACCCGATTTAAATTACAATCTGATAAAAATACGCTACGGATAACCTAATTTAATTACAATTGATAAAAAATAAAAATAAAAATGACAATAAAAACATGGCGAACTTGTTAAAAATATATCGACCTAAATAAATATGTCTTTAAAAGTGTTTTTTTAAAAGTGAAGACTGAAGGGGCATTCTTTACTGTTGTTGGTAGTGTGTTCCAAAGTCTCGGCGCAGCATATGGAAAAGGCCCGATCTCCGTATGTAGAGGTGGCCGATCTTGGAAATTTAAGCAAATTTTGCGAGGCCGAGCGTAGACAACGTGATGGCACGTATTGGTCAAGAAGATCTACAATGTATGACGGAGCATAGCCATTCATAGCTTTATAGGTAAACAACAAGATCTTAAACGAAATGCGTTCGCTAACAGGCAGCCAGTGTAATTGTTGTAGAATAGGGCTTATGTGATCCGTGCGCTTTGCCTTAACCACCAATCTCGCAGCAGTGTTCTGAATGCGTTGTAACAAAAAATAATTTGAAGTTCAGTAGAGTGGCAAGCCGTACAATAGACTATTGCAATGTACTATGTAGTAATTTTTTACTCAATAGTTTTGGATTTACTTTTTTTGCGGCGTGACAGTGGCGTGACAGTGAAAACTAGCAATTATTTGATTTCCTGATGGATTCCGTCGTATATCAAAGTTAAAAACGATAATTTGATTGCCAGTCATCAGCCCTGAGTCATGATAAAGAAAAAAAAAAGGGAAACATGAAATACTTGAAATGATTGAGCTTTTTGTTCTGGCCAAAGGAAAGTGGCCGTAGATGAAAGGGTGGACGTATGGCGGGGTTCAGCTTTGGAAGCCTATTCACTGTTCTTTTTTTTAAATGATAACAATAAGCAAGATGACATGTCTTCATACCATCGTAGGCCGAAGCAATCCAGTGAATATCTTCGTCTTTCATCTTCCGACTCGGTAGGCTGTCCACATCTTCGTACGGAACACAAATGCTTGAATTAAAACAGTTGTGTTCCCGTTCACTGAGATGATTTTGATTGGAAGAACTGATGCTTACAACCAGAGTCCAACCTCCGCCTACATAAGAAAAAAAGTTTCAGTCCAGAACTTTTAGTCGATTAAAGAATATAAGATTGATGTCACTGCGTTAAAAGAAAGGTAAAGATAAGGTCAAGAGAATATGAAGTAATCTCTTGATAAGATCTGTACCAAACGGGTGTCCAATTCACTTCTCAACCGTTAGGCCTCCGCGCCGAATATGAAGGATAACGTATATTACTTTAAACCTTAAGGTTACTATTGTTTGCGGCTACTAATTTTAGCGATTTTTTCTGAGCAAGATTTAGCGACTATTAATTTAGCGATTTACCAAAAATTTAAAAAATAGTGATATCGTTTGAACCAGTTTTTAATTACCCGACGTTACTAATCGAACCAAATCGAACGTTCGATTAATCGAACTTACTCGAACTGAATCGAACTGTAATCACGCGATTAGGTTCGATTAAGTTCGGTAATCGAACAGAATCGAACTCTCACAAAAAATTTTGAGTAATCGAACTAAATCGAACGTTCGATTAAGTTCGATTAGGCTCGATTAAGTTCGACTGGGTTCGATTTGAAAATCATGGAAAATGGATGTTGATTAAAAAACAACGGTCGTAAAATTCACGGTCTAATTACATTTGGCTGCAAATGGCGGTATGTTCCCAATAAACGGGTGTGAATACGAGTGTCACAGGCGCGGTTGTTTAGCCCAGAACAACGAATAAATAAACAGAAAGGAAATTGATGTCAATTTTATTACTGTTTGTCGCTTATTTCTTCACATTCTTTCAACGTGTTTTGTACTCCAATTTGATTCAAGGCTCTCGATAGGTTTCTGGCTTTAGTTCTCGTCATCTGCACTTGGACCTTGAGTGGAACATTTATTCCCCCGCCAACCCGCCAGCGTCCTCTGGGATCGTCAAATGGTTGTCCAGTAACCACACTAAAAATTTAAAATGTACGGGATTAAAACAGTGATTAACTCTAGGAATGTATAAGCCCCATCACGGTGACAATAAACGACGAAAGAACAATTACATTATCGGAAAAAGATCACGAGAATCTCTCAAAGCTACTTCCCCAAATGAGAGAAATTGAGAAAAAAAGGCAGATTGAAGAGAAAAAAGAAAAAGAAAGCAGGCTCCAGCAAAAAAAGGCGGGTGATCCTGAAGATATGACTGTTGCTATTCTTCGCGAAATCTTAACCGAATCAGGAGTACCCTTCAAAACATCTGATAAAAAACAAGTTCTTATAAACAAAGTCCGCGAGCAAAGAAATAAACGACAAAATCGTACTGAATCTACAGAAGTCGACGTTTGCTTGCAAGCGACCATAACACAGGAATTCACAGAACAGCAAACATTGAGCGAAGAAGACAGACTAGGAAACGACCTAGCTGATGGCTCAGAGAAGTTGCTCAACAGTGTCCTTAGAACAGAATGCCGTTTTCAAGTTATTTATTTTGATTCTAGACGGCATCGCTTGCTAAAGATATTGATCATTATATTGTTTTTTCTAGCCACCTCTGTAGATGTGAACATGTTTAAGCTCATTGAAGGATTTTTTGCATGTGTTAAGCTGTTGAGCGACCTTTTATGTGCTGAAATCGCTGAATTTTTTTTAGAGATTGCCATACTGTTAACGACTCTGTTGCTAATTTTAATTGCTTTCCTTGCAAATATGGCGGTTTCATTTATCGCACGTTATCTAGATCTCATAATCTTAAGTAACGAATTCCGCTTTCAAGGACGGGTTTTTTGCAGTTAGGTTAACTTATGTCAAATAACTTGAAAACAGTTTTTTAGCATTGTTTCAGTTTATAATATTTTGCTTGGGTTATAGTGTGCGCAGCTGACGGTTTTGTTGGGGAGCGAGTGAGCGGCAAGGTCGCTAGAAACAATCGGCAAAGTGAAAGAAGGCGAGTCTTCGCAGTAATCTCCCACGCGTGCTTTCCGACGAAATCGCCAGCTACGCAGACTACTTGGGACTCCATAGGTTGATAACATGAAATAGAACTAGAGTGAAGGAGGATTTATTTTCTATTGTCTGTTGAACTTTGCGTTTCGGGTTTTTTTGCCGAAAGTCCATAAATAAAAAATTTATTCATTTATTACTGTTACTTAGACAGACTGTTCAATTATCTGGTTGTATGAGGGTGAATTTAAGATTTGTCTTTTGTGTTCGATGAAGTTCGATTTGGTTCGATTAGTTCGGAAATCGAACGGAATCGAACTCTCTCACACAAAGTTTTGGGTTCGATTCTGTTCGATTATCGAACTAATCGAACCGAATCGTTCGATTAAGTTCGATTCAGTTCGATCAAGTTCGATTACCGAACTGTTCGATTAGTAACGTCGGGTTAATTAACATATAGCTAAGATGGAAATAATATTCAATAAAAGAACAAACTCAGTTGAAATTGAACGAACATTTACATTGCCAGAAAGAACAAAGTTACCGGCATCCATTCTGAACAAAATTTTTTAAGTCGACTATGTTTAATTTTTTTTTTCTTTTACGGTGGTGGGAGGGGGTGGAGTACTTATTTATCGAGTATTAAATTTGACCGAAACAAATTTTAGCGACTACTAAATTTAGCGATGTTTGCCCAACTCGCTAAATTCGCTAAAATTTGTAGCCGCTAATAATAGTAACCTTAAGGTAGTTATTAAGGTATAAGCTCATTGACTGTCAAATAAATCCTACCATGGTTATCCATGTCACAATAAACCTGCGCCATTTTGTCTTTGACTGTGATCCAGTAGTAGCCACTCTTTGCTTCTTTATGTGCGTCTTTTATTTTTGCGCAAGAGCGATACTAAAAAATAACGAGAAAAAGAAATATAACTTTTCACCCTCATCTCCCCCGCGCTATTGTTGGGTTTTAAAGCGTGCACAAGCAAGTGGCGAAGCCGCGACAACGAGCGGCGCAGCCGCGAGAGGCTTTGGGAGAAGGAGTTGAGGTATTTCAACTCTTCCTCCCCAAGCTTCTCGCGGCTGCGCCGCTTGCGCGCTTTAAAACCCAACAATTCCAACAACATTTGGTAATTACTAGACCGACGATTTCCGAAGATTTTCCGAGGAATTTCAGAAAATGCTTCAAATTTCGGATCATTTAGCATTAAAAACTCGTCAGCAAACATGACGTCATCGGTATCTTCACAATTGTTCACAGTATAATAAATGCTTGTAATTCAACACATTTTGGCCTTAAAATGTTATTTAGATATTTATGTCGCAGTTAAATTGCATGAAAATGTTTAGAAATCTTATCTTCAAGGAGAAATTAACATACATTTGGAGAACTTTGTTACTTAACAGCAACGTTTTGGATTTTTTGGAGCAACTTTCGAGCCACTTTTTGGATTTTAGAGCAACTTTTGAGCACCTTTTTTAGAAATTTCGAGCAGTTTTAAGACAGCCCTAGGTGAGAATGCTGCGGTTATCTTCCACTATCTTACATTTTGGCTGGGGGATGTAATAAAGGGGATCTATGCCACGCGCAGAATGGGCTCCTGTAAAAACTCAGCGAGTCACAACTAATCATCTGACCTGGGGATCCGGAGTCTGGTACGGGTAGTCACTGTACGCATGCCATTCTGAGCCAGGTCCATAATCCCATGGGTGCGTGGATCTATCGGCGTCGTTCAGTTCACAGAACAAGCCTGCAAACCGGAAGTTGATGCTTTTACATCGTGGTTCGCTGGCACATTTGACCAAGCACTCGCCAATATTAGCTGTATTTCCGCTTGATATCACGTGACCCTTCAGGTAATTTCCTCTTATTGAATATGCCCCAGGTTTGCACTGCAGCTGATTGGCACTTGTAATAACAATTGAGGCAAGCAACCACAGTAAACGATCCATGTTGAATGTTGAGAATGCAATTTCTTAAAATGAAGAAAACGATCGAGAGTAAACATTAGTTAATAATAGTGTTTGGAAAAAACACTTTGACAGCAACTCAAGAAACCGACAAAGGATTGGAAACACTCTGTCACTCTGACAAAATAAAAACCATATTTTTTTTCCATTTATATTTGCGTATTGTTATTTTACGAGGATTCGACTCCATTGTTTTATTTGCTTTGCCTAACATCTCGGCGTTTAATTTTATAAAACAAAAGAAGAAAATTCGAGGATACCTAAATACCGAGCCAGGACTCGAGCTCAGGACTCGATCTCGGGACTCAAAATTTCTTTCCGGTTTGCTTGCGGTTAGCTTTCACTCCGGTTTGCTTGCGGTTAGCTTTCACTCTGGTTTGCTTGCGGTTAGCTTTCACTTTGGTTTGCATGTGGTTAGCTTTCACTCTGGTTTGCGTGCGGTTAGCTTTTACTCGGTTTGTTTGCGGTTATCTTGTATTTGTTGGTTGGGGCAATACTATATATATTTACTATATATAAATAGTGTAAAACTTACAGTTATATTATAGCATCAAGATTTTTTACTTTTCAAATTCTAAAATAAGTGCTGACTTGAGTCCCGAGCTCGAGTCCTGAGCTCGAATCCTTTACATTAAAAGTATATGAGAGAAAAAATTATATGTTAAGGAATTCACATATATGCGCTGCGGATGAGATGTAAAGTAAAGAAATTATTCTCGTAGTGAAGTTGCAATTTTTTCAATTGCAAATTCAGAACGAGGTTATTTCTTTACTTTACAGCTCGATCGAGTTAACTTTACTATTAAAACCAATCACAAATGGACATTTTCAGCAGTAACGCATGATTTGTTGGGCGACACGGCAAAAACAGAGAAATGTTCTTCAGATACTTTCAGGAGCCCATTACCGGCTCCTAATACTTTCCAGTTATTCCACGCAAAAGAAACCTTCTATTTCGAGGCAATTAACAATGTCAATTCCTTTTCTGGGCGTAATTAATATTAGGCGTAAATAAGTACGCCTTATTGGAGTCGTGTTAAACAAACAACAATACAGTTTCTTGCGACAAAAACAAGCTTAGAAGCCCATTTAACTCTTTTTAAAGACTTTCAGTAAGGTTAATTGATAGGCAAAGATAACCTAATGTTTTTCATTCTGTCGATAAACTTCGGTTTTTATACACAACTATTTCCACAATTTTAAGTCTGACGTTTTCTACGGAAAAAAATAGAAACAACGTTTTACATACCTTCTAAGTGATTATTTTTTGCGTAATATCTCCCGTAGTATAAACGGTATGGAGGTAAGGCAGTGTTAGGAATGGTGTGTTTTTCAGTCTCTGCCAAAACGTTGTCGTCACCTTTAAGTTATTTTGCGCTTAATGCGTACAATAAATGATTAATGGCTGTTAATGGAAGACAAGTGTCAACCTTTATTATTCAAATTATTCTCTAAACTACTTTTTACCCCCATTGATTATTTAGCATTTCTTTGTTACATCGGCGAATTGCCAAAAACAGATACTTTGTATTAGCCGTTTGGCCAAGAGTTTGAAAGAGTTCTACAAGACTACGAAAACAAAAAGAAAGTAATCTCTATTTCCATCTTTTCTGTTTCTATCTCGAGCCCTTTAGAAGATACAAGCCCATAAACAAGAGCGGAGGAAATTACATATCAACGTTCAACTAGTAATACGTGACTCGCAGGGCCTCGCGAAGCTCTGGAGTGGATTATTTGAAGTTGAACATTGTACATATTCAATTTTCCACAGTAGGCAGGAAGATATATTTGTTAAAAACTAGTAACGGGCATGGCCGCGACACCCTCGTTCTTAGGGTCTACTCCGCTTTGAAGATGGCGGCTCTTTCAGGTTCGTAAAGAGGTATAAAGCGTTGGGAAGCGCAGGCTATTTTCAAAATCATCGACAAATTATTGGATAGTCGCATTTTGGACATTTATTTGAGGGCATTAAAAAAAAAGAAGAACGAACGGCAGGAGGATTCGAACCCTCCGCCCGCGCGCCCCTGATGGCGATGAAAGGTTTATAGCCTGAATACCTTTTTCAGGGAGTATTATGTGGAAATCAGTGTTATTTTAATCCGAAAAGAAAAACGATAAAAATGAAAGGCTCAGGATTCGAACCCACAAAAAAAATAAGGAAAAAAAAAAAAAAAAAAAAAAAAACCCTAGCCGGATTCGAACCCGCGCCCTCAGTCCCGAAGATCTGATTTCAAGTTCGACGCCTTACCATTAGGCCACCAGTACGCGGCGGCCGTGTGACGTCATTTCCGCCACACACCAAGCTCACAAATAAATAAATATATATATATATATAGACCGTAAACTCCACACGAGATTTCATCCCGCCTGAGCCCTTTGAGGGACAAAATTATACACCCCGCTACGCTCGGCCTTCGGCCTCCCTTCGCGAGGAATGACAAATGAAGCATTTGAATTAACCGCAGGAAGGCAACTGTGGAATCCTGATTTTTCGAACCTCCAAAAGAAGCAAAAATTGGTTCGAGAACTTAACTTAGCGGGAGTTCGAGACATCGGCGTAAAATTGCAGTGTTCAACTTAGAAAAGTAATCCACTAAGAGAAACTAAGTTCGTCATGGAAATTCTTGTTACCACGTCATAGACACTCAGCCGTTTATTTATTTTATATTTTTTGTTTGTGTCACTAGATTAAAACTTGAGGCGAAGCCGTGAAGCAATGGTTACTTTTTGATACTTTTCTATTTTTTTTTACCGTAAACATGTATATATTGTCTAACTCCCTTTCACATTTATCTCGACTAGATTGTCCGAAAAATTGGGTTCGTCATGGATATTTATGCTACCGACACTGCATCTCTTAAATGGAGCGACGCTCGAACGACTTGCCAGAAGCTGGGAGGAGACCTCGCCATAATCAGATCAGAAGATGAGAATAACTTCATACGTGACTTGGTAATGAAACAGCAACCATTCCAAGATTTGACAAAGCAAATTGAGAGAAATGCTCAATTTCTTACTTACTTACCTACTTACTTACTGACTGACTGACTGTCTGACTGACTGTCTGACTGTCTGACTGACTGACTGACTGACTGACTCATGACTGTCTGACTGACTGACTGACTGACTGACTGACTGACTCATGACTGTCTGACTGACTGACTGACTGACTAACTTACATTTTTTTTTCAGCTGTACACTTTAATTTGTTATGTCTAACGTTGTTAAGTGAAAAAAAAATGTTGACATTGATCAGTCTCAAAAAATCAGTCCATATCATCATGAACTGGTCATGAATAATCAGGTCAAGGACAGGTTCACTTGACAAAAAGGCGGCCTTCAAGATTATGATGTATTCCATTACTGTGGCAGTAGCCATACAAGGCACGATTTGTATCTAACAATGAAACAAAAGATGTATTTAAGAATATGCCTGAGTGGGAAAGGCATAGCAGTGCCGTAGCAAGGGGAGGGGCCGGGGGGGGGGGGGCGTGCCCCCCCAGTTTTTTTTCCCAAAAAGTAAAAACAGACCTGTATAAAATGTTGAAAATACAATTTTATCTCCTGAGAGGTTTGAAACAATAAACATTTGTACTTCTTTTTATTTTTTAACGTATGTAGGGTGATGCACAACAATATTAAACAGCCAAAAACTAAAACAAACCATAAATCGTGACAACAATGTGAAAAAAATGTCTCAAAAATGTTTCAAATTCGCAATATGCGTAAATCACAAATAGCTTTTGGAGAGCGCTGGAAATAGCATTTTCAAGCCTCTAGATTTCAAAATTTTCTGGGAGGGCATGCCCCCAGACCCCCCTAGAGGCTCGCGCCTCTGGCGCCCGCGTGCCCCCCCCCCCCCCCCCCCCCCCCCCCCACTTATTTTACCCTTGCTACGGCACTGCATAGCCCTTTCATTTCGGTTTGCTACGAAGAATGGTTTACAATATAGAAGTAAGATGATTCAATCAGGCAATGTAATTAACTGAATTTTCACAGAATTTGATCATGCCCATTTTTGGCTCATATTACCTTGCAATATTGTTGCATTAACCTGATCAACCGTACAACATCAAACTTAAACATTTTGAAACATTTCTGTTTGCAAACTTCTATCAAAGAACAAAAAAATCTAAACCGTTATGAGACACCTAATAAAAGAACAACTACTCTTTTCATTTTGGTACAATTTCCAGACGTGAATATAAGAATCGAGCATTCTGATTGGTCGAGAAGCTCGACAATTAAGTGAAGTGAAGTGAATATTGGTGAATAAATATTCTAATCTGCAAGAAATTGGGTAATAGTTTCAGAAAACACGCCCAGATCCCCCTCCCAAAATTCTTGAAGATTACCGCACCCCTCCCCCTCCCCGCCAAAAAAACATGGTTTCCAAGGCTATTTGCCCTCCCTTGCTGATCAAGTGCACACACTGCAGATTGGCAATTTAGTGACGTAGTAAATAACTTACTATACTTAGAAGAAAACCACACGCCTCCACATTCGCTGTTGTCGTGTCCATCAAACACTGTAACGAAAAAAAAAGAGATATCACGGATTCATAAGAAAGATCTATCACCGTTCCGTGTACCCCTGACCAATGCTATGATGTTTTAAGATGTCTTTTCCTGAAGGAGTAAACAACTACGACGCGGCTAAAATAAATAACAATTTTCTGTAAAAAGGAATATTACACTGTCTTGTTTTGCAAACATGCGAACAGTCAGCCTCCCCTTGCTACGCTCGCTCCCAGGTCTCTGTTCCAAGTTCTAAAGTTTTATGTTAGTTATTGATATGCGTATGAGTGATTGCATTACATAATCACAGCTGTTAAAAAAATGACACTAAACGTTTTTTATCAATATGATCATCTTCAGAGTAAAAAACTGTATAAAGCTGGGTGATTTTTATAGTTAGGGTTAACCGTTACGTGGTCAAATGATTGGACTTGTTTGTTAAGTTCTGGATGAAACGTATTCATCCATGAATAAGCGGTGGTTAGAACGGCACGCAACCGGGAGGTTCTAGTCAACGAGCATTCAGATGTTAATGGGCAGTCGGAGCCAGCTAAACACATTAAGAATCACCCAAATCATAAGTTCTCGTGGTATTAACCACCGCTTATTCATGGATGAATAGAAGAATAAAAGAAGCGTTTTACATCGCACGTTTCCATCCAGAACTTAACAAACAAGTCCAATCATTTGACCTCATGCCCACCTTGTTCTCCATGGGAACGGGCATTACGTAACGGTTAAGCCTAACCATAAAAACACCCAGCTTTATGCAGTTTTTCACTCTGAAAATGATCGTATTGATCGAAAACGTTTATTGTCATTTTTAACAGCCTTTAACCTTATTTTCAATATTTTTATCGCCGAAATGTACATATAATCACAGTTATGTTTGGCTTACGTGTGTAGCAGCTGTCGACAATAAAGTATCCTTTGTCAATTCCATTGCAGTTGTTTGATTCCCACTGGTATGGGTACGAGTAAGAAATAATAATGCGAGGACACGAGCCCCTAAGATAATAAATAAAATATACATCGACAATTAGTAAATTGCATTTTCCTTTTACGGTGGGAACGTCACTTGCCACTACAGAACAAACAACCTACCTGTATCTACAGGTCGAGAGACAGAGAGACAGACAGACAGAGAGACAGAAAGGCAGACAGACGGACAGAAGGGCAGATTTGATTCTTGCTTCCTGACTAGAGTTCTGTAGAATTTAATAAGCGACTAGGAGAATTTCTACTCCCCACCCCCCTTTGGATGGGATGCTGGTCCATCGCAGAGTAACTCCCACTATTCAGTCAGTTGACGGAGCCCATTTTTACACCTGGGTGGAAATAGGCACTATGCATGAGAGTTCAGTGTCTTGCTCAAGAGCTAGAGTTAGCAGGTTATCGCTGGTGATTAACGTTTAAACGTAACTGGGGTAGAACAAAAAACTTCCTTAAACTCCTGTGTACCAAATGAAAAGATCTTGCTGGATCGTTCTTACCCACTTCCACCGGTACAAGCAGAATTAAAATGTATCGCTCCACTTGGAATCTGTAGAAGAATAAGAAATGGCGTATAATAGAATTATTGTAAGGCTAGCAAGATCTTGAAATGCAATACATTCTATTCAACAAGACAACATAGAAAGACAAAAATTAAGTTGCATGTTACTAAAACCATACCCCATAAAACACAGAATAACTCGACGAGGAAGTCAAAACATCAACTCTGAAAACTCCTGTTATAAAGAGAAATATATAGAGCCACGTAAGTATGCCAAGCTGATGAACTCAATTGAACTATATAAAAATTAAAATCAATGCAGGGCTGATATGGTTTCATATCGACCATTTTATCCCATCCGTCACCTCATAGATTCAGTCGGACAAACAGATGTTTTCGTGTGACTGACAAGGCTGTTTCTGTGAGTACGTTTAATATCCCATCAGAGACTGATATCAAAGTAAATGCCGCTAATTTGGCAAGTCGTGATAATAGGAAAAAGTAGAAATCTAAAATACTCCTATGGCTCGATTCGACTATGGCGGGGTTCTGCTTTATAAGCATTCATTATATCTTCCTTCTTTTTTATGATAACATGTAAAATTCAGCAAGACATTCTGAAAGACATTTTTTTTTACCATCGTAGGACGAGGCAATCCACTGAATATCTTCGTCTTTCATCTTTCGATCCGGTAGGCTGTCCACATCTTCGTATGGCACACATAAGCTTGAGTTAAAACAGTTGTGTTCGCCTTCTATGAGATGATTTTGATTTGAAGAACTGATGCTTACAACCAGAGTCCAGCCTCCACCTGCGAAAGAAAAGACGTTTCAGTCCAGAACTTTTAGTAACGGAGCTCCCATCAGCCACGCCGCAGAGCAGAGCCCCACACCCATAGAAAATTGACAGACCCATGCCCTTGGTTTTTCATGGTCATCATGGCTAGCGGCATGGCTCGCGGGCGCGTGCGCCTACCGACGTTAGTCGTGAAACATGGCGGCCATACTCCAGAAATAAGTTGGATAGCCGGCTGGTTAAGGTTAAGGAGAGCTTACATCTTTGATATTGGATATCCATCTTATGGTCGATTGACAGCTGTAAAAACGAGGTATCCGCTGACCAGTATCACCTGACCATATCGCGGGCTCAGATGAAGAACTCATCGAGGTCGAATGTTTTTTTAAGTTTACCGCTGACTAAGTAATGGTTTACATTGGATCGCAGGCTATTTTTTTCTGTTTGTGGTCATTAAATTCGGAATTACAAAAAGGCAAAGTAAACAACCGGGGAGCTCCGCTTTCAGGCTTGGCTAAATCTATTTAATAGTAGATTAATGAATTTAAGGTTGATATATATCACTGCTTTTAAAGGAAGGTAAAGATAAGGTCAACAGAACATGAAATATTCTCTTGATAAGGTCTGTTCCAATCCGGTGTCTAATTCATGGCCACTTCTCAACCGTTAGGCCTCCGCACCGAATATGAAGGATAACACATATTACTTTATCATTATTAAAGTATTAACTCATCGACTGTGAAACAAATCCTACCATTGTTTTCCATGTCGCAATAAACCTGCATCAGTTTGTCTTTCACTGTGATCCAGTAGCAGCCACTTTTTGCTTCTTTATGTTTGTCCTTTATTTCTGCACAAGAGCGATACTAAAAAATAAAAACAACGAGAATAAGATATATAACTTTTCACCCTCATCTCTACACTCTTCTGAAAATATGCCTGAATTTTATTCTTCGAAGTGTTGAATATGTGTGTTGGGGGTAAGGTGGGGTAGGACGGGGGCGGGGCAAGGGTGAGGGCGGGTGGAGGTGCGCGGCTTTGTAAGGATGAGGGTAGGGATGTCTCAAAGATGCTCGGCAACCTTTGTTCAACTTTTCATCTTTCGAGCAACTTTTTCCTTTTGAGCAAATTCTTGCATTTTCGTGCAACTTTTTTACATCTACTAGACCGAAGATTTCTGAATATTGTCCGAGTGTTCTTCGAAGGCCATACGAACGTTCCCGAGCATTTTTCTGACTTTTTCGAAGATAAACGAAATTTTGCCAGGAAATTCGGAGATGTTTTAACTTCCGGATCATTCAGCATTCAAAACTCGTCAGCAAACATAACGTATCGGTATTTTCACGATTGTTCTTAGTTAAATAAATTCTTCTAATTCAACAAATTTTGGCCTTTTAATGTTATATAGATTTTTATGTCGCAGTTAAATCAATCTTGTCCCCAGTGCCTGCATTCCGATTCACCAGCGGTCGAGAAACTCAACGGCTCTAGACCGAAACCGGAACCAGAAAATCCTGGTTCCAGTTTGATTTTGCGCGTGCGCCGGAATTATTGCGGTGAAACGAACAAGTTTTCAAAAGCCAATCAGATGCAGACGCCTTTGTAGCGAGCTTTTAGAATAGCCCAGAGGTCCCGATCCCTGACGCAGACCAGAAGAATCGCGGCCTCTGGGGACGAAATTGCAGTTAAATTGCATGAAAATGCTAATAAATCAAAGGGAAATTAACACATATTTAGAGAATTTTGTTATTTAAAAGCAACGTTTTGGATTTTTTGGAGCAACTTTCGAGGAACTTTTTAAGTAATTCCAAGCAACTTTTTGGGAAATTTCGAGCATCTTTTCGACAGCCCTTGGTGAGGATGAGGATGCTGTAGTCAACTTCCCGCTCTGACAATTTGGCTTTAGGGACGTAATAAAAGGGATCAATGCCATGCGCAGAATAGGCTCCTGTAAAAACAATGCAATTCACAGCTAATCATCTAACCTGGGGATCCGGGGTCTGGTACGGGTAGTCACTGTATGCATGCCATTCTGAGCCAGGTCCATAATCCCATGGGTGCGTGGATCTATCGGCGTCGTTCAATTCACAGAACAATCCTGCAAACCGGAAGTTGATGCTTTTACATCGTGGTTCGTAGGCGCATTTTACTAAGCACTCGCCAATATTAGCTGTATTTCCACTTGATATCACGTGATCCTTCAGGTAATTTCCCCTTGATGAATATGCCCCAGGTTTGCACTGCAGCTGATCCGCACTAGTAATAGCAAATGTGGCTAGCAACCACAGTAAACTATCCATGTTGACTGTGTAGGATGCAATTTCCTAACTGAATAAAGAAAACGATCGAATAAACTTTAGTTAATATTATAAATAATATTAAACTGAGATGTTCAATTAAAACATCGTCAGCGACCCAAGAACCCAATAAGGATTGAAAACACTCTATCACTGAGACAAAATAAAAACAAAATGTTTTTTTTTTCTTTTCCTATCTATATTTCCGTGGTGTAATTTTACGAGAATTCAACTCCATTGTTATATTTGCTTTGCCTATTTAAACATCTCGGCGTTGAATTTTATACAACAAAAGAAGAGAAATTCTCCATAACGCACGGATACCCAATTCTTGATTAGGAACGACTCAAAATCAAGTAACTATTCTTAAATTAACAACTGTTAAATAATGGTAATTAGGGCTTTCCACAAGTTGCTCGAGATTTCCCAAAAAGTTGCCCGTAATTTCTCAAAAAGTTGCTCAAAAGTTTCTCCAAAAATTCAAAAAAGTTGCTTCTGATAATAAAAGTTGCTCGAAAGTTGCTCCAAAAAATCCAAAACGCTGCTTCTAATCAAGAGAATTTCTCTAAATATATGCTAATTTCCCTTTTTTGGTAAGATTTCTAAGCAGTTTTATGCAGTTTTACAGCAAAATAAGTATATAAATAACATATTAAAGGGGAAAGTTTGTTTAATAGCAAGGATTCCTTTAACTGAGAAAAATCGTGAAGATATCAATGAGTCATGTTTGCTGACGAGTTTTGTAATGTTTTAATGCAAAATGAGCCGAAAGTTGAAATGTCTTCGGATGCTCCTCGGCAAACTTCGTAAATCTTCGGAAACGTTCGTATTGCCTTTGAACAACACTCGGATAATCTTCGGAGATCTTCGGTTTTGAAATTGCTCAAAATGCAACAAGTTGCTCGAAAGGAAAAAAGTTGCTCGAAGTGGAAAAAGTTGCTCGAATCACGAAAAGTTGCCAAAAAGTTGCCGAGCAACTTGTGAAAAACCCTAATGGTAATAGGACTGAGTGAGTGGAGTCCAATTCTGTCTGTAATCATACGAGTGATTAAAGGAGAAGTTCACTCCAGAATGGCCATTTATTTTCTTTACGCCGATAAAAAGTTTATACAAAGATATGTTATTCATCAAAATTTCAGCCTTCAACATTCGCTAATAACCCTACGAAATCTTTCCTAAAACTCGACAACTGAACGCCGCCATCTTGGAGCTGGTAATTTATGCGTGAAGTCAAAGAGCTCAGCCTGAAGTTTGGCGGGAAATTTTAATAGTCGAAACTCCTTGTTTTTTGTATAATTTCTTGGAGCTCTGTTTGAGCAAAATGGAAATGCACAAACAGGTATTTTGACAAACAAAAGCCACTACGAAAAAAACAAGGAGTTTCGAGTGTTTAAATTTTCCCGCCAAACTTCAGGCTGACCTCTTTGACGTCATGCATACATTACCAGCTCCAAGATGGCGGCGTTCAGTTGTCGAGTTTTAAGAAAGATTTCGTAGGGTTATATAGTGCACGTTGAAGGCTGAAATTTTGGTGAATAACATATCTTTGTATAACTTTTTATTGGCGTAAAGGAAATACATGGCCATTCTGGAGTGAACGTCTTCTTTAACAAAATCAGACGACCGCGATGCGGGAGTCCGATTTGTTTAATCACAAGTATAATTACAGACAGAATTGGACGAAGCGAAGTCCTGTTACCAATTAATCAAAACTATGACAAAGTCTAGTCGCTAGAGATAGCGTGAAATACACCTATGTTATAAGGAAGGGTAAAAAAGTCGGCGACTCGTCTCGACTCGATCGAGTCGTATCGACTCGCGATCGTCTGGAAGAAAGTCGACTCGACTTACCGAAAGTAAAATTTCTATCCAGAGTTATGTCAAAAAGAGTCGCGAAGACTCGTGTCGAGTCGCAACGAGTCGAACATTTTGTAGCCTCCGCCCTCCGCCAATTTTACTTCCGGCAAACATTTAACTTGGAAATTTCCTCTTCCCGCATGATATGCGACTAGACTTCTGCTTAGTCGAGTCGCCAGTGCTTAGAGACGACTCGAGTCGTTGCAGCTGTATTGGACATGCATTGTGTAGTTTAGGCAAAGTAATTTGGGACGTGTTAATTAAAGAAACAACAATACAGTTTCTTCCGACAAATAGTGCATGGAGAGCATTAGCACAGAGGCCCATTTAGCTCTTTTTAAAGACTTTTAGTAAAGGTTAATTAATAGGCGAAGATAACCTTATATCTGCCAAAACTGTTGAAGCTTGTTGATACACAATTTTTCCATAACTTTAAGTTTGATGTTTTCCACAGAAAAAAAAACGAGAAACAACGTTTTACATACCTTCTAAAATACTATTTTTTTGCGTAATATCTTCCCGTAGTATAAACTGTATGGAGGTACCGGCCGCGGCAGTGTTAGCAATGCTGTGATTTTCAGTCTCTGCCAAAACGTTGCTTCCACCTTTAAGTTATTTTGCGCTAAATGCATACAATAAATGATTAATGGCTGTTAATGGAAGTACCAACCTTTATTATACAAATTAGTTTAAACCACCTTTTGCGCCCATTGATTATTAAGCATTTCACTGTTACATCGGCGAATTGCCGAAAACAGATACTTTGTACTAGCCGTTTGGCCAAGAGTTCAAAAGAGTCCTACAAAACTATACAAACAGTAATCACTACTTCCAATCTTTTATGTTTCTGTCTGGAGCTCTTTAATAGATACAAGCCCATTTACGAGAGAGTAGGAAATTATATATTAATGTCCAATGACAAAAGAAGCATTAGATTTAACCGCAGAAAGGCAACTGTGGAATCCCGATTTTGGAACCTCTAAAGGAAGCATAGACTGTATAAATTGGTTCGAGAACTTAGCGGGAGTTCGAGACATCGGCGTAATATTGCAGTGTTCGACTTAGAAAAGTAATCCACTAAGAGAAACTAAGAAAATAAACATTCATAAAAAAGGACGTAGGAAATTAATATTTATGTTCAATAAGTTTCATAACATCTCTAAGGGTTTTTTATTCCCAACTCGAGTTTCTATTCGTTTTCACCCGAAGGGGCTGAATTTAGCATCAGTCAGCTAATGTAAAAGTCGCGTTAGTTTAAGATACTTCAACAAGTCTTTTATTCAATTAAAGTTGAGCCTTTTTAGTTGGAAATTGTTTTGTTATTTTGCAAATACAAATCCATAAGAACGAAGAATAGCTTAATAATTAATGTTCTTTGTCGCTGCTTAAGCTGATTTTTGAATGAAATGACTATAAAAATACACAGGATTGAACAATATTCCCCATGCATTTGTGTCCAAAAATATTTACTGCTTTTCAACTCACTTGACCTTGACATGAATTAAGACAAGTTACTTAACAGGTGACCAAAGTCGACCCACGCTTGAGACTAGGTTTAAAGCAGTTTTATTTTACGGCAACCTTTTTTTGTTTTTTCGAGCAACCATTCTTTTATCCCGTATAACTTCTGACCTTTGTGACAAAATATTTACAGTGCGACGTTTTTGAAGCTCTGTTCAATAATTTTATCTTTTACCAAACTGTCGTCAGAATTTTTTTGTGGTGGTTCAAGCAATAGACTAAAGAAAACGTTGTTGATTTTGCTTGGTGTGTATACAGGTAGCAGTGTGATAACGACTGTTTATGATTGATGTCGCCGGTATTGTCCATAAAATGTAATCACACAGAAAAAAGAACTCTTCATACTACAACGAACAGACACATCTTTAAGTGTGTTAAAATTTTTATTAAGTTACAAAGGCAAGAAATACTTAATATGATATATTTCAAGTTACAAAACAGTGGCGTAGCTACTGCTAATTATATAAAAACATGTTAAGATACACATCTTACAAAACCTAAAGAGCAGAGCTCGAGTATGTCCTCTGGCTCTATTGCAAGATCAGTTCAAGAATGCATGTGAATCAGCAAAATGCCACCAAAATGGAATTCAAAATGGCTGTTGTTTCTGTATAGTGTTTTTTATTTTCATACATCTTCTATTACCAGCCGCTTTCGGGAACAGGATTCGCTTTCCTTGGACGAGAGAGAACGACGATTCTTGCCTAACAACGTCTTTTAAAAACAAAATCGGGAGTTGCCCATTTTAAAGAAGTCACACTCTTAAGTGATGATCACATTCGACATAAAAAAGCAATCGTATTTGTCTCGTTACCACTAAAGACGAGGAATGCGCAGATGCTGATTCGTCTCCAGGCCTCTTTTGTCCTCACCTCTCCCGTTCGCGCTCGTTCTTCCCTTGTTAAAATTTAATAGGACTCTAACAGACGGGTCAGAGGAGAATGTGATCTTGACACAGATAATTTTATATTAGAGAAACTCTCTTTCGCGCAGGTTATAAGATTGGTGTTTAATCTAATTAATACTAATTGATAATCTAGTCTTATTTACTCCTACTTACTCCTACGTACGTTGTAAGTATATTTTTGTTGTTTCTGTAGTCAAGCATAGAACATGCAGCTGCTTGAGTATATTTTTTATGTATTTCTATTACAATTACTATTTAAAACACTTGTTAAGTATATAGACAAAAGTTACCCGTAACAGTTGCAATTAAAGGGACTGTGTCACGGATTATAGCCAAATTTAAATTTCAATAACACAGCAAATACAAAAAAAAGGTACGGATGGCCAAAAGTGAAGAAGATTGGAACGGATTGTGATTTGTGTTTTTGAAATATTGTTGGGCTGAACAGTTTTCAAAATTAGTCTCGTTCTCTTGTAACTTTAAATTATAATGCCCGCGAGACAAACTTGGTTGCAATGAAGCTATTGTTTTGTCATTTAGATCCACAGAAAGAAATTTCTTTGTAACTAGAGCGAGTATTTGGCAAAACTTAATAAAATAAACTTAACGCAGCCGTGACACAGTCCCTTCAACCTCTACTGCAGTGAGTGCTTCACTCAAAAGACCTCCCACCGTGGTCATTGCACATATTCAATCATTTTGTCTTCGTTTTTTTAATCGTATCCGTACAACTATTGCCTAGTTTATTTTCCCTACAGTGCACAATAATGCATGAAAATCTTGATTTTCAAAACTTGCTGGCTTTAACTGGCGAAAAAACTCAACAAATAGGTAATATCCCTTCTGTCTGACCAGCACAGCATGTAGTGGCAGATAATAATTTTGGCATATTTACAGCTATAGCTACATTCAAACGATAAATAACAGTTTAAAATCTACGTATTATTGTTGAATTAAATTAAATTAAAGTGTCTTTATTTCAGTTGATAAAATACATATCAAAAGTTACAAAGGTAAAAATATTAAAAAAGAGCTAACTACAGGAATATTTTTAGCGACCACACAGGGTAGTGAGTTTATGTTAGTGATTTCATGGCGAATCGTGTATTTATTAGTACTGTACTCGTTAAATTTCGTACTCTAAAGCTTTAGTATTAACATTCTCCATCCCCGTCAGTTTTGTCACTTTGTGGCACATCTGTGGGTGGAGTTGTTCGAAAGTTGATGCATGTTAGTCCGGGATTTTAAGTTATCCAATGTTTTTTGCTTCTCTCGTTTCAAAGCGTATTTTAAAACAGTTTGACGTTGTCATCAAACAGGCATTTAAAGGGAGCTTAAGCAATGACGACTGCGCCGCCGAAGACAACGCCCACTAAAAATATGATAATTTACTCGAGAATCTCGCTATTATCCAGATGTATTCAGGGTATCTTTTGGTTTAGGAACTAGCCCTAGCTTAATATGTGAAGAGAGCGTTCAACCCCAATTAGAAATAGGAAAATTAAGCCTTCGCCGTTTACGTTCTCCTAAAAACGCATAATTTGGTCATTTCACGTTGTTCTGTTTCGCAGAGAACGGCAAAGAAATGTAGCAGATATAAAACGCACGTTTAGTGTTTTGATTCTGCTCATTAAACCTTTTGTTTGGTGTCGTTCTCGTTCGCGTTGCCGTCTTAGTTTGTTTAAGCTCCCTAATACTGTCTTGTCATTACTGGAACGCTATTAATCTTCCTTTTTTTATTTATTTTGCTTGCTTGTAATTATAAACTTAGAGTAGCTGTAAGGTGAAATAAGGTATTGACCACTCTTAGTAGTTAAATTCTGACCACGCAGTACAACATGGTCAGCCGGGTTCACTTGACAAAAAGGCGGCCTTGAAGATTATGATGTATTCCATTACTGTTGCAGTAGCCGTACAGGACGCGATTTGTGTCTAACAACAGAACCAAGAGATAAATTAAAGAATATGAAGTATTATCGGCTGAGGCGAGAGAGGATTCTCTCAAGGGACTACTGTTTCAAGCCCTTAGTAAACAGAGCGATTTCCACTTGAGTGTCGAAACTTAAGTAGTTCGCATTTGCTTTGTTCTTGTATTACTACGCTTAGTGATTGGTTTAGTGATTTTCTTAACCAATCAGCTGAAGTAAAACTAAAACCAATTGTGACTTGCTCACACACATTTTCCCGCGCTTCGCCTCGGCTACATGTATTTACTTCGAGTTTTGATTGATTGTCTGTGTCCTTTTTTGATTGGCCAGAATGATTACTTTGGTTTTGGTTTTACGACAATCAATCGAAAATCGCTCTATCTGTTATTGTTAATTTAGCCAGTTTCCTGAAAAAAATATTTAGCTTTAACAGTTTGAAACATTTCGAGCAAGAAATTGCCATTATTTGGAAAATAGCAAATATATTTCAGTGTAATAAAAAGTAAAGGTAATCTTTGCTTCTAAAGGTTGATCACGTTTAAAAAAAATCAGATTGGCAATTTAGTGAAAAATTAACTTACTATACTTGGAGGAAGCAAAACGAGGTCCACATTCATCGTTATCATGCCCATCAAAAACTGAAACAAAAAAAATACACACAGAAATAAAATCTGACGGATTCTCAAATGAATAAAAGAATATATTCCGACAAAGCTTTAGCCCGAAAAAGAAAGGCCAGCATTCAGAAATGGTGCCTGTTTACCCCTTGACGAATAGTACGTTGTTTAAATGTGCAATTGGGGCAAAAAAAAACTATGACCCTATTAAGAAAAAGTATTCTCATGAGAAACAAACTTTGCGCAAAGTTGATTTGGCAAGGTTGACAAAAAGTTGTTACAATTCCCCCTGCCCTACACCCCCCGCCCCCTCCACCGCTCTGCGACCCCTCCCAGGTGTCTGTTCCGTAATTCAACAGAGTATAAATTGTGATTATTACAAATTGATGACGATGATGATGACAATAACGATGGCGTTAAAGTTCTTTTACATTTATAGCGTTATCATTTACACATTAAAACGGTTTGGTATGATTTAACGCAAAAAGAGAGTTGGTTACGAAGCAAACAAGAAGGCTCTGTGTCCATAAGTATCACTTATATAATTATATAATTACTGAGAGTTTTTGGTTGGCGGATTACAGTGTATTTAATTTGTTGACGAGGCGGAAGATATGGTCGATTTTGGTGGTAAGATAATTCGGAGCGAGACCATGTGAATCTTAAAAGTTAAAAAAAATCTTAAAACTATTCTGTCGTCAACTGAAGCCAATCAAATTGCTTTAAAAAGGGCGTCATATGATCAGTTTAATTGACATTACAAGGCAGACAGCCATGATACATTCTATAATCACAGTTATGTTTGACTTACCTCTGTGGCAGCTTGTGTAAGTAAGGTATCCTTTGTCAATCCCATTGCAGTTTGATTCCCACTGGTATGGGTACGAGTAAGAAATGATAATGCGAGGACAACTTCCCCTAAGATAAAAACATCGGCGAAAATTTAATCACATTTTACATTTGACCGAAACGTCACTTGACACTATAGAACAAACAAAATCGATATTTACACGAAACTACACAAACAGACCTCACTGCTATTTACAGAACGAGAGACAGACAGAGAAACAGACGGACTGACTGACTGACAGACAGACTTGATTTCCAATCCTTCACAAGGAAACTCCTTGGCCCTAGGTTGACTAATGTCAGTATGGATAGAAAGAAGACAGACAGAAAAACTTGATTCCTTGACAAGGGAACTCTTTAAAGCTACCTTATTTAGTATGGAATTTTTAGGTCAAATCTCGAAACATCTCTCACGCGGGGGGAAAATGAAAAGAAGTTGCTGAATCTATCGTACCCGTTTCCACCGGTACAAGAAGAATCAAAATGTTTCGCTCCACTTGGAATCTGTAAGAGAATAAAATAAAAAGCGGGAATAAGGAAGAGGCTAAGTGGCTACATTTAGGCCTACCTGTATTTGAAATTTATAATTATTAAGTTAACAACTATTAATACATACAACAAAGAATAACAAATCTTAAGGTATGTTTCTGAATAGTAAGTTCAATCTTACCCCGTAAAACACAGAAAAATTCGACGAGGGCTTCAAAACATCAACTCTAAAAGCTTCTGTGAATGAAAAAGTTGCAGAAGACAGTTAGCCAAATGAACTCAGTTTCACTACATTTTATCTCATCTTCAAAATGACCTGACAGTGTCAGTTTAACAAACTGACGTCGGTTTTTTATGCGTCTGTCCTCTTATTGACGCAATTTATCATCAATAAGAGGGCAGAAGTATAAAAAAACTGACGTTAATTTGTTTTTTACAATAACAAAAGGCAAAAAAGGTCAAATGCATGGCTAAAAGAAGAGAAAACACAAGTAAACTTAAAAATCTCTAAATTTTATTCAAACTGACACAATCGAGGCGAAACTATTGTCAATAACTTTTCTCGCCTTTTCATTGGCTCCTGACAACAGTCAATAGAATTTCATTGGCTAAAAAACTGACTGTTTAACAGCACGCGCTAATCACACCAATGCCTTGCATAAATTAAAATTTTATTTGTCTGTACTCTTATTGATGATAAAAATAAGCCAATCAGTGCGCGAGAATTCACTCTGTTATAGGCTTTGGTACATTATGCTTTTGTTTCCCCACTAAAATGCTCCACCTTAATGCTCCATTTTTCCCACTAAAATGCTCGGTCCCCCCCAAAAAAAGTCACTAAAATGCTCGGATAATGCTCATTATACAAACTGTTCTTTTAAATTAATTTCAAAGTTTTTAACATGGTGTTAACTGAAAGTGATAAATGATCGTCGCAGTGAATTTCCAATTTAAGCAATTGGAATAAAGAAGCCTGAAAAAAATTCAGGGCTTCAACGGGATTCGAACCCGTGACTTCCGCGATACCGGTGCGATGCTCTACCAACTGAGCTATGAAGCCACACATTGGGAGCGAGGTCAATTGTGAGTTCATATTTTCCCGTGAGAGGAGTGAAATGATGTAATGTATATGAAATGATTCATATATGAAAATATGAACTCACAATTGACCTCGCTCCCAATGTGTGGCTTCAATAGCTCAGTTGGTAGACCATCGCACCGGTATCGCGGAGGTCACGGGTTCGAATCCCGTTGAAGCCCTGAATTTTTTTTTTCAGGCTTCTTTATTCCAATTGCTTAAATTGGAAATTCACTGCGACGATCATTTATCACTTTCATATACATCCGCAGTTCATATATGAATCATTTCATATACATTACATCATTTCACTCCTCTCACGGGAAAATATGAACTCACAATTGACCTCGCTCCCAATGTGTGGCTTCAATAGCTCAGTTCAGGTAGAGCATCGCACCGGTATCGCGGAGGTCACGGGTTCGAATCCCGTTGAAGCCCTGAATTTTTTTCAGGCTTCTTTATTCCAATTGCTTAAATTGAAAATTCACTGCGACGATCATTTATCACTTTCATATACATCCGCAGTTCATATATGAATCATTTCATATACATTACATCATTTCACTCCTCTCACGGGAAAATATGAACTCACAATTGACCTCGCTCCCAATGTGTGGCTTCAATAGCTCAGTTGGTAGAGCATCGCACCGGTATCGCGGAGGTCACGGGTTCGAATCCCGTTGAAGCCCTGAATTTTTTTTTTTCAGGCTTCTTTATTCCAATTGCTTAAATTGGAAATTCACTGCGACGATCATTTATCACTTTCATATACATCCGCAGTTCATATATGAATCATTTCATATACATTACATCATTTCACTCCTCTCACGGGAAAATATGAACTCACAATTGACCTCGCTCCCAATGTGTGGCTTCAATAGCTCAGTTGGTAGAGCATCGCACCGGTATCGCGGAGGTCACGGGTTCGAATCCCGTTGAAGCCCTGAATTTTTTTTTTCAGGCTTCTTTATTCCAATTGCTTAAATTGGAAATTCACTGCGACGATCATTTATCACTTTCATATACATCCGCAGTTCATATATGAATCATTTCATATACATTACATCATTTCACTCCTCTCACGGGAAAATATGAACTCACAATTGACTTCGCTCCCAATAAATAATATAATAATTTAATACTTATTCGGCGCAAATTAGCATATGAATATGATCAAATGCGCCTACATCAAGTTAATTTAAAACTTAAAAAAAGAAGAAAAACAAACAAATTTACAAATATGATATGAAGATATATAAGAATACAATTAAAAACTTTCCTAGTATAAAAATCGAAAACTCAAGATTAAAATTAAAACTAAATCTAAAACTAAAATTCGTGGAATTCATGCTAAAAAGAGGCTCTAGCTGTAACACGCAAATGCTTTCTTGAACAAGTATGTCTTAATCGTTCGTTTAAAAAGATCGTAGCTTTTTATCGATCTTATGTCCGATGGTAATTTATTCCACAGTCCAGGGGCTGCTACTTGAAACGATTTGTCTCCTAGGGTTTTCTTGGTCTTTGCTCTTGATGGCTGCAGCAATAGTTCCTTGCAAGATCGCAGGTTGAATCTTGTTTGGTCTCTGATCTTGATCAAGTTACAGATATAATATGGTGCAACGCCATAAATTGCCTTAAAAGTTGGGATCAACATTTTGTACTCGATCCTAAAACATACCGGAAGCCAGTGAAGACGTTTTAAAGTAGGTGTTATGTGGTCAAATTTAGGTGTCTGACTGACTAATCGGGCCGCACAATTCTGTATACGCTGAAGCTTACCAATATGTGTAGCGGGTGTGTTAAATAGCAAACTATTACAGTAGTCTACACGACCCATAATAATTGCGTGAACAAGGGACTGCGTAGCCTCGCTAGAAAGGTACTTTCTTATACGCCTTATGTTGTGCAGATGGAAAGATGCGGCCTTACACAGCTTATTTATGTGAGTCGCTATGGACATGTTTTCATCGAACCAGGACCCAAGATTTTTTACTGATGTCACCGGGACTATACTTGTGTCACCTACACAAAGACTATCAATGTTCACTTTCGCCAACTGCCAATGTGTGGCTTCAATAGCTCAGTTGGTAGAGCATCGCACTGGTATCGCGGAGGTCACGGGTTCGAATCCCGTTGAAGCCCTGAATTTTTTTCAGGCTTCTTTATTCCAATTGCTTAAATTGGAAATTCACTGCGACGATCATTTATCACTTTCATATACATCCGCAGTTCATATATGAATCATTTCATATACATTACATCATGGTGTTAACTGTTAACACTTACAAAAAGGTACAAGTGTTTTAAGTAACAACAACAACAACAACGTATACAAGTTCATAAGTACAGCCAAAACAACATAGTCCTCAAAATCATCTACGAGGCTAAGTACAGAAAGTAGTTGACTATCTCTAGAAAGTTATTTGTAGTTAAATTTTGAGTTTTAGTCTTCATTTTCTCTAAAAAAAATTAATTTCTTTTTTATTTTCTCGGGAAAAAAATCAATTTTCCGGGAAAATGCCACTAAAATGCTCGAATAATGCTCAATGCTTTTGCCTCACTAAAATGCTCGAAAAAATGCTAGCATAATGTACAAAAGCCTACTCTGTTATTGTAAAATACTCATTTTCCGTGTAATTGACACGGCTGTAAATGTGCGTGTCAGATCTCTTCACAGTTCAAATGTAACAAGAGAAGAAAGTAGTAAGTAAATTCTCTGGCTAACAATTAAGCAAGACTATTTATTCATACCATCGTGGGTCGAAGCAATCCAGTGAATATCTTCGTCCTTCATCTTTCGATCCGGTATTTTGTCCACATCTTCGAACGGCACACATAGGCTTGCATTAAAACAGTTGTGTTCACCTTCTATGAGATGGTTCCGATTGGAAGAACTGATACTTACAACCAGAGTCCAGCCTCCGCCTGCGTAAGAAAAGACGTTTCAGTACAGAACTTTAAGTAGATGATACCACTGCGTGGTATAATGAATGCGGGACCCAGATTTGAAGATGTATGGCAGTGTCGGGGCATGACCCGGGGCATCAGACCGGCTCGGTATCTGTAGCACGAATCGACTTGGAGTATTGGTAAACCTTTGGATGGGATGCTAGTTCAATACAGCCCTCTCCCCCCCCCCCCCCCCCCCCACCGGCATTTTGCAGGATTGCCTTAGAGGTACTATTAGAGAGTCTGAATGGGGTAGTCCATATGTCGGCTGTAAGTTAAAATTTTCGCTGGTCGGTAAACCCTTGGTTAACCCTATTAACCTTATTACATGAAATTTTCGCGACACTTTAATTTCGCGAATTTCGCGATTCTAAAAAAATCGCGAACATAACATGACGCGAATATTAAGTGACTCGCATATGTCAGTAATCAATGTAAATGGATGTTGTCGTCAATTGACTCACTTGTAGACATTGTGAGAACTGCTCTGTTGTTGCTATTGCCGAGATTAAGTCCCCCCCTGCGTTTTTGTTTTAAAATTTTGACGTTATTGTTCCTTCGATGAAGTCGTTTTATATAATTCAAAGGCATATCAAAATATATTGCCAAGAAAATGTAAATTGTGTCTCACTCAAAAACGCGAAATTAAAGTGATTCAAAATACAACATTTTCGCAAAATCGCGAAATTTAAGTGTCGCGAAATATGTGCACCTCAAAATCGCGAAATTAACGTGTCGCGAAAATTTCATGTAATAAGGTAGTCGACCCTCCTATTGGTGTGAGATTAAATTGTCGTGCCCAAGAACATAAACAGCACTCCAACCAGGAGCTAACCGGTATGGTGTCAACCTCACGGACTCCTCAACCGTGAGGCCTTCACGCCAAATTCAAAGAGAACGCAAAGTTTTTTTCAGTATTGAAATTCGACTATGAAACAAATCCTCGACAAAAACACTATAAACGAAAGAGCGCCCTTCCCAAGGGTTTACGCATCGCTAGTTGCTCCCCAGGGGGGCAACGAACAATAACGTCAATGCAACTTATTAGAGTTCTGCGAACCTTGCAAAATCCATCATTCTCGGCTGAAGAAGACCGCAGAAGGCGATCGAAAATTTAGAGTATCTTTTTTGTATTTTTTAGATCTGTTTAAACCATTTATATATTTTAAGCTATGAAACAAATCCTACCATGATTATCCATGTCACAGTAAACCTGCGCCATTTTGTCTTTGACTGTGATCCAGTAATTGCCACTTTTTGCTTCTTGATTTGCGTCCTGCGCAAGAGCGATACTAAAAAATAAAAACAACGAGAAAATATATCTTTCACTATCTTTCATTATGGCTTTAGGAATGTAATAAAGGAATCAATGTTATGTGCAGGTAATAACCGACCA
>NC_135765.1:32812596-32876689 GCF_052425735.1 Oculina patagonica | reverse complement strand
GCACTTTGCTTATTGCCTGTGGTATATTGTTTGTGTTTTTATGATCCCATGCCCAGGTTGCAGGGTTTTTTTTTCTTGTGCGCTTTCCGGCGTCGGTCAGTAATCCGCCGCACGCGAGAAACATCCTGTGGTACCGAGGGTAATAATCCCATTATAATGATCAATCTTCTTTTATAATCATAAAAATACACGTGTTTAAAGATTTTCCTCATTTGAGTTCAAAACGTTTTTCCGTTTTTTAAGTCACGTGACCTAGTCTTAAACACAGAAGCAAGCTAGTTAACAGGTGAGCAAAGACGGCCCATCTTAAGACTAGGTTTCAAAAGTAGTTTACTTATTTTACTGCATCTTTCCAACTTTTCAAATAACTTTCTTTTATCCCACATAACTTCTTACTTTGGTGACAAGGTAGTTACAGTGCGACTTCAATAATTACAACAGTGATATCAAGTTTATAACTCTCTTTTCAATAAATTTTTCTTTTATAAAAAATTTCGTCATGATTTTTTTCGCTGTGGTTCGAGCACTAGAATGTTTTTTCCAATCTCTCTTTTCGGAGGGAGCATCCTCTATACACAATTTCTTTCCTTGCCTTGAAGAAGCTTGAAAATACATGGTGGGTCCAGAAATGTTTCTGAGTAGTTTTTTTGAATATTTAAGTTAATTTATTTTATGCCGTAAATATTTCCATTTTTCAGGTAAAATTAAGTGGTTGTTGTTGTAGTTGTTAAAAGCGTTTTTCTAAGACGGAGCTATTTTAGCCTTATAATCGGGAGAACGGAAGGATTCCGATTCTTCCGTACATTCAAAAGAATTGAAGCTACGATAATGAAACTTGAAAGTATAAAGTGGTTCCAGAAGTGATTCTTTATTTTGTAGAGTTTCATTGCAAGAAATGATTACATCATTATGGAGTAGGAAGCCATATGACGTGCAAAGCCGTGGCGGCCATCGCCTGGAATCCGCCATATTCAATTTCTTGACTCAGAACGGACATAAAAATGTTAGAAACCAATGAAGGATGTTAAAAGGAATAAATAAGGAAATTACCGAAAAGGGGGTTATAAATTTTTATTCAAAAAAGGGAATTTCAAATATTGGAAAGTTATGCCTGTCAAAAATGCATCGTATTAAACGTCAAGTTCTGGAACAATAATTATTACATATCAAACCAAATTGTTACCAGATAAATTGGTGTAGCTTTATTCCGAAACCAATCAACTTTAAAGAAGAATGTTACGACAAATTGCATTGCCTTTAATTTTAGGGATTAGTTCTGTTACTGGTAGAAAAATGAAGGAAAAATTGTTATTTTCATCGCGAGGAAAGGAAAAATGGCATTGCAATCGGTTGTGTTGCAATATCCAGAACTCCGCAAACAGGAAGTTCGACCAAGCAGTTTTGTTATTCTGCTCAGTAACTGCTGGAAAATATTGAAAAACAATAATTATAATATATTAATTCAACAACAACAATCATCATCAACATCATCATTTTATTAGCCACTTTAGAATTAAAAATTACAAAGCATTAATATTGTGGCAGGGCAAGGAGACCTCCAAGAAGCCAGCAGGCTCACAGAGGAAGCCACCTCGTTATCAATATGTTTGTAATTTAGTTGTGGACGTGTGCCTAGGTCGATTCAGGCTCATTTCATTAACAAAAAGATGTACTGTTCAAAGGAACCTGACCCTATCTAAATACCACACCGTAGCCTGCGAACAGGCTTTCTGGAGAGCGCTCGGCCGGCGGGGCAAAATGGAGCGGAAAGCCTGCACGCATCTCTGAGAATCGCAAATGCCGCCCACGAGCACCCCGCAGATTGCTTAGCTTGTCAATCATCGGCGAGTGTTCCGTTCTGTATATCAGTGAAATGTAGTAATCACAGATTATTACATTCACATAAAATACAATTTCTCTATAGATATAAACATTCACATAATATGTGAATGTATGTACACCCCTGTTCGCAGGCTAACCACACCGGGACCATAATGACAAAAGGGAGCGACAAGGATACCCGTTTTCAGGACTGAGAACTTCAAAAACTATACCTTAATTATCCCTCGAGCGGGGGCGTGCCAAAAAAAAAAAATCGAACAGAAAGCCGAGCTCGTCTCGAGCTTAGGGGGGAAAGTGGGGTTCCCTGTGCCCCATTGGGAAGCCTGTTCCCAGGCTATGTAAAACATGACCAGATGTATTTTAGAATGTAATAACACATCGATCCCTGCCATCTTCACTGAATGATGCAGTTTTGATAAATGAATTTATAAGGCGGGTTAGTTAAAATAAAAAAAATCTTTGATCACCCACCTTCAATTATATCTTTATTGACATGCTTCGTTCTTGGCAGTGGTCGAAACAAATTAAAAATGTGAAATGTTGTTGTTTCACAATTAGCCGGCAAGAGCTTTGAAATTTATCACGTACGCTTTTGTTCAAACACGGTTTCATATAGCTGAAAGAGCATTTATATACGCTGAAAACTTCTGTTTACGAAAACAAAACAATATACGACATAAACACAATATATGTGGTAAATTTTCTCTCTATAGGTTGCTTTAATATTTAATCGCCTTTTTCAACATTTTTAACTCCTTTTGGCCCAATTTATTTTATAATTGTAAAAGTTGTGGAAGAGTGCAGAGTATTGGGCAGCGCATTAATACTTTTACTCATCTTTTAATCACTGGACAGTTTTTTTGCTCGTCAAGACTTTTAAAATCAGGTAAGATCATTACATTTCACTTAGATAAATTTGTGAGTCGTCTGCAGGCTTTTAATTTCCACTTGTAGCGGTCTTAAAGATTGCAGTTTAGATAAAAGGAGCTAAACTAAACTATACACTGAACAAAACTTGATTTTAAAAGTTCTTATCTTATTTCGGTCTGACACAAATACATCACTGTAAGTGTAACCCTCACGTTAGAATTTCAGAAAGCGTATTCTGGCGTACCAAACATGAAAAGTATTTGGAAAATGCGACAACTAAAAATGAAAAGATGTTGCACTTTGGTTTAAATTTTTGAGAAGGCAAATGAAGCAGCTGTGAAATTTGTTAACAATGTATATTTCAACGCGGGCCGAGATTTAGCGTCCGTTGTCCGCATTAGAGAGGGCCCGTATTATAGAGGTTTTTTTTTTCAAAGAAAATATGTAAGAATTTCGTCGGGACATCGTAAATTGTTCGTAGTAGGGAGATGTCCGTATTAGAGAGGTGTCCGTATTTAGAGGTTCGACTGTATGTTAATTATTCCCCGAGCGGGGTGAGCCGAAAAAAACAATCAAACAAAAAGCCGAGCTCGTCTCGAGCTTAGGGGGAAAGTGGGGTTCTCTGTGCCCCACTGGAAAGCCTGTTCCCAGGCTATGAAAAACATGACCAGATGTATTGTAGAATGTAATAACACATCCAGGGTTGGAAATTAGCGCTCGCCCACTCGCCCAGGCGAGTGTGAAAACTGTCGGGCGAGTACAAATTACGGATCACTCGCCCGGTTTGGCGGGTATGATTTTCATATCCAGAATATATTTTTTCAAAGTAAGCGCAACTTTTACTTCTCATTTCAAAGTAATCTACACAGTCCACAGGCTGATAGCTTACCAACATTTTGAAACCTCTAACGTAGCTGCGTTCGAGAGTTCGTAAACAGGCAAAAACGGTTTCCGTTTGGTGATTGTTACATGATGGATGTACTTGTACAAAGTAATACCTCTGGTCATAAATAAACTACCTCGCCCATCGAGCCGCGAAACGCAGCAAGATCGCTATTTCCAGTTTTTCCCGCCTCTTTTTCTGTACAATTTGGACACTTTGCTTGCAAACTACGGGAATTTAGGAAGACGTATCAAATTAAAAAATGGGTTTCAACTTTTGAAGTGTGCTCATGGTTTAATTGTGGATTAAGGTCTATTTATGGCGAATTTTCATTGAAGAAATAGATTGCAGTCTGTATTGCGATCGACCACCACTGTGACACGATGAGTATCGAACGTGATTAAAAATTTTGGTTATATATTTTATTATTTGTAGGGGGGAGGGGGCTAAATTTTCCTTTCTTTTATAAAGGAGACTGGGCGAGTGAAAATTAATCTGGGCGAGCGCAAATTGAAGGTCACTCGCCCAGATAGCGGGTGCTCCAAAATTTTAGTTTCCAACCCTGACATCGATCCCTGCCATCTTCATTGAATGATGCAGTTTTGATAAATGAATTTATAAGGCGGGTTAGTTAAAATAAAAAAATCTTTGATCACCCACCTTCAATTATATCTTTATTGACATGCTGCGTTCTTGGCAGTGGTCGAAACAAATTAAAAATGTGAAATATTATTTCACAATTAGCCGGCAAGAGCTTTAGAATTTATCACGTACGCTTTTGTTCAAACACGGTTTCAGGAAGCTGAAAGAACATTTATGTACGCTGAAAACTTCTGTTTGCGAAAACAAAACAATATACGACATAAACACAATATATGTGGTAGATTTTCTCTCTATAGGTTGCTTTAATATTTAATCGCCTTTTTCAACATTTTTAACTCCTTTTTGCCTCAATTTATTTTATAATTGTAAGAGTGCAGAGTATTGGGCAGCGCATTAACACCTTTTACTCATCTTTTAATCAATGGACAGTTTTTTACTTGTCAAGACTTTTAAAATCAGGTAGGATCATTTAATTTCACTAAGGTAAATTTGTGAGTCGTCTGCAGGCTTTTAACTTCAACTTGTAGTGGTCGGACAGATTGCAGTTTAGATAAAAGGAGCTAAACTAAACTATACACTGAACAAAAATAAATTTTCTTAAGTTCTTATCTTATTTCGGTCTGACACAAATACATGCAACATCTTAAGTGCAACCCTCACACTAGAATTTCAGAAAGCGTATTCTGGCGTACCAAATATGAAAAGTATTTGGAAAATTCGACAACTAAAAATAAAAAGATGTTGCACTTTGGTTTAAATTTTTGAGAAGGCAAATAAAGCAGCTGTGAAATTTGTTTACAATGTATATTTCAACGTTTCTTATAAAGTTACAATTGATTGCCGAGCTAAAATTGAGAATGAAGCTGTCTAAGTCCTGTTTAGGACTTAACAAATTAGTGCTTGTCTCGGATAATCAACCAAACGGGAACAAAAGTTGACGGAACTAGAAGAAAAATATTAAACTCTCGCCAGGCCCGTTTGACTGGTTATTTCCATGTACTATAATCGACTCTCCTTCGCTATCCTTTGAGGGCGGAGGGGGGGGGGGGGGGGGGGGGGGGGGGGGGTGGCTCCAATATGTGGGCTATATAGGTATGTGCGCAGGATAAGATATGGTTTTTGAGGTTCTCCGTAATGATTAACAAGGGGAGTGTATCCTTTTCGTTCCTTTTGGCATTGTGATACTGGTGTGATCCTCAGATATAGGTAAAATTACAGTACGTAAACGTCCAGCTAATTGAAAAAGATATATTCTGAACTACCAGCAGAGCGATTTAATAAAAACGATATTTTTTTTACCCTTTTTGTCGTTGTGCTTGTCCTTATGAATGGCATCCTTTTTTTCGATTTTCTATCCTTGAATAGGATCTAGGTTTATAAATATTTGCAGCACTCACCGATCTTAAATTGACCGTGCCTCTCCCCCGGTGCGCTCACTTTAAATTTAGACTTCTTTATTTTTTCATTAAGGTCAATTCCACTGCAAGGGTTACCTCTCGTTTGACAGGGAGATTTTGGTTCTCAATTTTCGCTTACTCGCAGCTCATTTGACCGCGCTCACGATTGTTAAAAGATAAATGAATAAAGAAAACACTGTACCTTAGTTTTCGTAGTTTTTACGGTGCTGATGCATCACTGGGGTGACTTGTAACAGTAATGCCACAGATATCTGGAAAAGTCAGGAAAAACAGTTTTCAAGGTCGAAACAGTCAAGCAATTTAACATTTGGACAGGAAGTTTCCAAGTCAGAGCATTTTATTTAAAGGTTTGAGCTGGGTTTAATAACGGGTGTTGTTGATAACGGTCGTCTTTTTGTAGCTAATAAAATTTGTATTCTGCAAAAGAATTAGAAGTTTAAGCAAGCTTGGCCAGCTTCTTTCACATGATCGTCCTTAGTTGTATTATAGTCGGTGAAAACTGTTTTCTGCTCAGTGAAGAGTCAAGGAAAGTGGCAGCTGCGTTTGTACCCGGACTTCTTCGGTACACACATGACACCTGTTCCGACGACTGTATTCAGCCTTTCGTCAGTATGATATAGTTTACACTCGAGCTGGGTTACCCATCAAAGTAATTTCACGGCCAACCCTCACAACGATTTTTTTTACTTATTTCAGAAATGTTTTGGCTGCCACTGGTTATGTCGTCGCTCGTCGTGGTCCATTCAACCAAACAATGCCAAAAAGACAAATCCACCGTCACTATATGGGGACGTTATCTCAAAGGTCACGTGATTTCATCAGAAAATGTGAAGAATATTGGTATGTGCTACATGCAATGCTCTATGGATCAGCGCTGTAAGAGCATCAATTTCCTCATTGGAGACTTGCCTTGTGAGCTGAACGATGCTGATCGACACACGCACCCCTGGGATTATGTGCTGAAAAAGGACCATTACTACATTGATTACCCTGTCAAGGTTTGTGTCTGTGTTTTCACTATTTTCCTGTCCCAATTACACATTGCGCCAAGGAACACAACATGTTTAATAAACTGCCTCGTCATTTTTTTAAGAGTGTATGATAGTGGGAGTTGCGAAAAAATATAGTTCAGACATTTTTTCTGACACATTGATCAAAAATTCGGGATGAATCCCAAGCGAACTACCCCGGCCCGAGCTTTGTTCTTGAGAAAGATAATTTACCGTCACACGCACAGTAAGATGCAACATGGAAAAATACTGAAGGAGAACTTGCAAATGACTTATGTCTTATCCAGGAAGAGAAGTATTACTAGGAGTCTCTTTAATAAACTAGAGTGAATTACTAGGATTTCTCTCGCTGTGAAAAATCATATCTTTACACTGTAAAAAATATGATATCGTTCACATGTGAAGATATCGATTTCGACACGTTTGCTGACGAGTTTGCCATGTCAAAGTTTATCGATATTGAGTCGAAACACCTTCGGATCTTCCTCGGCAATCTTCGGAAATCTTCTCAACTTTTCGGAAAAATTCGGAAAATGTTTGGAAACATTCGTACGACCTTCGGACAACATATTAAAAATCTTCGGAAACCTTCAAAAAAGGGTCGGAAATCTTCGGAAAATCGTCAAAAACCTCGTGATTAGTCCGTGAGATATCGATTTAAACACTCGAAGTTAAATTTCGTATTTCCGCGCAACCATGTATTGTCCTCTCTTCACTATTTATCACCGAGCTTGAAATTTACCATCTTTATTATTTACTACACATTTGATGATTTCGACATTGCTGATCCTAGCAGTATGCAGGACGCGTGTCACATATCAACCTAGCAAATGGCCTAAGCTCACAACGAGTCTCTCGTAGCTCAGTTGGTTAGAACGCCCAACCGGTATCTGGGAGGCCATGGGTTCGATTCCCGTCGGGGACTCAGATTTTTTCTTTGTCCCACGCTCGAGTCATGTTGAATAAATTCTTCACTATTTATCACCGAGCTTGAAATTTACCATCTTTATTATTTACTATCCTCTATTTATTTGTCATTTACAGGTACCATTTAGAGAATACGTCATGACGCCATCATGGCTGGAGACGAATGCAGCAGACATAAGTAGTGCTCGGTCCATGACAACTGACCAGATGACGTTCAATGCAGGCTCAATAAAATTCGAGCGTCTTTTAAAAGTTCCTTTGGTGGCCGCTGGTGTCTTGGCAGACAATACTCCGCTGACCGTTGAGATAACGGTAGCTGTTGACGCCAGCATCGGACAAGAGAGTAACAGCGATCCCAATTATGGCTTGTCTGACGGAACTAATTTTATTGGATTCGAAACGGTTGACCAAGCTAACTATTTCAGATGGGCTCCTTGTACTGGATCGGAGGCGACCTCTGGAGAAGCCATTGCTTCCCGTGAATATATAAACGCACATACTGCGCTTATTCCAAAGGACAGCCACTTTCCAGATCAGTTTGGCTTTACCTTCCAGCTGGATCAGCCATGGGGCTCGTGCTTTACTGCGCATGGGGGAGGCTATACTAATTCCGTAGAGTACAGCAAGCAACTGATGGTCAGCCAAGGCCTCGCACTGGAGGTTTACAAAGGCACAAAAGAAGAACGACTCGGCATCAAGTTCATTAAGGTCACTATTATGAAAACGGATGAATAGACAACAGTTTTAATCGATGATGATGACAACTTGTCAATTTTTCTTCTTCATTTTTGTACACAATACGTAGTTACCAACAAAACTCCTTCCGGCGAACAATTTTTTATCTATTAATAGCATTCGAGAATTCATCTATTTATAGCACTCGAGAATTCAGCTGTCAGAAAGAGCTTAACGTTTTGTCGTTATTACTAAATTATCTTGTATAGTCATATTGTGCTCCGTTTTAAGTTTAGTAGTTATATAGTTCAAACTTGTGTCGCACCATATATTTGTTCTCATCAAAGTTTGCAACAGACTTGCAATGAAAAGTTGCTAGAAAGATGAAACCACAAATGATTTCTTACTTGTAAACTAGCTTCTAGTTCTCTTGCAAATTTGAAAGCACTGTGGTGTATTGGGTTTTGCATGATCGCATTGTAATTATCAATTTTATTCAGTCAATCATATAAGTCTGAAAATATAAATGATCACGTGATAGTGAGTATAAAATATAATGCCGAAATATCCCAGGACCCAGGGTACATTGTGTTCTATAATAAGTTTACAAGTGCTGTCTTATTCCAATTTGAACTAGAAAGGAAGGCTTTCAAAAATCCTTGGGTAATATTCGAAAAAATTTTTCTGTAATCATTGACAACGTTTAGAGCCCTTACGTGGTCAATTGCATTGTTTCGGTAAGTTTTCTGGTGATTTTCGGACGGGCTCTGAACGACTTATAAATCTGAACTTTTTTGCACTCAATTTTAATTTTGCACCTTAGAATAAATTAGTATACTTCAAGCAAACCGGTTTCCTGAAAGTACATGTGAAAGCTGTCTTCGATTCTTTGGCAGCATTAACTAAAGCTTGAGTTACAGTAAAAAGTACGTTTTTTATTCAATGTAACGGCGCGTAAACGTTATTTTAAGTTTATGATGTAAATTTGCTTGTAAATAAATAAAAGATGCAAACCTGCTTGACTAAGCCACGAAATGAAGAGTTTCTGATTCGCACAAATAAACTTATTCAGTAAGAGGTTGGGGCGCTGCTTTTGTCAGCACTTTACATGCACTATAGATAGATTAAATTATTTCCTACTTCATTACACGTTTGGCATCACTCAAACAGACTCTTTTACGTAAAAAATCATATTTTTTGTTTATTACGGTACCGTGATTCATCGCGATTTGATCAAACGCATTCAGGCATTACGTCGGGAGTCCGCAAAAAGAAATATGAGAACGGTTATTTTACCCGCGTTCGTAAACATACATGTATATGGGTCTGGGTACCTGGCGGTTTTCATTGGTGGAAAACGAGGGGAAAACGAGCAGCGAAGCTGCAAGGGGCCTTGTGTTGCACCAACGAAACTGCCAGCTACGCAGGGCAACTAAATATGTGAAACAAATCATCTTTTACATCTGTTTCACCACTCCGCTCAGTAACTGCTGAGCCTATTATTGAAAAACAATAATAATAATAGAGCAGTTTTCAATTGAGTGTCGTAAAACCAGAACCAAAGTAATTACTCTGGCCAATCAAAAAAAACACAGACAATTCAGTGAACCAATCAAAACTCAAAGCAAATACATGTAACCGGCACGAAGCGCGGGAAATCGTGCGCGCGCGAGTCACGATTGGTTTTGGTTTTACTTCTGATTGGCTGAGAAAGTGGCGCGAGAATTTTAAACCAATCACTAAGCGTAGCAATGCGAAACCAAAGCAAACGCAATTAACTTTCGACACTCAAGTGAAAACCCCTCTAAAGGGAGCGGGTGAATAGGGGTACGCTAATATAATCCACCGATCCGTGCCATTTTTTGGCCGAATCCGTCAATCCGCCACTTTTTTCGTTCAAATCCGAATCCACATTATTTGAAAACTGTGTTCAAATTGTGCGGTATTGTTTCACTGCAACTGACAGTAGAAGCAGGAGCCCATTATAGAAGTTGTCTTCATATGCCAATTTTTTAAGAAGCTAGTTATGTTTCATTGCTTGTTTTTGCGACAATTTCGTCAACAAAGACCAACCAAAGTGACCCGCGCTTCGTTTAGTATCCACGATCCGAACTTCTTGACATGAAATGTTCGGAATCCGGGCCAAAATTCTCAGCTAATCCGCGATCCGCTGTATTTTCGAAATCCGCGAATCCGCTCAGTGTATCACAAAAATCCACAATCCGCGCGTGAGCTATTGAAGGCAAAATCCGTCGATCCACGAACCTATTCAACCCCCCCCCCCCTCCCCCTCATTATACGGCTTAAAGGAAACCAGCCCCATAGTTTCACACCGCGATCATAATGCAAAAGGGGCGAAAAGGATACCCTTTTCAAGGACTGAAAACCACAGAAACCATTCCTTATCCCGCCAGCTGGGCGAGCTCGGAAAGCCGAGCTAGGCTCGCTCCGCTAGCGGGTTTCTTTTTTTCTATACACCACTAGGGAGTGGGGAGCCTGTTCCCAGGCTATGAAAACATCACTATAGATTGTAAAAACGCATTCTTCACTGAAAGATTTTTATGATGGTGATGATATAAAGATTTTTAAGGTGGGTTGGTTTAAGTAAAAAATATTTGATCACCAACCTTTACAACTTCAATGACACACTGTGTTCTTTTCTTCTCGAAACAAATTAAAAATTTGGCATTGTGTTTCACAATTAGCCGGTAACTGCTTTGTTAACGTTTCACCGAGTTAAATTAACTACTCCGATCACTGAAGCTTTTATTAAATCTTGCTTTCATATAAATGGAAGAGCTTTATTACCTATTCTCGAAACTTCTGTTAACAAAAACAAAACAATATACAACATAAACAAAACCCATGAAGACGATTTTTCCTCTATAGGTAGTTTTAATATTTAATCGTTTTTTCAATACTCTTTTGGCCCAATTTAACTCATTGTAAAAGTTGTAGAAGTGTGCAAAGTATTAGGCAGCGTGTTAGCACCTTAGTTACTCAACTTAATACCTCTCAGTGACCTCTGGATAGTGAAGACTCCAATCAGGTAGGTAAAAAGGAATTCTGTACTTTAGTTTTCATTTCATCGGGCCCTGCGGTGCTGATGCAGGCTTGGGATAAATTGTACGGTATTGTCACAAGTCTGGAAAAAGAAAAAGAAAAAAAAACAGTTTTCAAGGTCGAAGAAGAGTCAAGAAATTGGTCACTCACTGATGAAGTTTTCGAATATGCTATTCAAAGTCAGGGAAAAGTCAGAGCATTTTATTTTATGGCAGTCGTAGGTTTCAATAATGATTGTTGCTGATAACGATCATCTTGTTGTAGTTTATAAAAATTATGTCAGTTCTGCAAAAACATTAAGAAGTTAAAGCAAACTTAGCTAGCTACTTTCATCTGTTATTTTTTAGTTTTATTATGCTCGGTGAAACTGTTTTCTGCTCAGTATCAAGTAAACGAAGGTAAAAAAGGTTTTGTTTTATTAAAAATGGCAGCTGTACGTGTTGTAGCCGAACTTCTTCAGTAGATCCTGACATGACACCAGTTCCCACTGTCTTTGGCTTCTCGTCAGTATGACATACCGTAAAATTCCGGTTACAACTTCGTAAGGGGTTTTGGGTGGGCTTAAAAGCGGAGGGGCTTATATCCGGGAGGGCTTATAAGCGGAATAAAAAAACGTTTCGGAACGAGCCACGGGAGTGTTGATCGAAATACGTTTCTACGTTAAAAACGCATAATAAAGCAACATTTAGCTCTGTTCAATGCTGTCATCCGGCAGAGGGGGGCTTATATCTGGAAGGGCTTATAACCGGATGTATTTTTTTGCTTCCAGATAGATGGGCCTATAACCGGGGGGGGGGGGCTTATAAGCGGGAGGGCTTATAACCGGAATTTTACGGTAGTTGACACTCGAGCCGCCTTCCCACCAAATTTCCTATCAAAGTTTCACAGCCGGACTCACAACGACTTTTTCTACTTGTTTCAGAAATGTTTTGGCTGCCACTGCTGATGTCGTCGCTCGTTGTGGTCCATTCAACCAAACAATGCCAAAAAGGCAAATCCACCTACTCTGTATTGGGACGTTTTCTCAAAAATCACGTGATATCATCGGAAAATGTGAAGAATATTGGTATGTGCTACGTCCGTTGCTCCAAAGATCAGCGCTGTAAAAGCATCAATTTCCTCATTGGAAACTTGCTGTGTGAGCTGAACGATGCTGATCGATACACGCACCCCTGGGATTATGTGCTGAAAAAGGACCACATCTACAGTGATTACCCTGTCAAGGTTTGTGTCCGTTATTCACTAATTTCATAACTGCACTAAATGTACATTGCGCCGAGGAACACAAAACTTTTATAATAACCTGCCTCGCAATGTCATTTTCAATGAGTGTCTAGTAGTGGAATCAGACATTTTTTTCTGACACATTTAAGGAGCGATGTCACGGGGATTTCGCAGATTTTTGGTCTAAACTGTTCTGAAGTTAGTGGAAGGCAACTAAACCCATAAAAAACATTATTTTTGAACATCTATAGGAAGATATAACCTTAATTTCCGGATAGAAATCAAACTTCGGCTATAAATATCGATTGTTTGATGACGCGCGGAGACAACTTGAAAACGTAAGCCTGACTTTTTCAAGTTGCAATCCGTTTCCATCTGAGCCAAACATTTTCGTTACCAGTTTCAGTGCTCTAATATAGCAGTTTTTAATAAAAAATGGACTATTATTTCTAGGTTCCTGCGACACAAATATATATAAATTTTGGCTGTCATTCAAAATCTGGTAAAATCCGTGACATAGTCCCTTTAACTTTTATGCATAAGACACTCTCTTGGACCGATGAGACAATTTGATAATATGCCTAAGTGGGCACCGGACCGAACACCGGACTCCGGATTGAAATTCGGGCTTAATCTCTAGCGAACGTACCTGTGCTTTGCTCTTGAAAAAAACAAATTACTCTCTCATGCACAGTACCTTGTGCTAAGGCAACATGGTGAAATACAGGAGGGTTACTTGCAAATGAGTAGCGTCTCATCCAGGAAGAGAAGCATTACTAAGAGCCTCTATATTTGTTATTGACAGGTGCCATTTAAAGAATACGTCATGACGCCATCATGGCTGGAGGCCAATGCATCGCACATTAATAGTGCTCGGTCCACGACAACTGACCAGATGACATTTAATGCAGGCCCAACACACTTCGAGCGTCTTTTAAGAGTTCCTTTGGTAGCCGCTGGTGTCTTGGCAGACAATACTCCGCTGACCGTTGAAATAACAGTAGCTGTTGACGCCAGCATCGGACAAAACGAAGACAGCGATCCCAACTTTGGCTTGTCTGACGGAACAGATTTCATCGGATTTGAAGCGGTTGACCCAGAAAACTACAACAAATGGGCTCCTTGTACCGGGTCACAGGCGATGTCTGGAGGAACCTTTTCTTCCTTTAAATATTTGAACAAAATGACTTCACTTATTCCAAGGGACAGCCCTTATCAAGATCAGTTCGTCTTCACTATCAAGCTGGATCAGCCATGGGGCTCGTGCTTCACTGCGCATGGCAAAGGCTATACTAATTCCGTAGAGTACAGTAAGCAACTGTTGATCAGCCAAGGCCTCGCACTGGAGGTTTACAAAGGGGTCAGAAATGAGCGCGTTGGTATCAAGCTTATTAAGGTCACCATTATGAAAACGGATGAATAGAAATTAGTTTTCATCGGTGATGACGACTGGTTGGTTTTTCTTCTTCACTTTTGTGCATACATTGTTACTTACTACACTCCTTCAGGCGAGCAATTATTTATCCATTTAAAGCATTCGAGAATTGCTATCGGATTTAGGTCGAAGTTCTGTATTTATTACTAAATTATCTTATGTAATCATCTTATATACTCCGTTTGCATCGAAGCCTAATCATATTTACAGTTGAGTAAGGATATATCTTAAATTTTTTCAGGGTTTTCACTAAAATGTTACCTTGAGATGAAACCACAAATGAAAACTTCCTTGCATTGTTAATTTAATCTTGTAGTTCTCTCACAAATTTTGAAAGCACTTTGCTTATTGCCTGTGGTATATTGGGGTCTTTCATGATCCCATTGTAATTTTCAATTGTACTTAGTCAATCGTTAAAGTTTGCAAGTGTTTTTTTATTCCAATTTGAACTAGAATAAAAAGACGTTCAAATACTCTTGGGCATTCATTGGCTTTTTTTGTGTAATAGTCGACAACGTTTACAACATTCGCGTGGTCTTCAGCACTTTTCGTAAGTCTTATGGTGATCTTTGGGAATGTTCTGAACGGCTTACTATAAATTTGACCTTTTAATTTTACACTCAATTTTAACTTTGCACACTGGAACAAATTAGCATGCTTCCAGCAATTCGGTTTTCTGGAAGCGCCTTCGATTCTTTAGAGACGTTTAGCTTGGGTTACAGTAATCAGAAACACGTTGTTTATTAAAATGTAAGATGTCGACGTCTTCTTTATATTGTAAATGTGCCTATAAAGAACGAAATAAAACATGCATCTTAGACTAAAATCAATCTTTAAGCATCCTATGATTACTGATTCTCTTTTGATTTGCGCAAATAAATTAAATTCTTGGAGGTGTGGGAGTTTTTTTTTTTTTGTCTCGGCAATGCACAGTGTGACTTTAGAGGGCGTTTGGCATAATACGTGAAAAAAATAGATTTTTTCTTTATATTGTATTATTACCGTGATTCGCCGCGATTTGATCAGACGCATTCCAGTATTACGGCTAAAGTCCGCATAAAAAAATACGATTACGGCTTATATCGGTATATGAGCCTGGGTAGCTGGCGATTCCATTTCAGATGCAAAAACGTCTGGATGACGGAGCTATGAAAATGAACGGCCATTTAAGCATAGCCTGCGTACAGGCTTTCGGGAGATTTTCGGAGAGCGCTCGGACGGCGCCAAGCGCCGGCGACGAGGTGCGAAGCGCCGAGCGTTTTCCAGAGCGTTTTCCAGAAAGCCTGTTCGCAGGCTAATTTAAGCAGGTCCTTTAGACCTTGTTTTGCGGCAACGAAAATGGTAGCTACGCAAGCTAAACATGTAAAAAAAAAAAAAATACAATTGAGATGTTCGAAAGACATAACATAGGAAAGTTATTATTTTGTCGCCACGGCAACTATGTCTACACTAGAAGACGGTAGAAGATCGATTTTTTTTTTCAATGAAACAAAGGGGGAAAAAATCAACAATTGAACTTAACTTCGCAGTGAAGGGAAACGTTAACTGAAAAGGGAAAAAGTTGATTTGATTTTACAGTGTAAATATCTTGAATTCATTTATTAATCCCTGTCAATACCTAAACCACTGTCTATTTTTTGTAGCTAGGATTTTAAGAACGTATTTAATACAAAGTGAAGACGTTAAAGATGTTTTTAAAATTCATTAATTATTTATGAGGGAGCAAACTAATCCTAGCACAGTATTCATACCACATGTACATAACTGTAAACCCCAATACAAATCAAACAGTAGAATTAACTTTTGATACAAACTCCTGCTCAGCTAATTAGTATTCATTAACTTTTGATACAGATCTCTACTGATTCGCATAACAATACTTTGCTTTCAATTTATTGTTTTCATTTCACAAGTAGAATAAAATATTCGCGTCCGATCTGAATGGGCGTTTACAATGGCTCGCCTATCGGCTCGCCATTGTAAACGCCCATACAGATCTCCCGCTCATATTTTATCTACTACTTAAAACATCTCCCATCTTCACGCGCGAAAACACATTGATTAAGTATCTTTTATCGTTTCCTTTTATGTTTGCTTTTTCTTTTGTGTTCTTTTCTACTCGAAACAAAAGCCTGGCACTAGGTTTGATTAGAACAACTTCCACTGAGTCAGTGGCTCTTAATCAAAACACTCTCATTTTAATTAGCAGTCATGCTATGAAGTTATATGAGAAACAAATTAAAAGATCATGAATAAAATATTGTTCAGCATGCAGGAGAGAAAGAAATTGATTTCTGTTTATGTAAGCAACACAAGTAGATTCATTTTCTAGAAAGTTTTACAGCAAGGCGCCAAAAAGTGTGACCACTTTTAATTTATTCACATTCTTTCGTGCAGAATTAATCCAATCAGAAGTCAACTGCAAGCTATCCACGGCTTTTGATTGGATTAAATCTGCACGAAAGAATGTTAATAAATTAAAAGTGGTCACACTTTTGGGCGCCTTGCTGTAAATGATTAATCAACTTTTCCAAATACTTTTCTGCTGTTTCGAGGAAAGTTTGTTTAATTTACTAAAACTCGTGGACACGGATTTGTTTTGTTCACCAATCGAACGTTGGTTTTATCTCCTTCTGATGTAACAGTGATGTGTCTGTAACAGGATGGTTTTTCGGAAGCCGAGGCTGAAAACTGGTAGGTTTATTTTATCATGTTTAGGTTAATTGCTGAACGTTGAATCCTAACTTGTTCTAAGAATGAACTGCATGATTGGAACCAAGTCAACTAGTTATACTACTATGCCGCGTTACCAGCAGATGTTAATTAATGTAGTCTGGACAAAATCCAAAACTACGGCAGAAAAATATAATTTTTCACGTTGTTATTGTTAGATAGCTGTGTGTTGGTCTGTAGATTCATTGGTATGTTGGTTACGTAATCATAATAATAATGATCAAGAATTTATATAGCGCATTTTCCATATGTATATGTTCAGATGCGTTGTACACATACTGTAATTTACTACACACAAAGGCCAGACCACAACACTGGGAGCTTCGTGCCCTACTCTTTGCGAATAGTGTGTGGGTTCTTTAACGTCCCCTGCTACTCCGAGCAGCAAACTGAAGAAACAGGAGACGATACAATTTAAATATTTAAGGAGTTTGACAGTTAGGAGTTGTCATCAGACGGCATCTCCGTTTTTGATCACTCGGAATTTTACTTGATTAAACTTTGTGTTATCCGTGCTTTAGTATATAAGTTGTATTAAGTTAAGCTTAGGTCGTTTATGTCTGGTCAATAAACGAGATGCCCCATCGGCATCTTATACGGTTTTCTCCTAAGTTAGAAATTGTTTTGTTTTAATTTCACTGCAGAGCGATTGGAAAACAAATAGAGACTTGAATTTAAAAGTTAGCCTTGAGTATCTTTTTAAGCAGTACAGGTGAGCAGGAATGGCGCAGTGGTGAGAGCGCTCGCCTCCCACCAATGTGGCCCGGGTTCGATTCTGGCCCGGAACCATATGTGGGTTGAGTTTGTTGTTGGTTCTCGTCCTTGCTCCGAGGGTTTTTCTCCGGGTTCTCCCGTTTTCCTCCCTCCACAAAACCAACACTTCCAAATTCCAATTCGATCTGGAAACAGTGGGATCAAGAAGAGCCACCTTGTGGAAGATCCCACTGGAAATTCCCATTATTATTATTATTATTATTATTATTATTATTATTATTATTATTATTATTATTATTATTATTATTATTATTATTATTATCAATCCATGACCCTGCTATCTCCGATCACTTTGCTGTCCATTGTAACTTGGCTATTGAAAGACCACCTAATCTGAAACAAGTCCTTACGTCACGAAAGCTTTGCAATGTCAATCTACATAAGCTATGCCAAGATATCAACTCATCTTCTTTGGTCAAATCACCTTCGTCAGATATTACGGAGCTTTGCGATCAGTATGATTCTGTTTTATCCTCGATTCTGGATAAACATGCACCCTTGCGCACAAGGACTATCACCCTAAGACCTCATGCTTCTTGGTATAATAATGAAATCAGGGAGCAGAAAACCATTTGTCGCAAACGTGAACGGTGCTGGCGTCGTTCCGGTCTTGCGTCTGATTACCAATCCTACGTCGAACAGTGCCTTGTTGTAAAAAACACTATCTTCAAATCAAAAATGGATTATTACTCCAATCTTATCGACGAGGCTGGAAGCAATAACAAGTCCCTTTTTCGCACCATCGACCGCCTTCTCCACAGGAAGCCCGAGAAGTGTCTTCCGACCTGTTCCTCGGCTACAGAACTAGCCAATAATTTTGTTACTTTCTTCGAAAATAAAATTATCAATATTAGAAGTAAACTCGAAGTTAACGTAACGTCTGATCTCTTCTGCACCTTAGATAAATCGACACTTGACTGTCAGCTGAACGCCTTTTCACCTACTTCAATCATTGAACTTTCGAAGGTTGCACGTACTGTTGCGTCTAAGTCTTGTAGCCTGGACCCTCTGCCTGCTGTTTTGTTAAAAGAAAACTTTGACATGCTTCTACCAACACTATGTAGGATTGTAAACTTGTCCCTGGAATCTGGATATGTGCCTATTTCTCTAAAAACTGCCGTCTTATTGCCACTACTCAAGAAACCATCACTGGATCACGAAATTCTCAGTAATTATAGGCCTATCTCAAATCTCAAGGTCATTTCAAAAATGATCGAAAAAGTTGTTGCAGTACGTCTTCAGGACTACCTGGAAACCAACCAACTTAATGAACCGCTACAATCAGCCTATAAGCGACTTCATAGCTGTGAAACTGCTCTTGTACGTGTACACAATGATATTTTGCGTGACATTGACGATCGTCACTGTGTTATACTCCTGCTACTGGATCTATCTGCTGCTTTTGACACTGTCGATCACGACATTCTACTAGGAAGATTGAACTCCAAGTTTTCAATCTGTGGCGCTGCTCTTGAATGGTTTCGTTCATATCTTACCAACCGTACACAATTTACCTTAATCGATGGAACTAAATCGCAGTCTCATGAGCTCAAATGTGGAGTCCCCCAGGGCTCGGTCTTAGGGCCTATCCTGTACTTACTTTATACTGCACCACTGGCTGACATTTTACGACATCACGAAATGCAATTTCACTTCTACGCTGACGATACTCAGCTATATATCTCTTTTTCAACAAACAACGATGTCGAATTAACCAATACAATCGGAAAAATCGAGGAATGTTTGTCTGATCTTGACAAGTGGATGTCTATTAACAAGCTAAAACTGAATAAGGACAAAACTGAACTTCTCTACCTTTACTCGAAGCACAATCCGCAGCAGTCTCTACCTCCAATCCGTTTTGATCAAGATATAATTCAGCCATCTCAATTTGCCAGAAACATCGGTGTGATATTTGACAGAACCATGACTATGCTTCCACATATCAGTTCTATTTGTAAATCTGCCTCTTATCATCTTCGCAACATCTCCCGTATAAGGAAATACTTATCCACGAAAACAACCGAGATCTTGGTCCATGCTTTTGTATCGTCCAAACTCGACCACTGCAACTCTCTCTTGTATAATGTGCCGAAGTACGCTTTAAAAAAGCTCCAGTCTGTTCAGAACGCCGCTGCTCGACTTATCACTTGTTCCCGAAAATACGACCACATCACTCCAAAACTGAAAGAACTAAACTGGCTTCCTGTTTCTGAACGCATTAAATTCAAGATTCTGCTACTTACCTTCAAAGCTCTCCATCAACAATCTCCTATCTACATTCAAGATTTGCTAACGTACTACCAACCTCAAGAACCCTCCGATCATCACACTCTTCACGTCTCAACCCTGTCAAATTCCACCTCAAATCGTATGGGTCTCGAGCTTTTTCTGTTTCCTCGCCTGAACTTTGGAACAGTTTGCCTGTTTTTATCCGCTCGTGTGACAATTTAAGTTCTTTTAAATCAAAACTCAAAACGTTTCTTTTTAAAACTTATTACTCTTAGCGATTTTTACTTTTAATGCAAATTTTTAATTTTAAGATTTATTCAGCTAATTTTAACAAAATTTTTATTGATTTTATTATATATATATATTTTTTTTTAAACATTTGTAAAGCGCCTAGAGCAGGCCTGGATAGGCGCTATAAAAATATATTTATTATTATTATTATATTATTATTATTATTATTAAATAACATGGTTAAATTTCTAGTAAGACCTTGAAGAATCACCATTGCACCGAACGCGTGAAAGAGACAGCTGGCTTACCACTATAGCTGGTAAGAAAAATAGACTGATATCAAGGAATATCTGGTATTAGTTTTCGTTCTACTGTTTACACGAGACGACTTTTAACCCATTTTTACAATACAAGTTTCGAAGAAACATTGCCGCTGGGACGAAACTTAGCACGTACGTTACGGAAAGATTTTTAACACAACGCCGAAAACCACTCTAACACAATCGAACAACAGTCTTGCACCTATTGGAATCACCTTCAAAAACCTGCAACGAGTTGCGCCATCGAATGTTACGTTGAAATATCGTCTGGACGCATCATGTAGTATATACACTGATGTAAGAGTCAATTTCTGTAAATATCGAGAACCGGCGTCAGTTGTGAAATCTCGAATTTCTTCATATTTTGCCCAAATAACCTCTATAGTAAGTCATTTTCGAAAATACAATTCAAAGGTTCAGGAGCGCTTTATTTTTTTTTTTTCAAAATCTAAAAAAGTTCGAAAAACGCCATTTGGGTGGCCAGCCGCTGTCGAAACTAGCAGAAATTTTGGCATTTTTGGCAATTTTGAACGCGATTTCATCCATCAATGTACTTTAAGAAAATTATAACACATTTCTTGCTCTTTCTAAAGCACTAAATTATTTTGTGAAAGCTGCTGTTATTTGATTGTTTTTGGCCGTTACAGTAACCCCAGTTTTACCGCTCAAGCGAAAGCGCTAAATTTAGCTAACTTGCACACCGCCGAAAGCCCATTGGTACATCACGGAATTTGAAGTCGAAACTAGGATAGACTTGAAGCACATCCTTAAAATTATTTTATGTAAAGATTACTATGGTGGCCATCTTCAAAGGAAAGAATGAACAAATTTGACCTTCCTAAAACTGTTTTATACATTTCAGAAATAATGTGGCTACCACTTTTGATGACCTCTCTCGTTGCCGTCGATTCAGCCCAGCAATGCAAATCCACTTACACTGTATTGGGACGTTATCTCAAAGATCACGTGATTTCATCGGAAAATGTGAAGAATATTGGCATGTGCTACATCCAATGCTCTAAGGACCAGCGCTGTAAAAGCATCAATTTTCATTTTGGTGACTTGCTTTGTGAGCTAAACGATGCTGATCGACACACGCACCCCTGGGATTATGTGCTGAAAAAGGACCACCTCTACAGTGATTACCCTGTCAAGGTCTGTGTCAGTTATATTTTTTACCCACTCTGGTCACAATCAGTAAGCTAAAAACGTAGCTAGGTAGCAACTTCGTTCCCGGGGTCTGGCGGGGAGAGAGAGACCCTGGAAACGAGGTTGTATTAGAAGATTAATTAGTGGAAAGAGGGGAAAGTAAGGAAAGTGGATAGGAAAGGGCGGTTAGCGAGAGAAAAAAGAACTTTATTTAGCTAAAGCAGTATTTTGAAATTAAAAAATAAAAAAAAAACCCACGAAGAGACGGGAGTCACCAAAGAAGGAAAGGAAACCAGGAGTATACGGTATGCTAAGTAAGATGGACGGCATTTCGAATCCCTACTATTCAGGTCGATCGGTAGTGGATCTGCGACCCGTCTGTTTACCCAGCAGGCTACACTTCAGTGACAAAATTTGCCAACTTACCTGCAAAAGTGGAGTTGTGGGGGTGGAGCGGAGGGTAAACACTAAAGCTTTCAGTTCACTCTCAGTAACAATAATTGTGGAAGATTTTTTTTTCTAATTAGGTAACTGCCAGGTTTAATTACTTTAACTGATGTTAACGCATCGTAAGATACCTTAGTGCCTAGTTTTCTCTATGACACGCGCCTGCAGGGAGTTGTGGTAGTTGGAATGTTGCTTATCTGTCGAATACTACTATCATGATGCCCTGGAGCACGTCTCATACTGACTCTTCCCCAGTCGTCTTCATACAGCACGCGGCAAAGATACAGCGGAGGGAGAGATGGGTACCAAAGGGAGCGCTTTTTCCCTTCTTCCTTCCTATCGTCCCCTGCTCCCCCACCTCGCGCGCGTGTTTCTCCCTTTGCCGCATGCTATATGAATACGACTGGAGACGAGTCAGCGTCTCATAGAGGAAACTGGGCATGACCATAGTCGCGAGAACAACTTTTATTTATTATTGACAGGTGATATTTAAAGAGTTTTACATGACGCCTTTGTGGCTCGAGGCACATGCGTCTTACATCGATAGTAATCGCAACACAACCACTAACCAGATGACATTCAACGCAGGCTCGATAAGTGACGCGGCCCTTGTAAAAGTCCCCTTGGTGGCCGCTGGTGTCTTGGCAGATGGAACTCCGCTGACCGTTGAAATAACAGTCGCTAATGACGTCAACATTGGTCAGCATTTGCCTAACGCTGATAGCGACATCAGATATGGTGTATCGGACGGAACCAACTTCATCGGATTCGAAGTGCCAGACAAGAAAAACTATCGTGAATGGGCGCCTTATTATGGGGTGGAAGCGCAGTCTGGGGCAACTCTGAGTACCATAAAGTATTTTGATAGGTTCACTATTGTTCCAAGTGCAATTGCAAGCTTCTACCCTGATCAGTTTGTCTTCACCATCAAGCTGGATAAGCAATGGGGCTCGTGTTTCACAGCACATGGCGGAGGATTCATCAAGACCGCCAAGTTCACAAAACAACTGCTGGTCAGTCAGGGTCTCACTCTGGAGGTTTATAAAAGTCAACCAATAGAGAGAGTTGGCATTAAATACATTAAGATCACCATTATCAAAACGGATGGTTAAAAGGCGGATGGTCGTTCTTTTTACTTACTCACTATTATCATCGACATTTATCACTTACCTCACTGTTACTTAACGGCATTTGTTAAGTTTCTTTGCCTGAATCACCGGCTCAAAAGGTCTACTTTCTCTTATTTCTTGTTACATTTCTTGTAAACTGTGCAATAGACTGATCACACTAAGATGAAACTGTTTGTGTGTAATTCGTTAAGAAGTGGGTTATGCTAGTATTTGTAAACTTTCCGTGGGAAGGTGTGTCCAATACTCATTCAGTAAGAATACTTGGCCAATTGTATACAGGCATGCGGGTTATAAGAATAGCGCTATTGATCAGCACTACATGATATGATAAAGATACATCATAAATTTCTCCCATTTAGTACTAAGTACTGTAAGAATTGTATAGAGACGTCCAGTAGGGAGAATTTGTTTGTTTACCAGGGCTCAAGAAATGAATATAAACCAGTACGGAGATTCTTTATGCTGAAATGAGGACAAATTCTCACAACAAGTACCATAAGAAATGTATGAAGTCCGGTAAGGAGAACTTGTATATTGACATCATCATGGCTTTAAGGGAGTTAATACATCATCAAATTCTCCCAACTAGAACAATGAGAAATGTACAGAGACTAGTAAGAACCTACTATATGTTGACAGCCTAAAGACATGTGTAAACCTACGAATAGTGCTTCAGTTTTGTAATAAATTAGTATGCCAGTGTGCCGAAGCCATCAGGACATTAAGATCTCAACTTGAAAAAGTCAGGCTGATTTTTTCAAGTTCTGCCCTTGTGGCGTGGAAAAACAGCTAAATAATAATAATGGTTCCATTCTTCCTTTAACAACAATTTACTTTATATCTTCATATTGATGTACTGGGTGCATTTCATGTACCGAAAAGCAGCAAAATCCCCGTGACAGAGTTCCTTTAAAGGCTAGTGTAGTGCAATGTTTTCAGTTGATTGTTATCACAGACTAAAACTCGACGGTCCGTGAAGTTGGAAGAAATACTGTGCACAAGGCATCCAGTGGCTGTATTTCTATCCAGTGTGTATTTATACATTGTTCAGATCAATCTGTAAAATATTATAACAGCACATCTTTATATATGTTATGATAAATAATAAGAAAGCCACTTTGATTAAAAATTTTTAATTGCACTTTACTTGGAAAAATTGTTCTTTGCCTTACTACTTTATAATTACTTGATCGAAGCACAATCTTTTGCGAGGATGCAAGTAAGTTAACAAGGAAATGTTGAAACTTGGCAAAGGCTTATAACCGAAAGAAACTTTTTGTGATATTAATATTCTTAATTTAGTTTAATGAAGCCAACACGTGTAAGCATCGCATTACATTGTACATTCGCTTATCGCTGTTTAGTTCGATCGTTTAGCTGTTTAGCTGTTTTTCGTTTTTCACCGACTTCTAGCCGCTCATCTCAACGAAATGTCCTCGAAAACAGCAAAACGCAAAATAATAAATAATAAAAAAAATAATAAAAAATCATTTCTATAGCGCTATTTAGCTAGTCTTTCATAGCGCTTTACAATCACTATGCTTAAAAATAAAAATAAAATATAAAAATACCTAACTAAATTAATCTATTGAGCTAAAATATCTATACATGCAGAGAGTGAAGTTTTAAAAGTTAAAAATTTAAAAACTAAAAATATCATGATTATTTAACTGGACTTAAAGTAAACATGTATAAGTTCCGGTTGCGGAACGCGAAGGATATTCACAATTGCGCAGCAATGGGCAAACACTACGAAGGTCCCGATGAACCAGATCCTGTCAGCGACGACAACATTGAAAAGTCGCCCGTCGAAGAAGAAAAAACACTCGCTCCTGTTCCTGTTCCTGGCGATAAGCAAGACGCGTTCATACTAAAAGCGGGACTGAAGTGAATATAGTGTAGATGTCTCTTGTAGTTATTGCTTGCACATCCTCTAACTCCCCCCCCCCCCCCCAACCTCTTCGTTCATAAAAGTCTGCTCTTATACAATTCTGCGTTAAAGAGAGGGTGTGAGTATTAAAATACTCCCTCCTTCCTTTAGATCTCCCCCAACCGATCCCCTTAAAAATGCCGTCCATCCAGGATAAACAGTGTTCAAAAGCTTGAATGGTGTGTGCCTGATATTCCCAGGGCCTGCTTGACATTGGGTTTCGTCATTTATACTTAAGGAGAAATACGTTTCTGATCACACCCTCTCTTGACCGTTTAACGCAGAATTGTTTGCTTTGTACGTATTTTTCCTGTTGAATTTTTGTTTTATCTTCGCGCGTCAATTCAAACGGGAAAATGTACGCAGCTGGCAACTTGAAGTTTCTTCCAATCACCCGATTCCCCTCCCAAATTTCACTGATTGATTGTTACGAAGCCATTCAAAATAAACAAATCTTAAGTATAAAATTAAAAAATATTATTATTTGTCTATCTCAGGGTTTCCGCTTGCAATTTCAATGTCATAAATACCAGCTTCAACCAGCTGGTGAAACTTCAAGTAACTACACCGTCTCGTCGCCGCAAAATACTTAAATTCACTTGCAAATGTGAAACAAGGACTGCAGCAAAGCTGTTTCTGTTTAGTTTCCCGTTTAAGCATTTAACGGCAAAAGCTTGGCCTTTCTGCAAGTAAGTAAGTGAAGTTAGTATCAGAGAATAGATGAATTAATCATCAAGTTTTTTTTTTTCCCGTCGGACTGCCGCAAACACCCTTCGTCTGCCTTCTCACGTCCGTGAAGTAGTTTCTATTTATGGTGAACGAGAAATTAAATTAATGTTCCCATTTTTCTGATGGAAGCAAGAATCGAAAACAGCAGGCTACCTTTTGCCGGTTGTCATAGAACTTGAAGCTTAATTTTCCAATACTTTGAGGATTTTTATTTATAGAAGGATGAGAGAAAAATTATGCTTAATGTAAAATTCAAAGAAACACATTTGTATGGTTACTTTCGAGATAAAATGGCACAACTGAAATCTTGTAAAGTGAAGATCGAATATTTTTCACCGTACCATTTCAATTTACAGTTACTGTAAAATAAAAAAGGTTTTTCTTATCTTTTAAATTTCCAATAATATAGTAAGAATGAGACAGAATCAATACAAAGACAAAGGGATAAATCATTTAAATGCTTTAAAATCTGATATATTTTTCTCTTTCTTTCTTTTTGCTCTATATGAGACTTGAGATCAAACCATTTTTATCTGAATCCCTTGGCAAGCTCAGGAGCTCTGAGTGACATGCTGTTTTCAGGCTTGTAATTTCGAACTCAAAATGTGATAACAATCAATACGAAAAGTAAATACTAACCGCAAATGTAATAAAAATGAACGCTAATTAAAGTCGACTAAAGAATAAAACAAAGCAAATATGACAAAAAAATAATGAACACTTTTACTGTAATAACGTGACAAACTGTAAATGACCAATCTCTTTTTTATTATATTGCCAGAGAAAAAGTTGAATAAATTTAAAAAGGGAGTCAATCTGATTGGTTCGTACGTCAGTTAATAGGAACAGAAAACTGTAGTTTTGCACTGAACAGAGAGCTTTTCTTCGGCTATATCAGGGACCGCGAGGCATTTTTCCAATGGGGGGGGGGACTGTTTAGTAACTTGGAGTGGGCCGCTTTAGAGACTCTTCTCTTAGTAAGTCTTAATTTTTTCGGAAATATTAGCCCCCGGCTCTGCGGTCCCTGTATATATGGTCAACCATGGAAAGTAAAAGAGTCTTTTTATGATCCATGGATCAACAGTTTTTTTTTCAGGGTTTAGGGTACGGAAGAAGTTTGAAGTATGTATTAATGTCTGAGCATTTTTGGAAATATTTGCCGCCGAAGACAGATGAAGTCTTTGTTATCAGCAAAGTGTTGAAAAAAGCCAATGTAATTAAAGTTTAATTAAATTAACTTACTCGTTCCGTATTGGGGATATTGGTTACATTCAGAATATTAAACGAGTTGCAAAGTATAGACAGTGAATAAGTATTTTTCTAATTTCCACCAGGTAACTTTGTGAGTTACAAAATGGTGGGCTTACTGTGGCTTCTTGTCATAGCTGTCACTTCAACTGCGTCTCTCAAATGCAGCGAAGCTGTACGGTCCATAAAAGGAATGTACTTGACTGGTCACGTGATAATAAGCGGAAGTGCAGATGGTTTGGGTGACTGCTTGCTCAAATGTTCCGATGATCCGCGATGTAAAAGCATCAACTTCCGGTTTAATGATTTGTTCTGTGAACTGAACGACCCCGATAGATACACGCACGCAATGGATTATGGACCTTGTGACAAGCATGCGTACAGTGACTACCCGGCTGTTAAGGTAAGATCGACACTCTAGCAAACTTGCAATTAATCTTAGTTTCTCAACCACAAATTTTCTTCGAGGGTCAGGTCTTCAAATATAGAAATTTGGTTTGCCCTCTAGGCTTATGAGCAGAAGTAAACTTTAATCGCCTTTTTGGCTCGCCATGCAATCCTTCCTCTAGTCAGCTGGCCCTCTGGGTCACTTCCAGGATTTGAAAGGGCGCTGTGATTGGTCTACGGAAACAACGGTTTATTTTAGACGTTCGTTGGGGAGAAAATATTGCGTGACAATTCAAACGAACGTTGCGTAGGAGGCCTGAGCGAGGTCCTGCGAGATACGTATTACTAGCGACAGAAGCCCATCAATATATTATAATGACTGTAATATCATCTGTGTATACAATAACACAATATCACACACTCTATTTAATTTAAACAGGTCACAGTTACCCAGCTCTACATGACTCCTTTATGGCTTGAAGCGCATGCGTCTTACATCGATAGCTCTCGCTCCACAACCACTGACCAGATAACGTTCAAAGCAGGCTCAATTGGAAACGCTGCCCTTTTAAAAGTACCTTTGGTTTCTGCTGGTGTCTTGACAGATGCAACTCCGCTGATCGTTGAAATAACGGTAGCTAATGACGTCAGCATCGGAGAAAAATACGACAGCGATATCAGATATGGCGTGTCGGACGGAACCAGTTTCATTGGATTTGAAACGGTAGATAAAAGAAATTATGACACCCACTCCCCTTGTTATGGGGTACAGGCCACCTCTGGTTCATCCCTTAAGGACATACAACCTTTTGCTCAAAAAGATCCTATTTCAAGTGCAAGCTTCTACCCTGAGCAGTTTGCCTTCACTCTTAAGCTGGACATACCACGAGGCTCGTGTTTCACTGCGCATGGCGGAGGCTTTACCAAGACGGCAAAATATACTAAGCGACTGGTGCTCAGTCAAGGTCTTACTCTTGAGGTTTATAAAAGTACCAATAGGGAGAGTGTTGGTATCAAGTATATTAAGGTTACCCTAAGATAAACTGGTGGCAACTGTACATTGAGGATTGATCAGTTAGAAGTGTCAGTTTCGTTTTACTCTTTTATCGTATACGCGCGAGAATGTTCTCAATTACTGTAAAAAGGAAATTAGATAAAACGGTTTGGGGAAGCATTTTTTTTTTATTAAAACTATAGAACTAGCACCTGACACGACTCGACACATGGTAATGCAGTGGAGCCTAAACGCAAAACACATCTTCGTAGCGTCCTTGCTCATTTGCAAGTAATGTGAAAGGGAAATCCAGAAAAACGTGATTGCCTAAAAAAGAAAACTCCCACCATCACTTAAGGGCGCTTTTTCAGTGCTACTGGTGCTGGTACGTTATCGCGACTATTTTTTTAGGCTGACGCCTTATTAGTTTAACCCGATGACAGAACAACTAAAATTAATATTAATATTTTTAGTCCATTAGTCCATTAAGGTTTTTGTCAGCTTGCTGACAGAATGTCGGCATTCAACGTTTAAGTTAAATGCCGAAAATAGCTTATTATACGAGGTAGTAGCTGCTGCAAGCTTTAATGAATGTATTCGGATCGTACCGCGGAGCGATCCACACTCCTCAAAACAAGATCTTGACCGACCAGCACATTTTGTTAATAAAATAGCCGCTAAAGTTCAGGTACGTAAATGTCAGTAGGTTTTTTTATTAATACTTAAAAATAAGACCTTCATATTCGTGAGTCTTGTTGCTATTGACATAATAAAGCGGGAAAAATTTACCACAAATCGCATAATGTATATCTGTAATTCCATAATATTTTATCGCATTAGCATGTACAATTTGTTTTCTACGGCGACTAATTATATTGATTCAAAGAAGAAAGAGGAAAATAGACCACACTGAAAGCTTACCATGAGTGCAAAGTAAACAAGGTATACAAACTAAAAGGAAACCTCACTTTGCTGTTCTTCTTCGCTCTCGTTTGCATGTTGTTAAAGTACGCCTGTAAAACGATATCAGAGTCCTTTGCAAAACGATGTTTTAAAAGATTTTTCTACTAGAGTAATATGTTTATATGATAATGCTGAAAATAACTGCTAGTGCCTCCGAATTTGATGTCAAAGGAAATGGACAAGCAAAGAAGCGAGGAAACCTGTCAAGCAAACAGCTGTAATTATAACTGACTTCTTTTTTTTTACAAATTTTAAGTCATTTTGCGCAGTTGCTTATTGTAATACAGCTTTAAAGTTTCCAAGGGTAAAAAGATCGCCGGGACTTGAATTTATTTTCCATAAGATGATAGAGATTAAAATGGAGATTGTTTTAATGCTTGGGCAAATATATTTTTAATGTCTGGAAATTATGTTTTTCACTCTCAATGTATGCCAAGTGAAAACAATACAGAAAATGACTTGCGAGGTTAAATTTGCATTGCACGTACACCTTTCAATTCATCAAGGATTGACATTTGCAGCGGCCGCATCCTCCTTTAACCCTATTCAGACCGGGCTTTTTTGGACATTCTCAGACCGGGGGGGGGGGGCTTCGGAAGCCCCCCCCTATGTAACTTCCAGAATATTTAAGCAATCACCATGAAACTTAAAAGATGTATTGTACGTCCGAAACTCTTTCTTTTGGTATACGTCACGTGGTATGGTGACGTCACATCACGTGACAATTACATCATGATGTCAAAACAGCCGCCATCTTGGATCCGCCATCTTGGATTCCAATTTTTTTCCAAAATGCCAGAAAACCACCCAAAATCACTGCAAAGTACTCAAAATGAATAAAAATGTGCTTTAAAACCGTAAAAATGTAAAAATAATTCCATTTAAGTTGATTTTTATTAACAGAAACACACAAAATTACAAATTTGGGAAAACATGCCTGTCTAAATGCCGTTGCCATGATGATGTCAAGTTCCTGACACATCATCCAATCCTACCAAATTGTTGCCAGATAAATTTTAGGAAAACTCAGAAAGTTTGGCAGCGTTTGGTTAAATCTTAAAAAAGTTATAAAAGTTCAAAGTCAGCGCCTGCCTCAAAAGCCCCCCCCCCCCCCCTTCCCGGTCTGAATAGGGTTAAAGGGACAATGTCACGGGGATTTTAATGCTTTTCAGCGGGGAGGGGGAGGGGGTGGATGGATGGAACCCCTCCCCGGAGTTTTCGTTCAATTAAGGCGCAGCGAAATTATTTTGCACTGAGTAGAAAGCCCGTAGCTTACTCTACAAGATGACCTTATTTTAATTAGCTGTGACGTCATAGAGCCGCCATCTTGGATCCGCCATCTTGGATTTCAACATTTCCTCAGAAAGTCACAAAATAACGAAATCTGATGCAAACTCAAAACAGAATGCACGTGGAATGTAAAAATAAACAAATCGTGCTTTTGTGTTTCGTTTCCATGGCAACGTCAAATGTCAAACAAGGGACGGATGAACAGCTAAGTTTCAGCTTTGTAGAGTAAATCCTTTTTTTTCAAAATTTCGAAAAACCTTACGGGTTAAATAACCATTTTATAGACTTTCCGTTTATTTTGAAAGCTCTCCTGTCTCTCCGATTAGAGAGAGCGCATAGTTCTAGTAACGTTAGACCATGTGAATAATTGAGGAAAAGTGTTCTTTTAAAAGTGCCAAGTTCAAATTCGAATTCAAATCCGCTGCAACCGTTTCGGGTTTTACCCTTCATTTTTGGATAAAAGTTTAAATTTAAATTTGAACTTGGCACTTAAAAAAAACGCTTTTCCTCAATTACTTCAACAAACAAGTGCCAGGAAGCGTACGAAGATTTATTCCTTGTAATACCACCATTGAAAAACCCCGTTTGAACTGCCACTCAAACTCTGTAATTAAAAGCTCTAATAATAGTCTGAGTGCAACCGCCTCCTCATTGGAGAGACGTCTGCGCGCTAACCTGTGCTCAGGCGTTTTTTTTTTCCTTCCGCCGCGAAAAAAAGAATGCCTGATCGCAGGTTATCATAGCCAGTTATCTATTAATTTAATAACATCATAAGATCTACAACGAAAGTTGCAAAGCCATATGTGTAAAGCAAATTTCACCTCGTAAACATTATAAACGGAAACATAATGACAGTAATATCAAACGTCACTAAGATGAGATTCAACCACGCCTTAAAGCCTTGAAATAATTATCCTTAAATATGCATAAGGGCAGCAAAGTTGTTTTTCTTCAGTTTTAAGATAAGGACGGCAGAAGCATGGCCTCTCGAGCTCTCAGTAGCTAAGGGTAAGGAGAAAAATAGTTTGACGAAGGACGATTTCAACTTAATGGAAGGAGAATGGGGGATTCATTTTTTTTTTTTTTCAGTCTTTTCAAAATTTTCAATTGTCGATTACGTTCAACCTTTTTGTACGATAAATTGGGGTTTGAATATTACTCTTGCAGACTTGATATACTTTAGTGTCTTAAGTATAGAACAAATCTTAGAGAAACAAGCGACTTTCGGTTTAGTTTGAGAAATCAAAAATCCACTGCATATACGACTTTAAGCTCTAAAAAGGAAACGCTATAGAAGCCGCAGACGGTCTTTTGCCCTCTTAATAAATTATATGTCCGTTGTACTTATTGACTCTCTCCGATGTTAAAAAATATAGGCCTTAGCTTTGAATAATCAAAAAGAAAACATTTAATTAATTTCATTGGTGTACTTTCTTTTACTTTTTGGCTTAAATAACAAAAAAGGAGGAATGAGACAACTGAAAATATCAAAACGGCACACCATTTCTTGCAACACGTGCTGAGCATACAGAACAGTTCCGAGACTTTAAATCAAAACTTTGTTCGCCAGGAAGCACAACTTCAACGAGGTGACATTTTGAAGCTGGTTATTTAAAATTTTAGGCTTAAAATTTCAAGCTGACATAATGTGCAAAATGAAAATATTAAACGTAAATATAAAATTGAAAATGTCATCGTTAATTTAACAATTAATTTTCAACCATATTTATCCGACTTCCCGTCAATGTAATAACCCTGTTATCACCTGGTTATATCTAGATCTGGTCTGGTGATGTCTAGAATACTCAACTCGTTTACATCTATATAGTACACTACCTCGTGTGTTTTATTTTAGTTTTACTTGGTTTAAAAGATAAAGAATCGATCTCAGTATTTAGTTAGTTTTGCAAAAGAGAATGAAAATTAATGTAATTAAAGTCGTGATGTGCAGAAAAACCTGAAGAATACGAATTTGGTGAGCAGCTGCAGAAATTCACACACGAGCCCACGTATTTTTATCTATAGGAAAATCCCACAAACAAAAGGTAAAGAAAACAACTTTGAAAATTAGAAACGATGTTAAAACAAGTGACAAGAGTAATACAATAACAATGCAATACAATTTTAATGTCCATACGTGGGACGAGATCTCCCTTAATGTCCGAGCCAGAGGCTCATGTATAAAACGTAGGACTCGTAAAAAACGTAAAACTCGAAGACCATTTACCCAAGCATTTGAGTGAGGCAAAAGCATTATGCATTATTCAAGCATTTTAGTGGCATTTTTCCGGAAAATTGACTTTGTTTTAGAGAAAATAACAGTCAAATGCAAAACTACGACCAGCTAAGTGAAGCCTGAGGAGAAGTCAGCAGTTTTAGGCTTCAAAAGTCAAAAGCAAACATGTTTGTTAATACATATATGTTAGTGTTAATACCCTGTTAAAAATTTGGAATTATTAAAAAAAAAGCCTCTGTATAACGAACATTATTCAAACAATTTTACATTGGTGACTTTTTTGGAGGAGACTGAACATTCTAGTGGGAAAAATGAAGCATAAAGATAGAGCATTTTAGTGGGGAAACAGAAACATAATACACAAGCGCCTGCATCCAAAGGTTAAATTTGTTTGCCTATTTTTTGCCAGGTAATTCTTAGACATGACCGAATTGGTAGGATTAATGTGCTTGCTTGTGATATCTATTACATCAGTCGCGTCTCAACAATGTAGCAAAGCAGTACGGTCTATAACAGGAAAGTACCTGTCTGCTCACGTGATTTCAAGTGGAAGTTCAGATGGTTTGGGTGACTGCTTGTTCAAATGTTCCGACGATCCGCGATGTAAAAGCATCAACTTCCGGTTTAAAGATTTGATTTGCGAGCTGAACGACGCTGATAGGTACACGCACCCATGGGATTATGAATCTAGAGAAGGGCATGCGTACAGCGACTACCCTTATAAGGTATAAAACGTAAACCACGGCAGAATAGTGTGGAATTGTCTGTTGCTTAACTAGCTTAATATAAATTGTTGTATCGTAGAAAACTTTACCTAAAAATAATGGTCCATTTTTATAAACATTTGCTATGTATTGCTATATATAGTACTGGTCGACTTCAAATTAAATCAATATTAATATATAATTGATTAGATTATTGTTTATACTAGATTTTTAACTATTATTATGTTTAAGAAAGCCACAAATTTATTAGTTGAAAGACTATTACGTGTCACCCTCGATATAAAGATTGATTGATTGATTGATTGATTGATTGATTGATTGATTGATTGATTGATTGATTGATGTGTCAATTAACTTTACTCAAACCGAAAGTGTGCTTTGCGGTCTTGAACCTTGTACGTCTTGTAACTGAAGTTTGATATCTTGCATAAAATTATTGCTAAGAAATGACTCAATAGACCATATTCGTTTTCTCGGTATTGTACTGGAACTAGCTTGCAATGGAGGGTAATCTTTTCAAAAATGACATGAAGCTCTTTTTAATTATATTCCCCCGCATCAGCCTCCACTGCAAGCTAGTTCCAGTCCAATACCGAGAATACGAATATGGTCCGATCCATTGTCTAAGAGAACCATCGATAAACAACACATAAAAGAATATAACATCACTGCTTTATTTATTACAAACAGGCGACATTTAAAGAGTTTTACATGACACCCTTGTGGCTCGAATCACATGCGTCTTACCTCTTTAGCAATCGTTCCACACTCGCTGAGCAGATAACGTTCAACGCAGGCTCAAAAGCCAATGCGGCCCTGCTAAAAGTTCCCTTGGTGGCCAATGGTGTCTTAGCAGATGGAATTCCGCTGACCGTTGAAATAACAGTAGCAAATGACGTCAGCATCGGACAAGCGAGCGACAGTGATATCAGATATGGAGTGTCGGACGGAACCAACTTCATTGGCTTTGAAACGGTAGATAAATTGAGTTATCGCACTAATTATCCCTGTTATGGCTTTAACGGCACGTCTGGGAAAACTGTGACTGACAGATATGCTCTTGATAAGGATGCTCCTAATCCAAGTACAAGCCCCTATCCTGAACAGTTCGTCTTCACTATTAAGCTGGATAAGCCATGGGGCTCGTGCGTCACTGCGCATGGCTTCATTAAGACGGCCAAGTACAGTAAGCGACTGTTGCTTAGCAAAGGTCTTACTCTTGAGGTTTATAAAAGTAGCAAAAAAGAAAGAGTTGGTATCAAGTATATTGAAGTCACCATCAGGAAAACTGGCGACTACTAAAGAACATGATCAATGTACACTTTTAACTTGAGAAAGGGCCAACGGACTATACAAAGAACCGGATCCTAGTGGATCTGATCAGCAAATTGTATAAATACGAACAATTTAAAAAACAGAAAGGCTGACCGTACGGTAGAGTGATTGAACTTGTATATTTTCTTCCAATGTTTCGTCAGGCACGAAAATATACAAGTTCAATCCCTCTACCGTACGGTCAGCTCAGCCTTTCTGTTTTTTAATTTGTTCATGATCAATGTAATTTCACAGAGGATTGTTGTTAGAAGGTTCAGTTTCTTCTGCTCTAAGTCTAAAGTATTCCCATTGCTTTGTCAGCGATTTTCTGCTAACATTTTGAACTGTGACACTTTTACCGGTAAAGGTATTGAAAGCTGTTACTACTGTACACTGAACCATAAATGTGAAATTTAATTCTTATCTTTTTACATTTCGAGTGAAATGTTTGCAATAAAATTTTTAACAAAATCTAGACCATTTTCATAGTGAATGAATACCAAGAGTCAATCTAGATTTCGAGAAATCAGGCTTGTTTAAAAACAAAAGAAAACGACTATCGTTGCTATGGTAACCTTTGTGACTAAGTGACCATTTAAAAATTAAAACATTAAGCGTTGGTCATATTTGATCATTGTGGTGTATTTTGGCAAAAAACGAAGATTGGCTTCCCAGATCAGTTTCATTTTCAAAGCAACCACCCAATAGGGCTAAAAAACTACATCGATTTATCATTTACACATTCGCATTTGCTGTTCACCGCTTTTAATAACCGCCTAACAATGGATCAGCTGACCTATTTCTCACCGAGGTAAATAAGCAAACTTATTTATTATACAACCGGTTGATCTACCAATGGACAGAGAGCACTGACATATCTTGTCAATGGCCAATTCTTGCCTGAATATCTGAATAAAGAATTTGATTTATCAACCAACTGTTTACTGTTTAATTCATAGCCAACAACGCTCTGAAGATTGAATAAATCTGTAGTCTTTTAATCTTTCTTAACCCTAAATTAATATTAAATACGATAACATACTTTCCTAGACAAGAAATCCCCACCGGGGCACCGTGAATATACATTTGATATTTCACATTGAAATTTATTCAAAAAGAAGTTCTAATGACTGTCAAATGACAGGTAAATTAGCATTTCTTTTATATTTCGTTTACATAATTTTCTCGTATTTACACGTCTGTCAGCTGAAGTTGAGAAGGAATAACAAAACACCAGCAAGATTAGCCACCGCGGAAACATAAAAACAACTGACCAAAATGGAAGAAAACACCCAGAAAGGAACAAGCTCTGAGGAAAAGAAAAGAAAGTCAAGCTTTCTCGAACGTCTCAAAATATTTGGTTGTACGGTCGACTTGTTTCACTACAAGGTGTTGTTCTTCGCATCTTATGGCGCGTTCGGTTGTTTGATGACTTTTCTTCCGTTGTATTTCAAGCAGTTAGGTTTGTCCGCTGCTCAAACTGGACTTCTCGTTGGAATACGGCCTCTATGCCAAGCAATCGGGGCGCCATTTTGGGGCATCCTCGCCGACAAGTACAAACGAAGGAAAGCCATACTTCTTCTCGGTGCTAGTGCTTGGCTTATTAAGAATATGTTAATTTTAGCCTTTCGCCCGACTCACCAAGTTTGTGTTGTAACAGTTGGCAATGAATCCCACGTTGTCAAAAGAAACAGTCTGGTTATTCCACGAGAGAAAACCATCAACATAAACACTACTGTTGAAACTGTTTTAGCGGCGTCCACAAGCACTCCAAACAAAGAAAAATATTCCATTCAAGTGGACAATGGCGAGCTTTTGGATATATTTTACATCCTTCTAGTCCTTGTCATTGTTGGAGAGCTGTTTGGCTCGATTCTTCACCCCCTCCTGGACGGGTGCACTGTGGACTTTCTTGGCGATGAGAGGAAATCCTACGGTCGCGTCCGTTTATGGGGTTCTGTGGGAATGGTGTTAACTAGTTTAATCGTCGGCCTGGTTATAAATCACCACACGCGACAATACTGTGGCGAGATACACAAAAATTATTCTATTGCCTTTTACTTCTTCGCTGCCTTTATGGTGATCACAATTGTCTTCCTCTTCTTTGTGAAAATCGTATACTGTGACGGACCAAAAGAATCTAAATTATCCGGGATCAAGGACCTGTTTAATTCTCGTGTCAAAATCTCCTTCTGGTTTGCAGCGATTTCTCTTGGAATAAGCGATGGATTTCAGTCTGATTTTAACTCGTGGTTTCTCGACGATCTCAAAGCGACCTCTTTCGAGGTCGGTCTAGCGGCAGCTTTACACTTCGTTTGCAGTGCGCTGTCGTTCTTCGTCGCGAACTATATCCTGGAGCGTCTTGGCTACGCTGTGACAATCGCTACTGGCCTTGCACTGTATATAGCGCTGTTTGTTGGCTTCTCCTTTGCTCAAAGCCCATGGGTCGCGATTGTGTTTTATGTTATCATTGGAGGAGTATTCGCTGTCTTCTGGACCGCATGTGTGGCATATGTTGGTTCCATTGCATCCCCTATTGGTCTGGGAGCTGCAGCACAAGGTGATAATACTTCTTTGTTTATAATTGCAAATAAGGTTTTTCCTCATCAATATGATGTTGGGACAATAGCCTCAATACTGCCGTAATAGTTACAGTATAATCGGCTAGGCAGGGATGAAATAGTGGCAGGGAAATTTTAAAAACCGCTTTATTTTGCCTCTCCTGCCTTGCCTTGTTGATGTTTCGGTTTACCTTGCCAGTTTTGGTTTTGGAACCATGTCCATACGTTGCCCTTTTATCCAAAAAATAGCGAGGTAAAATTAAGGTAAGCAGTACCCTACTATTTTGGCGGCTTGTGTAAATGTGGCTAATACAAGCCATACGATTTGTTGAAAGCTATTTAATTTGATAATCATCCATTAAAAGTAATTAATAATAATTTATGCTCTTAATTGCAAATTAATGAGCTGGATATCATACATTTTATTATTTCAAAATTGAATTCGCTTGCACTTTTATGTTGTGGAAATTATAAATACTCCCTCTGTCACAGTTTCAAAGGTCAGAGGAGTAGCCAATCTGTTATGCATTCTCCAGAAAAAAATCCATACTCACCCTATATCGGCTTTTTCTGCTTTTAATTCTTCCCCTCGGCCCCACCCCTTAACCCTACCCCACTGGAAATTCAGTTTAGCTTCTTACTTTGAAAGTACAATAACAGACCAGAAGGTTGACCATTGCACAATTTCAAAGCAAAATACCAGAATCTTCAGACCTAAACAGATCAAATTAAAACCATACCCTGTGGGACAGTACATGCCTATATGTGAGGCTAGTAGGGAAGTAACATCTACTCTCATAAATTAAAGTTAATAATTACTTTTGTTGCAAAGATTCGGTAGGCTCATAAATCGTACACTGGACCCCGGGTCAAGAGGCCCGAGTTCGAGCCCTGTTTCACTGTTCTTGGACAAGACACTTTACTCTCACAGTGCCACTCTTTACCCAGGAGTTAAAAAATGGCGAATTGTTCAACCCGAGAGCAAAACATGTCCAAGGGGTAACTTGCAAAGGATCTCCACCCATCCCATCCCATCCAGGGTAACCTGCAATCGGAGGGAGGGTATGATCTCAGGTTACATCCAGGAGGGAGTAGCCAATACATCTACCAGACACCTACTCGCTTCATGCTTAATAAAACGCGCTGGCTCCACAGATCTCCAGGATTGCAACCAACTTATATCACTTCCTCTTTCTTTTTTCAGGGATCCTGAATGGCCTGTTTGTTGGTGTGGGTACCGGAGGCGGAACAATGCTCGGTGGATTGCTGATCGGAATCATAGGAATGCGAGCATCGTACAGACTGTTTGCTGCTTTCCTAGCCTTGACTATGTTATTATTCTTTGGTTTCCAGTGGTCAGGTCGAAATGAAGATGGCAGCGAATCTAAATCATCTTACAGAGCAGTACCGAGTCAGGATGAAGACCAAGACCAATAGACCGATCCTTGTTACTTTGAAATAATTCCTCAATGAATAACATTTAGCCTGCTGACAAACATTGAAAATGTAATCACAGGGAGCAGAGGAGTTCGGCTAGAACTGATCAATAAAATACGTCTTACCTCTTTGAAATGCACTCTGGCGTAATGATTTACCCCGTAATCAGCTCATTATGCGACCCAAAATGCCTCAAATCTCAACAAAACCCGTGCGATCGTTTTGACCGCCATTAGTTCGAAATGTATCGACCGCTGACTGATTAGATTGTGGCTCTCAGGCTGTTGCCGCCTTTAGAGACCACAATCAAATCAACCAGCGGTCGATATATTTCAAACTAATGGCGGTCAAACGATCGCACGGGCATTGGAACGCCGCAAATGAGTGCATTTTGGGTCGCATAATGAGCTGATTACGGAAAAAATATACGCAAGAGTGCATTTCTAACCCCCCCCCCCCCCCCCCCCCGCGGGATTTCAAAGAGGTGAGACGTATTTTATTGATCATGATCAGTTCTAACCTATTAAACTCCTCTGCTCCCTGTGACGAAATTTGTAAAGTTTATATGGGGAGTGTGACATTCGGTCAGCTCTACATTTGTTAAGTGTAAAAAGATAAAGTTCAGTAAATGTTACCAATTACTTTAGTGTAAAACACACATCAAGATTGTATAAAATATGTATATTTTTGGAAACTCCATTGGTTCATTATAGTCTACATATACATGCAGGTGCGATTACACACTTTGGTTTTGAGCAGTGTACTGAATGCAGACTGCAGACCATAACATTGTTTGCCGTTCAGTAGTCCATTAAGTTCAACATACACAGGCGTTGTATCGTTGCGGTCTGGATGGAAATGCTAGAATTTCAGTTATCAGTTCAAAAATTTCTCAGCTACCAGTTAAAATTTCAACCCATTTATCGGCTATCAGTATATTTTTTGCATGCAGAACTCATTTCGTCATTTCTCAGGTAACGGTTACAATTTTGACCAATTCTTAGCTATCGATTTAGCCCCGTCCTCGACCCGTCCAGACCCTCATGGTTGGGTGGCATACTCCTGCGAGACATTCATACAACCGTGTATTTTAGCCACCACCCGTACCCCCTAGCCACCCACCGCTCCATTTGTGTGTGGGAATCTTTGTCTCAGCCAAAAAAAATGGAGTCCATAGAACAGGACGCCTGGCCATTTCCCCTTTTACTCAATCAGGCGTTTAAGTGAATTTTACAACAAGAAAGCAATGACACAGAATCCATGACATTGTTCCAGTCCCTCTCTTCTACTGCTTTCTGGCTTCTGGCAGAGAAAGAAAGCTGGTGTCAAGTGTTTGGTGTTAACTACGCTGACACGGAAGAGAAGCTCTGCAATCGCATGGCAGCTTCTTGTTCCTTATCACAAGCGTTCTCTCTAGTTTGGATTTCCTCGGTCCCTGTGACGTCATCACCTCTCTGACCCAAGCTCTGGCAATTACAGTAACAACACGCGCCATTTCGGACGATTCGTTTTAACGCCTGTTTAAATTCTCTTGATCTCAGAAAATAAATCCAAGGATTAACCGCTGAGCTAGCAAAAGCCAGAGTATCCACCCAAAACCATGTGATGTAGTCAATATGGATTTTTAAGCAATCGTCTGACGTCAAGGATTGAACAAAAGACAGTATGCAAGATGGAAGCCACAGAGAAAAGCATGCTCCGATGACGACAGCCGCTGTCCATGTGGCTTTGCGGTTTTTCAGCATTTTGATCGCTTCACGTCGGTTTACAATATGTTCACATGCTATTCTCCGTGCTTGCGCTTTGGCCGTTTTGTAGATGCGAAAATAACAAAATGAGATTGCTGATAACGGTATGATAAACACAATAGTGTAGGAAACCAACCACAATGTCGGGAGCGCGTTTAATCGATCTGTGACAAACACTCGAGGGAGAGGTATAAGGAAAGAGCAAGTCCATATCAATACAATTAAACGTAAACATCTCTCGGTTGTCACGTACATTTCGTACCGAAACACAGACACGATAGCTAGATATCTGTCGATGCTCACACCACATAAACTGTAAGTTGTAGCGGTGAGAGTTTGCAACGTAATAACCGCTGTGACTACGGCCAATGGGTGCGAGCTGTCCCGAATGGCCATCCCTGCTTTCACGGCGTATAACGGATTCATGATTAAACCCACGGAGAAATCGGCAACGGCAAGCGACGCAATCAAGTAATTAGAGTTCGTTCGTAGACCAGGAGTCTTGTAAATTGCAAGAAAGATCAATGAATTGCCGAGAGTTGTCAGGACGCTTAGAAAAGCATTTAAAATGCTAACAGGCAGTAGATTCGACGTAGAATTAGAGTTAAAGCCGCAAGTTTGATCCATTTGTAAAGTCCTGTGTTGAGATCGATAATTAGTCAACTCTTTCTATATTGACAGTCTTGCCACTGAAGGGTTTTGCGTTTGAAAGTTAAAAATAAACGCTCTGTACATGTTCCTTTTTAGGAATATTTATAACAGCTGCCAGATAAGATTGACGTATTCGCTTGGACATTTTATATCTTGCAAGGTTGCCCGACATTGAATTTGACATCTATCAACATGAATCTGGGAACATGGCAACATACCATGCAATTAAGATTGTTCAGGTGGTCGGGAAAGAACTTAAATCTTATTATGTTTGGTTAAGCAAGAACGACCATTATGACAAGCATAGTGATTCTCCTTCCGAAATCATTTGAAATTTGAGACTTCCTCAATTTCGAACGCAGGATTTAGACCATATGCTTCAGGCAATTTCGCACGTACGCGTACTGTGCTAAAAACAGATCACGTTCCGGTTTGCTGCGCTATAAACAAAACAGTGGGGACCGGAGGACAGGGTTAATGGAAATTTTCGCCGCGCAATATCAACTCAAGGGGATAGAAACTAATCAAGATATTTTAGCCACAATATAACCATCTCTCCAAACATAGTCTTAATTAGAAAACAGCATAATATATTTCCGAAATGAAGTATTTTATAGCAATTTAATGTAGAAGCATAGTCAGTGGTGACATTAGTTGTGATAATAGCAGAATCCACTCGATAAAAGAGACTGTGAAATACATAAACATAACTCATGGCACAGGCTAAGTTTCGGAAAAGCGGATAAAGGATTCGAGAAAGAAAACTGAGATATGGCGATGAAATTCCGCGGAGAGCGCGTGCGTAGTCGTGACACGTCACGAACAAGCAACCATAACAACAAATTAAATGCAATCCACAAAATGAAATCTGTCAGGAGAAGATAAAATGAAATGAAATAAACTCTTTTAGTACAAACATAACGCCATAAAAACAGTGATAATCGACACTGATTATGAATAGGTACATTTGGCGGGAAAATTACATGTTCAAGTTAATTTACTAATGAAATATCTGTCTTCTTTTTACTTGCGCTTTTAACTGTTTCTAAACTTCTCGCACAGGGCTTTAAAAATAAACGTTAAACGAAACTATTATTATTATTAATTTGCAAATTTTACCTTCTATTTGATGTTTTATAGTGCAGGTGAGGTACTTGATGAATAATACGTTTGTAAATCAAGCGAAAGCGGTTTCATTGCTTCGTCTACAACTTCTTTCAGGTCCTTCAAGTAAATGCGCGACAAAGTTCGTTTCGCGACGCAGTGCAAAGTCAAAAAGTTGACGTCATAAAGACAATCTGATCCGTCAAAATATTTTACCGCGCGCTCATTTTCACGGCTGCGCAGCCACTCGCGTGGAAGTGAGGTCATGCAGTGAGATAATATTTTACGTTGACTTAATAACCAGCTCAGACCGGTATCTAGCTATTTAAACTAGTAATAATCATGAATTAGCGGAGTGCGTTCGAAACAATTGTGTGTGCCTTTTATTCGCCCGCTTTACACGATTGACCTCCAAAGACGCGAACACAAGCACATCGAAGAACATGGACGACTACGTTGTTTATGCGCATCCTTACTGCACACGTAATTCATGTCGCAATAATTAAGCGCGCGCTGATGGTCGCCTTTGCGTTAACTTCGCTTGCAGCTTTTAAATGGCCGGTAACCCCCGAATTCAGTTTTTGATGGACGACTTCCTCTTCCAATTCGCAGCAAATTGTAAGAAATTGAACAAAAATCAATGAGGGAAGTTTAAAAATGTTTTTATCGAATTCTCACTGAATCCTGCTTTGTCGCAGCTTTTAGGCGTGTGCAAATGTGTCATCGCTAATTGCGTTCGACGGTAGGAGAACGCATCCTAATCTTGCGGTGGCCTGTGGCCCCGTGGTTGTCCTGTGAACGCGCAAGCGAAAGTGGTTCTATGTGTGGTACTATGTATGTCGGTATGTGGCAAGTGATTAGACATTAGAAAGCAATTAATTGCGTCACAGCAACATCAACAAAGGCAGCGCGCGCAAAAACAATTCATGAAGCCGATAACGGTAGGCTGTAAACATTTTTTGTGTGCGACGGTAGGAGAACAAATCCTAATCCTGTGGTGGCGTGTGGTCCAGTGGCTTTCCAGTGAAAGTCGTTTTATGTGTTGTTCTATGTATCTTGGTATGTGGCAGGTTGCCTAATTAATGGCGTCGCATTTTCTTCGGAGAGACCCTGGGAACGAGGTTGATTCGTTCTAATGATCTTCTTCGGTTTGCGTTTTCGAGCTTACCCTGAAAGTTATGCTGAAAAATAAACGTTTCGGCAGTCTTCCTTTTAACAGTAGTTAAAAAAATGGCTGTGCTTGCCTCGTGCACTGTTGGATTGAGATTGTTTCACTGATAGTTTCAAGTGTGTTGGATGCGCACTTTATGTTGCACATGCGGTCGTTTTAAATTTGTATGACGATATAAACAGTCGTGTAACTCGGATTACGTTTGCTAGCCTTATCTTGGGTACCTATCTTGGGTCGAACGCACTTCTCTAATCTCTGATTATTACTAGTAATAAGATTTACTTTAAGGAACGTCACTAGCTGAATCAATTTAATACTAGATCAATATAAACAATATTAGGAAGAGAAAATTGTATTTCAGGGATTTATTTGCAATAGTTTTGGACTGAAAGAGACTGCAACCAAATTCAGTAACGAGACGCGATATTTCAAATTTAGGGTGGTCTTTTGGAAATCTAATCTCCGCAACGAATTCAGTGACCCCCAATATTATTACACTTCTGAGATGGGTATAAATCATAATCTCACAGCGGTGAAAGTTTTACAAAAAAAGTCAATGTGGGAAGATGTTCGCGCGGACGTAACTAAACTTCAAAGCGACACATGAAATGCCTCATTCGATTTCAGCTTTTTTTCGAGTTCGATGGCTGACTTAAACTCTACTTCCCTGGATGATATGCTTCCCATGACATTTTCGGTATTATTTTAACTTCGGGTACACGTTCCACGCATTAATTTTGTTTACGCAAAAATGCAAATTCGACGCCATTTTGATATGCATGAGATTGAGGCCATCTGTATGAGGTCGAGGTCACTTGTAGAAGTCAAAAAAGTCTGAAACGGTTATGGCATCGGGCGATCGATACCCGCGGGACTGAACCATAGAACCCGCGGGACTGACGTCGGACAAACGACGTGATTAGTATGCATGCGTTCTCCTTCGTCGAACGCAATAAAAAATATGAAAGGGGGAGGTATTAAACTGGCTAACACCGTTTACTTCCGACAATATATAAACCTGTGCTAATATTTGATTACTTTTTTCTTTGCTAATAATAATTTTAGAGTGACGGCAGCAGTTGATGCACATATACATAAATCCGCGGCATTTTGCATCGAAAAAGAGTTAAACGGATTTGGATAGGCGCTGTCCCCCGCTTTACTAATACTGCTTTGTATTCTACATACCCGAGAACGTTTTATCATATCGCAACGACTCAGGATATGATTTTTGTACATAAGTATCAATGCCACAATTCCAAGGCTAGTTTAAGAAACCTTCCAGCAGTGTACCTCCTCCAAGATAACAAATTTATTTTTGGCGATAAGCCCGAAAGTACGGCAAAATGTAAAATATAATAAATGACAAAACTCCTCTCTCTACTTTAAGTGAAAAACTGAAACTATTTCACTTTATTCTTAATGCAATATTTACAGCGGTACATGAAATACAGAGGCTTTCAGTGCAGTGGAGCTAAAGTTGTCGTTCGTTTAAACTTGACCAAGAGAAAAATTTTCTCTTGTTTTAGGTATATGAGACAAATCAGATAAGACATATTAAGAGTTTTCACCAGTTTTGCTGTCGACTAAATTGTCCAAACTTGACGACCATCGACAGTATCCTGAGTATTATAAAGTTGTTCATGTTGTTAGCTTCAGTCGTTTCAGAACCAGACAGAACTGCCAGAGATAAATGGTGTTACCTTGCATGTCTATACTCCGAACATTCATTTCATGCACAGAGTTCGTTTAATAGAACTTCTGAAATCCCGAATTCTCATTGCATAGATCCAAGGATCCACTGCTGAGCTTGTAAGTGCCAGAGACGCCGTCCACATCCACGCTCGGTTGTAATGCCTGCGACGACAAAAATCACTTGTGACGATCTGCAAAATGCTGGTAATACTCATGGGCATTGAAAGGGAAACCGCTAGAAGAACAACAATTGCAATCGTCCAAGCTGTCTTCTTTGTCTTTTTAGCTTCCATTGTAGGAGTTGTTTCTGCGTCGGTTACCGCGCTTTCCTCGTCTCGAGAAACGGCCGAGACACTGCTCTCTGCAACAGTGATTCGCCTTGACTGCTCGCGCGCCGCCTGCAGAATCTTTCCATAGCAATAAAAAATGATCGGCATAGGAACAAGTCCAGTCAGCACGCCACTGACAATCCACATTTTTGGCAAGTCCTCGTTGCTGATTGCAAAGTAAAAGGCATTCAGCGCGAAACCGAATAACCAGACGATTCCGATTGCGATGTAGCAACGCTTTACTGTAACTATACCATAGTATCGCAATGGGTAGATAACCGCAATGTATCGCTCGATACTCATCACACATAAAGTATGCATGATTATTATAGAGCTAGAGCAACCAATAAAGCTTTCCAGCTGCAATAGATACTCTTCTCTGTATTGCCAGGAGACAACGTTTGTGAGCAAGATGTATAACGGGTTCACTGCGAGACCCACGAAGAGATCGATGGCGGATAAAGAAGCTACCAGATAATAACACGGCTGATGAAGTGTTTGGTTTTTGAAGAAAGTTATCAGTACAATAACATTTCCAATTATGGCCGCTAATCCGGAAACTGAGTTCACAATTCCCAGGATTATCGCTGAGGCAGAGGATATCTCTCCCGTGCACTGGAGTTGATCTGCCATCACTGAGTCAAAATTGCGAGCAATTCTGAATTAAAACGGGTGTAAATACAAACGTCTGTGCCCAAAACAAAAACGCTGAAAAGGGCAATTGAAATGAATTGCCTTTCTCGTGACAACTAGAAGAAAAACAATATAATTAAAGGAATTTCGAATTGTTTTTCGAAACACTTTTGTAGTTCCGACTTAGTTAGAATTGATCCCCCGAAGTTAAAATTCGGGATACTGTATTGAAGCAAGGATAGTACTTCTGCTATCCATGATTAAACAGATGGCCCGCTGAATTCTTTATTGCAATTTTCATTTGTTTCCTAGAGATAAACAATAAATTGTTTATATTCAAACATAAGAAATTAGACATTTTTTGTCAGTTTACTTTTTTAGTGAATGCTGGTATTAGGTGTATATTCGATTGAGTTCGATCATACGAGTAATTAAAAAAATCAGAAAACCGCGAAGCAAGGGTCTAATTTGTCCATCAAGAATATGATTACAAAAAGGGTTGGAGAGCACAAAAAGCACTGTAATTGACAAAAAGAAGTCCGTATTAGTAACTCTGATAAATCTTAATTTTCTTTTTGTTCAGTGAATAAAAAGATAACAGTTGAGTTGTTTTTGGCGAAGACTTATACTGTCCATCTACACAAGTGTGATAAGTTAACTGTCCAATTCATACTCAAATTTGGCTTGCTGATTACTAACCAGATTAAAGGTTTTTGTTAGGCCAAGTAAAAAAAAAATGTTTCTCGTCCCCGCCCGCTTCATTTTTTTGGGCCCGCTTCTCTTTTTTTTTTTTTTCATTGTTCTCAGGGGCGGATCCAGGGGGGGTGGATTGGGTGGCTAGCCACCCCCCTTGATCCACCAGAAAAATGAAAATAAACACATTAAAAAAGAAAATAAGGACAATGATACTGGGTAAGGTAAAGAAAGTGTTAATATTTTTAGCTAAAGTAAATTTTACATATTTGTTAACATCCACCTTCCTTAGCCAGGCGGCCGTTCAAAGTTAAGGACGGCCACTTTTCCGAAACAGGAGATTTTCGACAGCCTGTTTTACGAACTTTTGTGCTTAATGTAACAAAACATGTCTGTATAATTTTAAAAAAATACATTCCTTTAAGCTTTCAAGAGTTGTTTTAGCCTTGCATGATTTTCTTCTCCATATTTATCTTTTTAGCGGGGTTTCTTACCGTTTTCTTCACATCGAAGCGATTTCTCAAGCAAAGCCGCTGTTCTAAGAACACTGACTTACCAAAATGTCCCCAGACCACTTTGCCACGAGCTAAAAATTTCCACGCACGTTGGTGAGTAAAACAACGCATATCTGTTCTTTCGTGTAAGTTCGTGATTTGCCAACTTCAAATTTCAATCACTGTTCATGAGAACTAGAGTTTCTGTCCCAAATATAACTCAAGGTAAGTTAAGGGAAGAATAGTGTTGCCAAATTATTAAGGAAAAACAGCGGTTTTATAACTTAATTGAAAGATGTTTAAAGCTGCTCAGAATCGCGGAAATCATGTCTAAGAGGCTTTAACTTTTCAAAATTTTCTGAGGGGGCATGCCCCCAGACCCCCCTAGTGGGAAGGAGCCTACGGCCCCATGAAATATGGGTCTTAGGCCCGAAATAATTTGGACTCGCACTTTCAAAATCCTGTCTAAAAGCCTGATATCCCCTCCCTCCACCCCCATAAAAAACTTGGGACTTAAACAAGATAGTAAACAAAAATATTGGTAAACAGCCACCCCCCTTTGAAAAATCCTGAATCCGCCCCTGGTTCTTTCTATTTCTTTCTATTTAAAGGAGTGTACAATAAAATTTTATCTTATCTTATCTATCTTATTTGTTATTGGGAAAGTTGGAACGAACAAAAACCAACAGGCGTTACTCCTCACTTAAGTACAAAGAAAATTCTGTAAGACATGGCTTTTGTCTGCGTTTAAATACGAAATCAGGCCACAAATTTTAAGTCTCGGCACGCTAGGTCCGTACTGGAGAGGTCAGGATTTATTTTGCAAGTTCGCTTCTGGAGAATTTGACGATGGAGGAAATAACAAATAACAAAAAAAGCGCCCACCCGCTCTCTTTTTTATAAAAATCCGGACGAGAAACATTTTTTTTCTTTAGTTGGCCTTGCAGTTTCAGTTAATTTTAATAGCTTGAGTCGTGTCTGGAACGCTCTAAAACTATGGATATACTTGCTTGGCCACGTGTATTACATTACGTACAAAGCATTGTTCCTAGGCCTTTAGTAGCTTGTTTCGAAAAAATACAAAATTCAACCACAATTAATAAAATGAATCGTTTTGTGTGAGGTCAAAATTAAACGTTTAGGCTAGATAGTTCTGCTCTACAAACAGGCGTCATACACAGTGATCTGCTTTGGTTTAATAAAGCTTCGTAGCAAGTTATAAACAAAACAAGAAAAAAAATTGCGGATGCATGGGGTTTTTTAAGGTTCTAAGTCACTTTGTTCCGGATAACTTTAAATTTGTTGCTCTTAGTAGCCATCTTTCTCTTATATATTCTAATTTATAGTTTTTATAGAGAGATCTTTCAATAATTTCATGGCAAAAGAATAAGCACACATAAGCTACATAACGCTATGTTTAATAAACACTGTGCACATTTCATAAATATAGATAATATAAAAGATGGATTATTTAAGGGGGCTGTGTCAATATGCGTATTTATTTAGTGGAAACAAAAAAGTCAAACATTATACACGAGTTGTAAGATCGGAAAGAAAACTTTTAACAATCAAAACATATTATTATACATTAGAATTACTTTGAATCATGTGATTGGTCGAGAGCATTCAGTCAATATACAGTAGCATGTGAACTTGACATGATAACCCAATATCTGCAGCAGATATTGGGTTATCATGTCGAGTTCAAAGTCCGCCTAGTTTCCAAGCCCCTCGTCCGCGTAGTGCTGTCAAACGTTTGAAAATATGGCTAAGCGATTCGCCTCCGTTTCCGAAGAGGAATTGAAAGTTTTGATCGAGAATAAAGATTCTAAAAACACCAAGAGAACAACAAAAACAAATGTAAAAATTCTGAATGACTTTTTGAGGCAGAAGAACCTGGAGGAACCACAAGATAAAACCGCTTTGGCCAAGGTTCTGTCGAAGTTTTACGCTGGCGCTAGAAAAAGTGATGGCAAATTGTTTGAAAACGTATAATAAAACAATTATTGAATTCAGTTTTCGCATGATATTGTGAATTATCAAAACCTCGTGTCTTTGTTATCTGCCTCAGCCTTCGGCTTCGGCAGATAACACAGACCTCGGTTTTGATAATTCACGATATCATGCTCAACCTCATCCAATAACTGTTTACATCTCGAATTTAGATCAAACCTATATTTGAGACCCCCACCTCCCCCTCCCCTTCCCATATGTTTAAAGTGCTGTCCATAGAAAGGAATGTTAAGTCCTTAAACTATTTGTCTCCTTTACCGTTGATCACATGTCGTCAAAGAAACGTTTATGATCTTACGTCATTTCTAATGTTATTGTTCATCAAGTCCAATACCGCTCTGTGGCCCAATCTTAGGCTTCTCGTAGAGCCGAGGGGAGCTCGTGCCGAGTTCATAAAAGTTCCTCGGATTTGGAGTTAATTTAGATTATTGCTGAAGCGGAAGAAAAGCTCTGCATTTTCATAACAGTTTGCTGTTCCTTGTCACAAGCTTTCTCTTTAGTTTGGATTTCCTCGGTCCATGTGACGTCATCAGCTCCCTGACCCAAGCTCTGGCAATTACAATACCAACACACGCCACTTCGGACGATTCGCTTTAACGCCTGTTTAAATTCTCTTGATCTCAGAAAATAGATCCAAGGATTAACAGCTGAGCTAGCAAAAGCCAGAGTATCCACCCAAAACCATGTGATATGGTCAATATGCATTTTTAAACAATCGTCTGACGTCAAGGATTGAACAAAGGACAGTATGCAAGATGGAAGCCACAGAGAAAAGCATGCTCCGATGACAACAGCCGCTGTCCATGTGGCTTTGCGGTTTTTCAGCATTTTGATCGCTTCACGACGGTTCACAGTATGTTCACATGCTATTCTCCGCGCTTGCGCTTTGGCTGTTTTGTAGATGCGAAAATAACAAAATGAGATTGCTGATAACGGTATGATAAACACGACAGTGTAGGAAACTAACCACAATGTCGGGAGTGCGTTGAATTGATCCGTGACAAACACGCGTGGCAGAGGTATAAGAAAAGAGCAAGTCCATATCAGGGCTATTAAACGTAAACATCTTTCGGTTGTCACATACATTTCGTACCGAAACACAGACACGATGGCTAGGTATCTATCGATACTCACACCACCTAAACTGTAAGTTGTAGCGGTGAGAGTTTGCAACGTAGTTACTGCTGTAACTACGGCCAATGGGTGCAAACTCTCCCGAATAGCCAGCCCCGCTTTTACAGCGTACAACGGGTTCATGATTAAACCCACGGAGAAATCAGCAACGGCAAGCGACGCAATCAAGTAATTGGAGTTCGTTCGGAGACCAGGAGTCTTGTAAATTGCTAGAAGGATCAATGAATTGCCGAGAGTTGTCAGGACGCTGAGAATAGCATTTAGAATGCTAACAGGCAGTAGATTCGACGTAGAATTAGAGTTAAAGCCGCAAGTTTGATCCATTTGTAAAGTCCTGTGTTGAGATCGCACAATTAGTCAACTCTTTCTATATTGACAGTCTTTCCATTGAAGAGTTTTGCGTTTGAAGGTTAAAAATAAACGATCTGTGCATGTTTCTTGTAGGAATACTAATATATATAACAGCTGGCAGATAAGATTGACGTATTCGCTTCGACTTTTTGTGTCAGTGCACTTTCTCCGTCATTGAATTTGATATTTGTCAACATGGATCTAAGGCATGGCAATATACCAGTTAATTCTGATTATTCATCAGGCGGTCGGAAAGAACTTTAATCTTATTATGTTTGGTTAAGCAAAAACGACCATTATGACAAGCAAAGTGATTCTCCTTCCGAGATCATTTGAAATTTGAGACTTCCTCAATTTCGAACGCCGGATTCAGATCATGCTTCAAGCAATTTCGCACGTACCCGTGCTGCGCTATAAAAAGATCAATTTACAGTGGGAGAGGAGGGGGTGTTAAAGGAAATTTTCGCACACGCAATATCCAAACTCAGGGGATAGAAAATTAATCAAGAAATTGTGAGCCACCAAAACTTCTAACTGAACACTTCTTAATTAGGAACTGCAGCATGATAGATTCCCTAAATTAAGTATTTTATAGCAACTTCTTGTGGTAGCATAGTCAGTGGTGACATTAGTTGTGATAATAGCAGAATCCACTTGATAAAAGCGACTGTGAAATACATAGAAAGAATTATTTGCCACAGGCTAAGTTTTGAGAAAGAGGAGAAAGGAACATGCAGAAAGCAAAATGAGATGTGGCGTTGAAATTCCGCCGAGAGCGCGCGGTAATTCGGACTCTACTCGTGACATGCGTCACAAACAATCAATCAATCAATGAAATTTATTTATCCTCGGAGCTGACGGGAGCTGACTCGGCCACTAGCAAACATATGCTAATATGCCGAGAAAAAAAAACACAAAATGTGTATATATACAGAACGAAAAATTAACTAATTGAAAAGTATCAAGTTAAATCATAAAAAGAAACTATCTAGCTGCGCACACAAGTAACCATGACAACAAATTAAATGCAATCCACAAAATGAAATCCTGTCAGAACAAGATGCAATGAAATAAAATTAACTCTTTTAGAGGACTTTTTTACAAACATAACGCCATGAAAACAGAGATAATCGACACTGATTATGAAAAGGTACGTTTAGCGGGAAAAATAAATATTTAAGTCAATTAACTAACGAAATGTTTTTCTTCTTTTCACACGCGCTTTTAACTGTTTCCACATGCACACTACTTCTAAACCAAACGGTGTTTGTTTTTAATTTGTAAATCTTACCTTCTTTTTGATGTTTCATGATGCAGGTAAGTACCTGATGGATAACACATTTGTAAATCACGCAACAGCAATTGTATTCCGTTGTGAGAAACGTGAAACTTCTTTCAGGCCCTTTTATTCAACGCGCGACAAAGTTCGTTTCGCGATGCAGAGCAAATTCAAAAATTTGACGTCATAAAGACAATCTCATCCGTCAAAGTTTGCCGCGCGCACATTTTCACGGCTGCGCGCGCAGTTAGTCGTGAAGGTATGGGCGTGGCATTTAAATTTATCCTTGGTGATTTGGGAGAGAAAGTGAGGTCATGTAGTAGAATAATATTTTCAGATGACTTAACAACCAGCTCAGTCGGATGCCAAGCTACTAATTTTAAAATATGGAAGGAGGAGGAACCGCAAAATAGCCAACACCGTTAACTTCAACAAATACACTTTTACCATTCATTAGTTCCTACCATATGAATTTCTTCACAACTTGTATTTTTAACGCTGGGTCAAAATAGAACTTTGATAATTCTTCGCCGCATCACGAAGCCGTTTCTACTTCCCTTTCCTCCTAGATTTGTACACTGCAACGAATCAAACACGTTTTTAAGTATTGGTCAGTGCCATAATTTTAAGGGTAGTTTAAGTACAGCCAGCAAGGTAGCCTCCCAGCCCTGCACCTCCTCTGAAATAACAAATTTATAACATTACGCGATAAGCCCCCAGTGTGACAAAATGTGGAAAGGAATTACAAAAAAACCTCTCTGCATTATGTGAAAAAAAACTGAAAACATTCTCGTAATACTGAAGTCTATATCTAGTGTACATTAGAAACAGAGAGGCTTCAGTGCAGTGTAGCTAAAATTGTTGTTCGCTTCAACTTAACTTGAGAGACAAAGCTAGCAGATAAGACATATTTAGAGTTTCACCAGTTTTGCTGTCGACTAAATTGTCCAAACTTGACGACCATCGACAGTATCCTGAGTATGATATATTTGTTCATGTTTTTTTTTTTTTTTTTTTTTTTTTTTGCTGAATCGTTCCAATTTTTTGTTTGCCCCTTTTGCTTCCTTTTTTTTCGCTTTCTTATTCTCGTTACTTTCTACTCTTCATATCCTATCTTTTGGCCAAAAAGGTTTTGAGATTATCAATGGAAAACCCTGAAAAGGGGACCTTGACCAATTACAGGTGTACTGGCCTGTTTAGCAACGATTTGGCACCAAAAATGGATTTTGTTTTTCTTTGATTAGCTCTGTCAGAATGCAACTGATATTCAAAATGAACAGTCCTGTAGAAAGGTCGATTCAAGCTCTATCAGATTCTTATCACGAAATCCACTGACGTGCTAATTAATGACGTCACAAGTGAATGAATGACTGCACCTCCAAATAGCGCCTGAATGCGCGTTTAGGAGTGAAAGGGTTAATGTCGAAACTTCGAACAGTCATTTTATGCACAGAGTTCGTTTAATAGTAGCTCTGAAATCCCGAATTCTCATCGCATAGATCCAAGGATCCACTGCTGAGCTTGTAAGTGCCAGAGACGCCGTCCACATCCACGCTCGGTTGTAATGCCTGCGACGACACAAATCACTTGTGACTATCTGCAAAATGCTGGTAATGCTCATGGGCATTGAAAGGGAAACCGCTAGAAGAACAACAATTGCAATCGTCCAAGCTGTCTTCTTTGTCTTTTTAGCTTCTATTGTGCGAGTTGTTTCTGCGTCGGTTACCGCGCTTTCCTCGTCTCGAGAAACGGCCGAGACACTGCTCTCTGCAACAGCGATTCGCCTTGACTGCTCGCGCGCCGCTTGCAGAATCTTTCCATAGCAGTAAAAAATGATCGGCATTGGAACAAGTCCGGTCAGCACACCACTGACAATCCACATTTTTGGCAAGTTTTCGTTGCTAACTGCAAAGTAAAAGGCATTCAGCGTGAAGCCGAATAACCAGACGATTCCGATTGCGATGTAGCAACGCTTAACTGTTACGATACCGTAGTAGCGCAATGGGTAGATGACCGCGATGTATCGCTCGACACTCATCACACACAAAGTATGCATGATTATTAAAGAGCTTGAGCTAGCGATAAAGCTTTCCAGCTGCAATAGATGCTCTTCTCTGTATTGCCATGAGACAACGTTAGTTAGCAAGATGTATAGCGGATTTACTGCGAGACCCACGAAGAGATCAATGGCGGATAAAGAGGCTACCAGATAATAACATGGCTGATGAAGTGTCTGGGTTTTGAAGAAGGTTATCAGAACAATAACATTTCCAATTATGGCCGCTGATCCAGACACTGAGTTTAAAATTCCCAGGATTATCGCTGAGGCAGAGGATATCTCTCCCGTGCACTGTAGTTGATCTGCCATCACTGAGTCAAAATTGCGAGCAATTCTGAATTAAAACGGGTGTAAATACAAGCGTCTGTTCCCAAAACAAAAACGCTGAAAACGACAATTGATATGAATTGCCCTCTCGTGACAACTAGAAGAAAAACATTACTTATTAAAGGAATTTCGAATTGTTCTTCGAAACACTTTTGTAGTTCCGACTTAGTTAGAATTGATCCCCTGAAGTTAAAATTCGGGATACCGTATTGAAGCGGATAGTTCTTTTACTATCCATGATTAAACAGATGGCCCGCTGAATTCTTTATTGCATTTTTCATTTGTTTCCTAGAGATAAACAATAAATTGTTTATATTCAAATATACGAAATTAGAAATTTTCCGTCAGTTTACTTTTTTAATGAATGATGGTATTAGGTGTATATTCGATTGAGTTCGATCATAAGAGTAATTAAAAAAATCAGAAAACCGCAAAGCAAGGGTCTAATTTGTCCATCAAGAATATGATTACAAAAATTGTTGGAGAGCACAAAAAGCATTGTAATTGACAAAAAGAAGTCCGTATTAGTAACCCTGATAAATCTAAATTTTCTTTTTGTTCAGTGAATAAAAAGATAACAGTTGAGTTGTTTTGGCGAAGACTGTCTACACAAGTGTGTTAAGTTAATTGTCCAATTCATACTCAAATTTGGCTTGCTGATTACTATAACCAGATTAAAGGTTTTTGTTAGGCCAAGTAAAAAAAAATGTTTCTCGTCCCCGCCCGCTTCATTTTTTTTTTTGGGCCCGCTTCTTTTTTTTATTTTTCTTTCTATTTCTTTCTATTTAAAGGAGTGTACAATAAAATTTTAACTTATCTTATTTATCTTATTTGTTATTAGGAAAGTTGAAACGAACAAAAACCAACAGGCGTTACTCCTCACTTAAGTACAAAGAAAATTCTGTAAGACATGGCTTTTGTCTGCGTTTAAATACGAAATCAGGCCACAATTTTAAAGTCTCGGCACGCTAGGTCCGTACAGGAGAGGTCAGGATTTATTTTGCAACTTCGCTTCTGGAGAATTTGGCGATGGAGGAAATAACAAATAACAAAAAAGCGCCCACCCGCTCTCTTTTTTATAAAAATCCGGACGAGAAACATTTTTTTCTTTACTTGGCCTTGCAGTTTCAGTTAATTTTAATAGCCTGAGTCGTGTCTGGAACGCTCTAAAACTATGGATATACTAGATTGGCCACGTATATTACGTTGCGTATAAAGCATTGTTCCTAGGCCTTTAGTAGCTTGTTTCGAAAAATACAAAATTCAACTACAATTAATAAAATGAATCGTTTTGTGTGATGTCAAAATTAAACGTTTAGGAACGTTGGATGTGCTCTACAAACAGGCGTCATACATAGTGGTCTGCTTTGTAAAACAAGAAAAAAAATAGCGAAAATAGAGGATGCAGGGGTTTTTTTTTTTTTTTTCAAGGTTTCTCACTTAGTTCTACCGGATAACTTTGAATTTCTGGCTCTCAGTAGGCTTCTTTCTCTTACATTTTTATGTGAAAATATTTTAATAATTTTACGGCAAAAGGTTGGCTTCAATTATATAAGCACACCTAACGCTATGTTTAATAAACATTGTGCAAAATTCATAAAGCTATATATTATAAAAGTTGGATTATTTAAGGGGGCTGTGCCAATATGGTATTTATTTAGTGGAAAAGAAAACGTCAAACATTGTAAGATTGGTAAGAAAATATTAAACAATCGACATATTAAATACAGGGGCATCAAAGAATAAGAATAAGAACTTTAATAGTAAACTCACCCACACGGCTTTTCAGTTACTTTTTTCAATAAAAAATAAAAACTACTTAACTCTAATATTTACAAATAAAATCGAAATTAAATAAAATAATGACTAAAAGTTTAAAAGAAAACGATTCCTAAGGTTTGTTTTAAAAGAGAACAGGGATTTAGCGTTTATGATTTTAATATCAAGGCTGTTCCATAGGTTTACGGCTTTGTATGTGAGTGTTCTTTGGCCTGCTGCGGTCCTGAACAGAGGAATTTGCAAGCTTTGGTGTTGGCGGGTTTCTCGTCCATGAACATCAGACCTTTTTCAAAACTTGTTGCTTAAATAACTGGGTGCTAAATTATTTAGACATCTTTGTTGTTGTTCATCACTGTTTACATCTCGTATTTTGAAGTTCGCTCACTTTAAAAATAGATCAAACCCATATTCGAGCCCAGTCCTCCTATGTTTAAAGATGCTTTGTCATGGATTTTAACAGATTTTTGAAGAGCCAAGATATATTTTTGTATCATAGGAAACCTAAAAATAATGGTCCATTTTGTTATATTTTAGCAATGAAACTGTTAACAAGCGTCTTCGGCTGCGGATGGCTAGAATGGGGATGGATTGTAACTTGAAAAATTGAGGTTAAACTTTTTAAGTTGTTTTCGTGCGCCTTCAAAAGCATCGATATTAATAGCCGTGATTTGATTTCTCTCTGCAAATTAAGGCTATATCTTCCTTACGATGTTCAAAGATATAGAGGATATTACATGGTTGCGCGGAGATATGAAATTTATCTTCGAGTGTTCAAATCGATATCTCACGAGTGAGCGCAGCGAACGAGTGGGATATCGATTTGAACACGAGAAGATAAATTTCATATCTCCAAGCAACCATGTAATATTCTGTTTATTATATAAACCTACTAATTACGATGTTTTTGACGATTTTCCGAAGATTGCCGACCATTTTCCGACGATTTCCGAAGATTTGCAAAATGTTGTCCGAAGGTCGTACGAATGTTTACGAACATTTTCCGAACTTTTCCGAAAATTTCCGAAGATATCCGAAGATTGCCGAAGATTGCCCAGAAAGATCCGAAGATGTTTCGACTTGATATTGATTTACTTTGGCTCATTCAGCATTGAAACAGGGCAAACTTGTCAGAAAATGTTTCGAAATCGATATCTTCACATGTGAAAATAACATGTTATTTTCACGTGTGAAAATATAATTTTTTCGCGCGAAAGATTTCCTGGTATTTCACTGATGTTTATATAATAAAATGTTTTTCATGGGTTAAGTTGCCAACCACTAACTTCAGAACAGTTTGGACCAAAAACGTGAGAAAGCCCCCGGACGTTGCTCCTTTATGAAACCCATCGAATGTTAAGAGGGACCTGCTCTTAGGATCACCTGTACATATGCAAGATAAATAAAATCGATTTTCTCATACTTTGTCAGGATAAACTCTTTTACTAACTTGTTTCAAAAATGTATCTTTGAGATTGTTTCGATTTTTATTTTTTTCGTCGAGACGACTCTTCGGATTTGGCCGCTCGAAGCGCCAAATTCGGCTCTAAATTACCACTTTTTTCGAAGGCGAGCATAAAAAAAATAATCCGTAGCAGCAAAAGCTGGTACATAGTATTAAAATATCATCTTTCAACAGTTATTTAACGCTCTCAGATCCGAATAAAATTTAAATCTGAATTTTTATCAAATTTTCAAAATTATATGCTTCGGCCATGTTGCATCACGCTTAAATTTAGGTCAACTTCGTGAGCCAAAAAGTCAATCTGGTACATGGATAAGGCTGTCAAAACTATTTTTCTGAATAAAGGTATCACTTCATCTTCGATTTTATCCAAAAACTAGCCTGGGTAAATAAAACGGAAAAAATCGAGAGCGGCTGGAAAACTTGACACTTGAGCTAATTACTTGACATTTTGACCTTTCATGTTGCGATTGTTATCGCACAGATTGATCTAGAAAGTTCGACTTTGGGTCTTATTCCCCGTCAAATAGTATTTTTAGTCTCCCAAATAACCGAGCGAAATCATTTATTATATTTTACAGTAAAAATCAAAGTCTCTTCGAGATATCGACGTTTTTGCATGAAGTATGAGTCGAAGGTTTATCCTGTGCATTGTTCTTCGAACTTATCATTACAGTTTCTTTGTAGTTTAATTTAACAATTTCCTATCTTCGCGGAGGAAATGCAGCCATATAATTTTGTCAAAAATGGCTCGTTCGCGCCGGGTATTTATACACATATTCCTTAACATTACACAAATAAACAGTGCAAATTTCAGCGAGATCTGACAATTCTATACTTTAAAACTGCAAGGACCTTTCTAACCTTTCGAGGCAGTCGATTACGGCAGCGAAATTAGCAAATGAAACAGCAAAATATGCGTTCGACGCTTTGTTTTTGCGACGCTATATTTGAATTGTTATAGGTAGACCGCCGTTCAATGTGTTCAAGGCCGTATCGTTACGATTGCTCCATGAAAAAGCACGAAAAAAAAAATACGGATATTTCCGACTACTGTCGGAGAAAACATTGCGTAAACAAATCGTTACACTCAAGCTGCGTTTTGTCTAGGCTCGGCGAGGGTCGGATATCAAGACCCAGGATTAAACAAAAGCCACATATACAGTGAATGCTTTCGAATTATATTTGAAGATGAAATACGAAAGAATTTTGCTGTCTTTGACTGAAATTCCACTCGAACTGCGTAGATACTATCGCATGTTGTAAAGCCGATTCATGCAACATTGCTCTCAACGCGATGTAAGTGCTAGTGATTATTTCAGTATTCGTGTTTTAGTTACGCAATCCATTGTTTGTGCGACGCTTTTTATAGATCGCCTTTCAGACACACGTGCGTTGAGATAAGAAAGCTGACATGTCACTTTTAAAATTGTTATATAACGTTTGTAAATGTGACAAGTCACGTTTTTTCCACGAAATCGCAAGTGATCACCCACAGCGGAAAGTAATCCCTTGAGAAATTTAAACAGTCCCTTGAGAAATTAAAAAAGTCCCTTGAGAGTTTACAAATATGTGGATCCAAATTTTGTCTACTAACCCCTATTCTACCATTTTTGCTTGTTTAAGCCTCAAATGAACATTCTTAGCACGTTTATTTTGAGTTACAAATTCTGCAAATTACATCTGGCGGTTTGGCGAGGTCCGACAATGCACGCAATGAAAATATCAGTTTATAAATCACCACCGAGATAAATCTTCCTTAAAAATCGAAGAATAGATAGTAAACTAAATTAATAACACATTTTCCTACCTTTATCGAGCCTATTTTGACGAGAAGTGGTAACGTAAATGCGTCCATTCTACGAATCCATAAACTGTCGGCGAATCTTCTCAAGTTACATATTAACCACAGACACAGGGTACCCAAGCACCCCTTGAAGACTGGGGAGGTGGGGGACGGGTTTTGTACAATGTGTAAAGAAAAACGACTCAAAAAAACGAAAACGCTAAATTTAAAGGCTATAAAGCAAGTTATAGTGGACATTTTGCTTTAACAATTAAAAAACTCTTTGCTTTCGGTCACTTTTCTTGTCCCCAGTTCTTTACTCTAAAAAGGTGCGACACAGGATAATATTTATAATGATAATCATCCTTAGTTTAGTTTTCCTTTTTTCTTTCCACCTGACACGATTGTGTTATCTTTGCCTTCAATAAATTAATTCGCATCTTGGGCAAATAGATACCTAACAAACTGTAGGAAAAATACCGCCGGTATTGGGAATTTTACATGCGCGTTCTCCGTAAATGCATTTTTTCTCTTCAACATGATAGATATCCTAAAATCAAGGAAGCATGTTTGTCCTCTTGTAATTTCAAACACGCATTTCTTTGTCTAGTCTTTTGAAGGCAGTAACTGATTATTCTTACTTTCACTAACATCAGAAGCACTACCTTTTTTAGTACTGGAAATTTTTCATGCTTCGTTCAATAAAAGATTTTTTCGCCTTACACACAGGGGCCTGGGGACAAGTCAGTTTCACATATTAATTCACTTACAACAGTCACAAGCGAGGGCAAGCTCACTTAAAACAGCAATGTACTCTGCGTTTAGTTTGCGTTGAAAGTTGTAAGTTGACAAACTTTTTCAAACTCAGGATTCATTATAGAAAATAAGGTTAAGGTAAAGTCTGTGTCCGAGCCAAGTGGCCCGTAAATAGCCGGAGTTTATCCCGGTTTTTGTTACATTAAGCGACTAGGAGTATTGCTACTCCCCCTGGATGGGATGCAAGTCCATTGCGGGGTTACCCCCAGCAGTAAATTTGCCGTTACCCATTTATACAGCTAGGTGGATAGATGTACCTTGTGGAGAGAGCACAACGCAGCACCCCTGCCAGGGCTCGAACCAGAGCCGTTCGACTCAGAGGCGAGCGCGCTAACCATTAGGCCACTGCGCCTCTCAGTTAAAGAAAATACTCTCTAAATATTAATTTATTTTCTCCAACTGACCTGAAATCTCGTTTCTGAGATGATATAAGGCATGCATGTTAATTACTTTATATCTTGCTAAAACAATCAATCAATCATCTACCGGTATAGTCAGGCAAAAAGTGCTGATAAATGGGTTTAAACTCAGGAACTAGATCAGCTATTAAAAATTTTGTCATTCAGCCAGCAATTTGAAAGTTTTCAGAGTTATCAGAGTTCCTCAAACACCTTGTTGTGAATATCACAGCGTAACCATATGTTAGATAACTATTCTAGCCATCGGAATTTAATAACAAATAGAAACCGTTTCTTTTGGGCATTACAAGAATAAAAAAATAAAACACCAAAAATCTTGAATTACTGGTACGCCGTACAAGCTATACGTACCTTCAATTTGGCTTTGATCGATTAGCTCCAGCTAGCTTTACTTCGGGATGAATACACCCTCCTTCATCGCCCACATCAACATGGACAGTCCGTACACCATTTATCCTTCCGTTAGACAACATGGCGTCTATGAAATCTTTGGCGTTCTGCACATCATGGCCTTCGTTGATGTGTCGTCTGATGTGGGCCTTAATTGTGGCCGCCTTTCTGTCGCAGGCACCTTTCCCGCCTTGGGGGTCGCTGAAGTCAACTCGGTGAACGCTTACACCCGTTTTGGTCTGCATTAAACTGCATGTTGCCAGCAAGACTGAGTTATGGTAACACCCAGCATAGTCCTGACGAATAAAGGCAAATGTTATCTCGGGATGCTCGGATTTTAGTGTGCGCAGAGTGTGCTCCATGATGCGTTCAACTGCAGAGGAATCTTGTAAGGAATTCTCAATGATGTGCACGAATGCCTGGCTTTGACATCAGAGCAGCAGAAGAAAAGCAGATGATGGACGACACACGGCAAGCTATACTTGAACAAGTGCAGTTGCGGCATCCAATCGTGTATGACAACCTTGATATTTGTGCCATGTACAGGGAAAAGCGGCTGAAGCAACTCAGTATTGCAATGCTCAATACAGTGTGCATTTATTTTGACATTTCTACAGAGGGATTTAATTCCAAGCGCAAAGCAGAGTACATTGCTGTTTTAAGTGAGCTTGCCCTCGCTTGTGACTGTTGTAAGTGAATTAATATGTGAAACTGACTTGTCCCCAGGCCTCTGTGTGTAAGGCGAAAAAATCTTTTATTGAACGAAGCATGAAAAATTTCCAGTACTAAAAAAGGTAGTGCTTCTGATGTTAGTGAAAGTAAGAATAATCAGTTACTGCCTTCAAAAGACTAGACAAAGAAATGCGTGTTTGAAATTACAAGAGGACAAACATGCTTCCTTGATTTTAGGATATCTATCATGTTGAAGAGAAAAAATGCATTTACGGAGAACGCGCATGTAAAATTCCCAATACCGGCGGTATTTTTCCTACAGTTTGTTAGGTATCTATTTGCCCAAGATGCGAATTAATTTATTGAAGGCAAAGATAACACAATCGTGTCAGGTGGAAAGAAAAAAGGAAAACTAAACTAAGGATGATTATCATTATAAATATTATCCTGTGTCGCACCTTTTTAGAGTAAAGAACTGGGGACAAGAAAAGTGACCGAAAGCAAAGAGTTTTTTCATTGTTAAAGCAAAATGTCCACTATAACTTGCTTTATAGCCTTTAAATTTAGCGTTTTCGTTTTTTTGAGTCGTTTTTCTTTACACATTGTACAAAACCCATCCCCCACCTCCCGGCCCAGTCTTCAAGGGGTGCTTGGGTACCCTGTGTCTGTGGTTAATATGTAACTTGAGAACATTCGCCGACAGTTTATGGATTCGTAGAATGGACGCATTTACGTTACCACTTCTCGTCAAAATAGGCTCGATAAAGGTAGGAAAATGTGTTATTAATTTAGTTTACTATCTATTCTTCGATTTTTAAGGAAGATTTATCTCGGTGGTGATTTATAAACTGATATTTTCATTGCGTGCATTGTCGGACATCGCCAAACCGCCAGATGTAATTTGCAGAATTTGTAACTCAAAATAAACGTGCTAAGAATGTTCATTTGAGGCTTATTTTTACTGTAAAATATAATAAATGATTTCGCTCGGTTATTTGGGAGACTAAAAATACTATTTGACGGGGAATAAGACCCAAAGTCGAACTTTCTAGATCAATCTGTGCGATAACAATCGCAACACGAAAGGTCAAAATGTCAAGTAATTAGCTCAAGTGTCAAGTTTTCCAGCCGCTCTCGATTTTTTCCGTTTTATTTACCCAGGCTAGTTTTTGGATAAAATCGAAGATGAAGTGATACCTTTATTCAGAAAAATAGTTTTGACAGCCTTATCCATGTACCAGATTGACTTTTTGGCTCACGAAGTTGACCTAAATTTAAGCGTGATGCAACATGGCCGAAGCATATAATTTTGAAAATTTGATAAAAATTCAGATTTAAATTTTATTCGGATCTGAGAGCGTTAAATAACTGTTGAAAGATGATATTTTAATACTATGTACCAGCTTTTGCTGCTACGGATTATTTTTTTTATGCTCGCCTTCGAAAAAAGTGGTAATTTAGAGCCGAATTTGGCGCTTCGAGCGGCCAAATCCGAAGAGTCGTCTCGACGAAAAAAAATAAAAATCGAAACAATCTCAAAGATACATTTTTGAAACAAGTTAGTAAAAGAGTTTATCCTGACAAAGTATGAGAAAATCGATTTTATTTATCTTGCATATGTACAGGTGATCCTAAGAGCAGGTCCCTCTTAAGCCGTGAAACTACAATGAGCGACAAAAATTAGGCTTTGCTAGATTGTGCTCCTAAAAGTGGCATATTATGCTTCTAGCAGTGCTCAAAAGTTTGCCAAATTATGCAAAAATTATGCCTGAATTCCCAAATTATGCTTCTGATTTGCGAAATTATGGTCACAAAATGACGTAGATTCTGTACATAGAGGTGCGCAATAACGACACAAAATTATGATGTTTTTCAAATAAACTGTTGTTGCAAATTTATTTGTGTTTTATGGAAGTTTGTCACGGCCGTCAGCTGTGCAAATTAGCTGATCGCATCTCTGAACCGTTTGTAAAATGCCTCCAACGACTTAACAATCGCAATTGTATAGCTAAAACACGCATTGCAAGAACAAACTACCTAAATTTCATTTATTTCTGTAGAAAGTACACCATATTTACTAAAGTTTATGAATTTATGCTCCAAAAAGTGCTAAAAATTGCTAATTATGCCGTGGCAGTGCTCGTTTCACAAATTATGCTTTTTAGCTCCAATTATGCCAAAAATTATGCTAGCACAATCTATTTAAGCCTAAAGAAAATCCTTGAGACAGTTGGTTGAAATAATACTAAATTTAACATCCCATTTTCCGTGCCTCCGATTTCATTAGATTAAATTAGACGCGGAAGAA
>NC_135765.1:32608789-32812096 GCF_052425735.1 Oculina patagonica | reverse complement strand
TCGTTTCATGCCATCGTTTGCTTGACATCTCGTCGTTGAATTTTTATATTTTAGATCTGTGACATTTGTACTTCTTTTTAGATTTTAATACTTTTTTTATTTCCATGGAGGACCTCCCTGAAAACCACGTATTTACGTGACGGGCACTTCCTCTCTAAAGATTGTTTTTATTATTATTATAAAACAAACAGAAGCAATTAAAATTCGGCCGTAAGCGTACAGGAAGCCAGTGACTGCAAAATCGATGTTGATGTTTGCCAACCTTTCAGCATTTCTGCGAGCAAAAATATACGATTTCTAACCTAGCGCGACCCTTAAAAAGCGAAATGAATTTGAGCTGCCAATTTTTGAAATGGCAACGAAATGCTGTTAGCCACATTTTCTTCTTTTGAACTGTAAAAAGTTAAAGGCTCGCTCCAAAATCTGCCAAAACAACCACTTCTCGAATCGGTTGCACTGTTTGGAAGTCATATAAGTGGGTGCGACATGAAAACTATTTACGAATGTTTTAGGAAGGTATATTAAATAACAGCAGAAAACCGAACGTTTTCGACTATGAATTTAACACACATTGGGTATCCCTCCTGACTATGACCTAGATATTGTTTATAATTTAATTTACCTATATGCTTGTTTTTGTCGTCTCAAATAAATAAATTGATGTTTATTTTACACGACGATAATAGAAACCCATGCAGGACAGAAACATTTCATACTTTAGATCATAGAATTGATGATCGAGCTTATTTCAATTAATTTTACTCATATATACTAAAGTTGTTGTATTAATCATTTGGTAAATTCGTGTGACATCTGGCGTATGGGTTGCCTTTTCATTTACGTTCAACCAAGTTTGAAAGACGATATTTAGCCCACACTAAAAAATTCCCAAAAGGTTAGCAAAAAAGGAAATAAAAAATGTCGGTTTATTACTACAATTTTAAGTATAAAAATGAACAAACTGAAGTTTTACATACCTCGCTATTTTCTGCGTGATGCTTTTTCCGCGGTTTAAACGGTCAGGCAGTGTATCAGCAATTAATGTTGTTCCTTGTTTGCCACCAACAAATTGTCTGCCTCAAGCAAAACATTATTGACGCATTTTATAATTGCACTTTATACGTAAATAGATTCATGACTGTTTACTGATTGGACGAGTCAAACGTGTATATTTAAAAGGTCTCAAAATCGCGTTTCGCTTTTAAGGGCGTCCCAAACGTATACATTTTAGGCTAGTAATTAATCGCCTTTTCTCCGATAGATCAGTGAATTACCAAATACAGAAATTTTGTACTTGCCAATTTGGCTAAGAGTCCTTCATAACAATGAAAACAAAAATCCAAGAAAGCAATCTTGACTTCCTGTCTTCGGGTTTCCATCTCTTTAGAAGATACAAATCCATTAGGAAATTATTTATTTATGTTGTTTATGCCCAAATGACAAAAAAGCATTAGAAGATTCATTATGTTTGGAGTTTTAATTTACTTCAGAAAGACTGTATTGTAAATAAACTATCTTCGGAAATATTAGGCGAATGTATACATATGCCTTTTGATGAAAAGCCCATTGAAGTTTTCAAGATACAGTAAAAATCCGCGAGTAAGAGCTTGCTTTTATTCTCAAGTTAGCCTAAACAGGTTCTTAATTACATAAATGGTAATTAGCGCAAATTTAGACTATTTAGGTTCTCATTGACATTGTTGCTAATAGAATTTTAAAGGAATTCATCATTTTCCTTATATGAAATTTTCCAGCTATTTTATTTGTATTTATATGATTGTATCAATAATAACATTTTATGATTTCAACATTGGCACTTACATTGCAACTGCAGTGATAAGACTCCACCTAGGTTTATTTAAGAGGATCTAAAATGTTGACTTATCTTATTTCCCTAAAAATAAACATTTTTTATCGATTCTAGAAAATAAAAACCTATTTTCAAATTATAGGCTAAAGAGGTTCTTATAAAAGAGTGTCTAACTGGCAAATTTTAGCTGACAGGTTCTTATAAATTAGGTTCTTATACTCGCGGGCTTTTACTGCAACTTACTTCACGAAAGATTGTGATAATACTTCCTGTTATTCGTGTTCCCATCAAAGTTAGAAAATAAACACGGCGTATGAAACTAAATTATTTATGCCCATTAGATTCATAACACAGTCATGACGGTGCTCTTTTCACTGCACTTATTATCTTTTATTTGACTCATTTCTGCTAATGATGTTTAACATGAACTCAAAGATATTGCAATAATTCTTTAATTTAATTTAATTTAATTTAGTTAGGCTTTTGAATGTTATAGGCGACAAGCATAGCATATTCGGTTGAAAGCCCTGAAAGATTGCACATAAACATTTCGTGATGTTCAAATTGTTATTTTGTGAATACAATTCCATTAACAAACGGGCAACAACTCAATTATTAATGTTCGATATATAACACCCTACTGGTTAAGCTTTCAGATGTAGGTGATGTATCTCGCTGCACGAACACAGTTCAATTTATAATAACTAACTTCTTTGTAGCTACTTTGGCTATTTTATGGATGCAATGATTATAAAAAGACACGAGATTAAAGATTTTCCCCACTTGGGTTAAAAACGTTTTTCCGTTTTTCAAGACACGTGACCAATTTTTAAAACACGGAAGCAAGCTAGTTAACAGGTGACCAAAGTCGGTCCACGCTTGAGACTAGGTTTCAAAGTGGTTTTATTTTACTTCGACGTTCCAACTTTCAAGGAACTTTCTTTTATCTCATATAACCACTTACCTTTGCGACAATGTCTTTACAGTGCTTCCATATTTACAACAGTGATATCAAGTCTATAACGCTCGTTTCACTTTATCTTTTATTAAAATTTTCGTCATAATTGTTTTCGTAGTGGTTCGAGCAATAGAATGCTTTCTCTAATCTTTCAAGTCCGGAAACTGAAGAATTTTTTCGGTGATAGCATCGTCTATGCATGATTTGTTTCCTTGCCTCACAGAAAAGCGTTCATTTATGTTTAACCCTATTCAGAAGGTAGTAGAAAGGATTCCGCCCCACCCCCACCCTCTCCGAAACTCCAAGAGAATTAAAGCTACGACAGTGAACTTAAAATTGTGCATAGAAGCGTTTCTTTACTAAGAGTCCCACTACAAGAAATGGTTATGACGTGGGAAGCCATGCATATTGGTTTTAACAATTTTTTGAGTTCGTTTTGGTGGATTTCTTTCATTAAGACAAAGTAAAGGAATTCAAAATGGTGGAGCCACCATTTTGAATTGCTTCACTTTTTCGTGATGAAAGAAATCCACCAAAACGAACTCAAAAGTTATTAAAACCCAATGAAAGGATGCTCAAATGATTAAATAAAAAAAGTTATCGAAAGGGCGGCTATACTTATTTTTCATTTAAAAAAGGGAATTTCAAATATTGGAAAGTTACGCCTGTCAAAATATTGTTGTCATGGTAACGTCAATTTCTGGAATGTTTCGACAAATGCATATTACTGAAAGAAAATTAAAGAAAAAACTTCCTTGCATCCTCGCAAGGAGAGGGAAAATTGGCATTGAAATCAGTTGTGTTGTATGCAATGTTGTAATATCGGGAAATCCGCGAACAGGAAGCTCGACCAAGCGGTTTTGTTATTCTGCTCAGTAACTGCTGAAAAATATTGGAAAACAGTAATTATACAATGATACGAGAAGAATTTTCATCACCATCATAATCATCATCTTCATTTTATTAGCCACGTTAGAATTACAAATTACATAGCGTTAACATTATGGTAGGGCGAGGAGACCTCCAAGCTTAAGAAACTACCAGGATTATGGAGGAGGCCACCTCGGTTATCAAGATTTTTTAAATTTAGTTGTGGATGTGCGCAAGGTCAATTCAAACTTTTTTCATTAACAAAAAACCCAAAATTTACAGTTCAAAGAAACCTGGCCCTATCTAATTACCCTACTGGGACCATAATGCCGAAAAGGGGCGACAAGGTCACAAGGATATACATTGTAAGGACTGATAACTTAAAAAACTATACCTTTATTATCCCGCAACGGGTCGCAGCCGGATGTGTCACAAAAGCTCGGCGGAGTTAGTTCGTCTGCAAAGCAAGCTAGCAACGGGGAGAGCCGGAAAAAAACAAACGAACAGAAAGCAGTGATCGCCTCGAGCTTAGGGGGAAAAGTTGAGTGCCATGTTCCCCACTGGGGAGCCTTTGGGTTTTGTGACACGTCCGGCTGCGACGCAGGTTGCCAGTCTATGAAAAAAACATGAGCAGATGTACTGTATATTCAGCCTCGTCCCCAGTCGTCCCCGGCAAATGTGGATGTGACGTCACCCGCCAAGCTTGTCGGGGAAGTTCGCTCGGTTCCAGTCCTCCTCCGCTTACTCGCATAGCGCGGTATGGCCTGGGGACGAGGCTGCTGTATATTGTAATGACACATTAACCCCTACCAGCTTCACTGAATGATGCAGTTAGAAGGCAGGTTGATTTAATTTTAAAAAATCTTTGATCACCAACCTTAATTATGTCTTTATTGACATGCTGCGTTCTTGGCAGTGGTCGAAACAAATTAAAAATTTGAAATGTTGTTTCACAATTAGTCTGCAAGAGCTTCGTTTACCTTTTGCCTTTATTCAAAACCGCTTTTATAAAGCTGAAAGAGCATTTACGTATGCTAGAAGTTTCTGTTTACGAAAACAAAACAATATATGCCATAACACAATGTATGAAGTAAATTGTCTCTATATAGGTTGCTTTAATATTTAATCGCCTCTTTCAACATTTTTAACTCCTTTTGGTCCAATTTACTTCATAATTGTAAAAGTTGTGGAAAATTGCAGAGTATTGGGCAGCGCATTAACACCTTTTACTCATCTTTATACCACTGGACAGTTTTTTTGCTTGTCAAGACTTTAAAATCAGGTAAGTTCATTTAATTTTACATAAGTAATTTTTTTAGTCGTCTGACTTTCAATTTCAACCTGTCAGTAGCGATCGGAAATATCGGAAGTATTAAGATAAAAGAAGCTAAACTAAACTATATACTGAACAATTAATTTACTTTGGCTCTTATCTTATTAATTTTGGTCTGACACAAATAGAATACTTATAGGGCAACCCTCAAACCAGAATTTCAGAAAACGTATTTTGGCGTACTGCCAAACATAAAAAGTATTTGGAAAATGCGACAACAAGAAAAGCTAGTTAAAGTCGGGGAAAGGGTGCTGCAGTTTTCAATAATGATTGTTGCGGAACGGTCGTCTTATTGTAGCATATAAAATTCGTGTTTTGCAAAATAAAAGCAAACAGTCATGTTTAAAAATTGAGTAGTTGTAGTCAACCGAGGAGATGACATACTCGAAGTAAGTTCATGTTTGTTACTGACTTTTGAACGTCAATGCTTTAAGGCATTAAAGTACAGAAGTCAGTGACAAACATCAACTTTCTTAGAATAAAAGGAAACATGGCCCGTTCTTAGCTATATTATGGTCCGTGAAAACTGTTTTCTTCTTCGTGAAAAGTCAAGGAAAGTGAGATCTTTTGTGTTTTTTTGTTGAGTTAATGAGTGGCAGCTGTGTTGTAACGGGACTTCTTCAGTAGGCTACATTACACCAGTTCCGACTGTCTTCTGCCTCTCGACATCAGTATGACATAGTTGACACCCGAGACGCCTTCCTATCAAATTTCCTATAAAAGTTTTACTGCCAATATATCCTCACAACGACTTTTTTTACTTATTTCAGAAATGTTTTGGCTGCCATTGTTGATGTCGTCGCTCGTTGTGGTCCATTCAACCAAACAATGCCAAAAAGACAAATCCACCGTCTCTATATGGGGACGTTATCTCAAAGGTCACGTGATTTCATCAGAAAATGTGAAGAATATTGGTATGTGCTACATCCAATGCTCTAAGGATCAGCGCTGTAAAAGCATCAATTTCCTCATTGGAGACTTGCTGTGTGAGCTGAACGATGCTGATCGACACACGCACCCCTGGGATTATGTGCTGAAAAAGGACCACGTCTACAGTGATTACCCTGTCAAGGTTTGTATCCTAGAACTACTTTCACACCTGTACTAATTTTACTTTGCTCCTCGTCCCCAATCTCCCAAACTCCCACTGAGCACTGTGAGCGCATATCTCTGTGCGTATCACTGCTGTCCAAGGTCATTACTGGCGCGCTAAACTTTGAACAGCTGACAAATTATTGTTGTGTCATCTAAACGATCAAATATATTTGTCACATAAAAATCGTCCGTGTAAACCCGGATTTATTCATTATTCTGTTACCTCAACACACTCTCTTGGGTTGAGGAGGCAAAATTGCCAAATTGGGTACTACACTGGACACCGGATCGAAAATGCGCCCCCAGCATACCGCCCTCTTACCCAGTTTAGTTCTTGGTGCTTTAATTGTTCTCGAGCACTACAATTTACTCTCAGATGCACAGCACATGGCAAAATACTGGAAGGTAACCTGCAAATGACTAACGTTTTGTCCAGAAAGAGAAGCATTACAGCATCTTTATTTGTTATTGACAGGTGCCATTTAAAAAATACGTCATGACGCCATCATGGCTGGAGGCCAATGCATCACACATTAATAGTGCTCGGTCCACGACAACTGACCAGATGACGTTCACTGCAGGCTCAGTACACGACGAACGTCTTTTAAGAGTTCCTTTGGTGGCTGCTGGTGTCTTGGCAGACAACACTCCGCTGACCGTTGAGATAACAGTAGCTGTTGACGCCAGCATCGGACAACAAGAAGACAGCGATCCCTATTGTGGCTTGTCAGATGGAACAAATTTTATCGGATTTGAAGCGGTTGACCAAGAAAACTACTATAGAGCTGCTCCTTGCACTGGGATGCAGGCGATGTCTGGAGAAACCATGACTTCCCGGAAATATTTTAACATAAGGACTTCACTTATTCCACGGGACAGCCCTTATCCAGATCAGTTCGTCTTCACTTTCAAGCTGGATCAGCCATGGGGCTCGTGCTTCACTGCGCATGGCAAAGGCTATACTAATTCCGTCGAGTACAGTAAGCAACTGATGGTCAGCCAAGGCCTTGCACTGGAGGTTTACAAAGGAACCAAACATGAGCGCCTTGGAATAAAGTTAATGAAGGTCATCATTATGAAAACGGATGAATAGACATCAGTTTTCATCGATGATGACGACTGATCGGCTTTTCTTCTTCACTTTTGTGCATACATAGTTACTAACTACACTCCTTCAGGCAAACAATTTTTTATCCATTTAAAGCATTCGAGAATTGGGATTAACAATTTAGTTTCTGTTGGAAATTGCTCTCCTATTCCTCCCCCCTAAACCTAACATTTTGCCCAAAGCGATAAGTAAGGGTTAATGGGTTAGGTTTGGGGAGGGGTAGGAGAGCAGTCCCTTCCCAGAAACCTAAATTGATCCGAGAATTGCTATTGGAAATACGTCAAAGCTTTTTCTTTATTACTAAATTATCTCATTGTATAATCATACTTCGTTTGCACCGAAGCTTAATCACATTTACGTACAGTTGAGTAAGGATACACTTTAAACTTGTTTCGCACACCGTATGTCAGTTCTCGTCAAGGTTTTCACTGAAATGACTTTAAAAGTTACTGTAGGCGTCAGAATCTTCTTTTCGTTTAGGTTTTAGTGTAATAATTTCTTTTCGTTGAGTTTTTAGTTTCATAGCTTCGTGTTAGTTTTTGCGTTAATTAGTTTCCTTTGTTTTAGTCTATTTCTGTACATGTTACTTTTATTTGCATATCGGTATATATTCTGTTGCGTGTAATTTATTCAGTCAGTGTTTGTTTGCGAGTATTGAGTCGAGTATCTAGTTTACGGTTTATTTCGAGTCTACTGTTTCAAGTTCTAGTTCACGGTTCGTCTTTGGTTTTTCCTGTCGTCACATTCGTCTTTGTAAGTTTCTTGTTTATTTCGCTTTGTCGTTTTCCTCATGTCGTTCGTTGTAAGTTATTTTATGCTCATTTCTGTGTTTGTAATTATGTTATTTTCAGTTACCGTATCTACCTACAATATTAAATGTGTGTACTGCAAGATGGAGTACGTGTGATTGAGCGTTTGCGACTACAGTTACCTTGTGGATGAAACCACAAATGATAACTTACGTGCATTTTAAATTTACCATAGCTTGTAGCTCTCTCACAAATTTGAAGGCACTTTGCTTATTGCCTGTGGTATATTGTTTGTGTTTTTATGATCCCATGCCCTGGTTGCAGGGTTTTTTTCTTGTGCGCTTTCCGGCGTCGGTCAGTAATCCGCCGCACGCGAGAAACATCCTGTGGTACCCAGGGTAATAATCCCATTATAATGATCAATCTTCTTTTATAATCATAAAAATACACGTGTTTAAAGATTTTCCTCATTTGAGTTCAAAACGTTTTTCCGTTTTTTAAGTCACGTGACCTAGTCTTAAACACAGAAGCAAGCTAGTTAACAGGTGAGCAAAGACGGCCCATCTTAAGACTAGGTTTCAAAAGTAGTTTACTTATTTTACTGCATCTTTCCAACTTTTCAAATAACTTTCTTTTATCCCACATAACTTCTTACTTTGGTGACAAGGTAGTTACAGTGCGACTTCAATAATTACAACAGTGATATCAAGTTTATAACTCTCTTTTCAATAAATTTTTCTTTTATAAAAAATTTCGTCATGATTTTTTTCGCTGTGGTTCGAGCACTAGAATGTTTTTTCCAATCTCTCTTTTCGGAGGGAGCATCCTCTATACACAATTTCTTTCCTTGCCTTGAAGAAGCTTGAAAATACATGGTGGGTCCAGAAATGTTTCTGAGTAGTTTTTTTGAATATTTAAGTTAATTTATTTTATGCCGTAAATATTTCCATTTTTCAGGTAAAATTAAGTGGTTGTTGTTGTAGTTGTTAAAAGCGTTTTTCTAAGACGGAGCTATTTTAGCCTTATAATCGGGAGAACGGAAGGATTCCGATTCTTCCGTACATTCAAAAGAATTGAAGCTACGATAATGAAACTTGAAAGTATAAAGTGGTTCCAGAAGTGATTCTTTATTTTGTAGAGTTTCATTGCAAGAAATGATTACATCATTATGGAGTAGGAAGCCATATGACGTGCAAAGCCGTGGCGGCCATCGCCTGGAATCCGCCATATTCAATTTCTTGACTCAGAACGGACATAAAAATGTTAGAAACCAATGAAGGATGTTAAAAGGAATAAATAAGGAAATTACCGAAAAGGGGGTTATAAATTTTTATTCAAAAAAGGGAATTTCAAATATTGGAAAGTTATGCCTGTCAAAAATGCATCGTATTAAACGTCAAGTTCTGGAACAATAATTATTACATATCAAACCAAATTGTTACCAGATAAATTGGTGTAGCTTTATTCCGAAACCAATCAACTTTAAAGAAGAATGTTACGACAAATTGCATTGCCTTTAATTTTAGGGATTAGTTCTGTTACTGGTAGAAAAATGAAGGAAAAATTGTTATTTTCATCGCGAGGAAAGGAAAAATGGCATTGCAATCGGTTGTGTTGCAATATCCAGAACTCCGCAAACAGGAAGTTCGACCAAGCAGTTTTGTTATTCTGCTCAGTAACTGCTGGAAAATATTGAAAAACAATAATTATAATATATTAATTCAACAACAACAATCATCATCAACATCATCATTTTATTAGCCACTTTAGAATTAAAAATTACAAAGCATTAATATTGTGGCAGGGCAAGGAGACCTCCAAGAAGCCAGCAGGCTCACAGAGGAAGCCACCTCGTTATCAATATGTTTGTAATTTAGTTGTGGACGTGTGCCTAGGTCGATTCAGGCTCATTTCATTAACAAAAAGATGTACTGTTCAAAGGAACCTGACCCTATCTAAATACCACACCGTAGCCTGCGAACAGGCTTTCTGGAGAGCGCTCGGCCGGCGGGGCAAAATGGAGCGGAAAGCCTGCACGCATCTCTGAGAATCGCAAATGCCGCCCACGAGCACCCCGCAGATTGCTTAGCTTGTCAATCATCGGCGAGTGTTCCGTTCTGTATATCAGTGAAATGTAGTAATCACAGATTATTACATTCACATAAAATACAATTTCTCTATAGATATAAACATTCACATAATATGTGAATGTATGTACACCCCTGTTCGCAGGCTAACCACACCGGGACCATAATGACAAAAGGGAGCGACAAGGATACCCGTTTTCAGGACTGAGAACTTCAAAAACTATACCTTAATTATCCCTCGAGCGGGGGCGTGCCAAAAAAAAAAATCGAACAGAAAGCCGAGCTCGTCTCGAGCTTAGGGGGGAAAGTGGGGTTCCCTGTGCCCCATTGGGAAGCCTGTTCCCAGGCTATGTAAAACATGACCAGATGTATTTTAGAATGTAATAACACATCGATCCCTGCCATCTTCACTGAATGATGCAGTTTTGATAAATGAATTTATAAGGCGGGTTAGTTAAAATAAAAAAAATCTTTGATCACCCACCTTCAATTATATCTTTATTGACATGCTTCGTTCTTGGCAGTGGTCGAAACAAATTAAAAATGTGAAATGTTGTTGTTTCACAATTAGCCGGCAAGAGCTTTGAAATTTATCACGTACGCTTTTGTTCAAACACGGTTTCATATAGCTGAAAGAGCATTTATATACGCTGAAAACTTCTGTTTACGAAAACAAAACAATATACGACATAAACACAATATATGTGGTAAATTTTCTCTCTATAGGTTGCTTTAATATTTAATCGCCTTTTTCAACATTTTTAACTCCTTTTGGCCCAATTTATTTTATAATTGTAAAAGTTGTGGAAGAGTGCAGAGTATTGGGCAGCGCATTAATACTTTTACTCATCTTTTAATCACTGGACAGTTTTTTTGCTCGTCAAGACTTTTAAAATCAGGTAAGATCATTACATTTCACTTAGATAAATTTGTGAGTCGTCTGCAGGCTTTTAATTTCCACTTGTAGCGGTCTTAAAGATTGCAGTTTAGATAAAAGGAGCTAAACTAAACTATACACTGAACAAAACTTGATTTTAAAAGTTCTTATCTTATTTCGGTCTGACACAAATACATCACTGTAAGTGTAACCCTCACGTTAGAATTTCAGAAAGCGTATTCTGGCGTACCAAACATGAAAAGTATTTGGAAAATGCGACAACTAAAAATGAAAAGATGTTGCACTTTGGTTTAAATTTTTGAGAAGGCAAATGAAGCAGCTGTGAAATTTGTTAACAATGTATATTTCAACGCGGGCCGAGATTTAGCGTCCGTTGTCCGCATTAGAGAGGGCCCGTATTATAGAGGTTTTTTTTTTCAAAGAAAATATGTAAGAATTTCGTCGGGACATCGTAAATTGTTCGTAGTAGGGAGATGTCCGTATTAGAGAGGTGTCCGTATTTAGAGGTTCGACTGTATGTTAATTATTCCCCGAGCGGGGTGAGCCGAAAAAACAATCAAACAAAAAGCCGAGCTCGTCTCGAGCTTAGGGGGGAAAGTGGGGTTCTCTGTGCCCCACTGGAAAGCCTGTTCCCAGGCTATGAAAAACATGACCAGATGTATTGTAGAATGTAATAACACATCCAGGGTTGGAAATTAGCGCTCGCCCACTCGCCCAGGCGAGTGTGAAAACTGTCGGGCGAGTACAAATTACGGATCACTCGCCCGGTTTGGCGGGTATGATTTTCATATCCAGAATATATTTTTTCAAAGTAAGCGCAACTTTTACTTCTCATTTCAAAGTAATCTACACAGTCCACAGGCTGATAGCTTACCAACATTTTGAAACCTCTAACGTAGCTGCGTTCGAGAGTTCGTAAACAGGCAAAAACGGTTTCCGTTTGGTGATTGTTACATGATGGATGTACTTGTACAAAGTAATACCTCTGGTCATAAATAAACTACCTCGCCCATCGAGCCGCGAAACGCAGCAAGATCGCTATTTCCAGTTTTTCCCGCCTCTTTTTCTGTACAATTTGGACACTTTGCTTGCAAACTACGGGAATTTAGGAAGACGTATCAAATTAAAAAATGGGTTTCAACTTTTGAAGTGTGCTCATGGTTTAATTGTGGATTAAGGTCTATTTATGGCGAATTTTCATTGAAGAAATAGATTGCAGTCTGTATTGCGATCGACCACCACTGTGACACGATGAGTATCGAACGTGATTAAAAATTTTGGTTATATATTTTATTATTTGTAGGGGGGAGGGGGCTAAATTTTCCTTTCTTTTATAAAGGAGACTGGGCGAGTGAAAATTAATCTGGGCGAGCGCAAATTGAAGGTCACTCGCCCAGATAGCGGGTGCTCCAAAATTTTAGTTTCCAACCCTGACATCGATCCCTGCCATCTTCATTGAATGATGCAGTTTTGATAAATGAATTTATAAGGCGGGTTAGTTAAAATAAAAAAATCTTTGATCACCCACCTTCAATTATATCTTTATTGACATGCTGCGTTCTTGGCAGTGGTCGAAACAAATTAAAAATGTGAAATATTATTTCACAATTAGCCGGCAAGAGCTTTAGAATTTATCACGTACGCTTTTGTTCAAACACGGTTTCAGGAAGCTGAAAGAACATTTATGTACGCTGAAAACTTCTGTTTGCGAAAACAAAACAATATACGACATAAACACAATATATGTGGTAGATTTTCTCTCTATAGGTTGCTTTAATATTTAATCGCCTTTTTCAACATTTTTAACTCCTTTTTGCCTCAATTTATTTTATAATTGTAAGAGTGCAGAGTATTGGGCAGCGCATTAACACCTTTTACTCATCTTTTAATCAATGGACAGTTTTTTACTTGTCAAGACTTTTAAAATCAGGTAGGATCATTTAATTTCACTAAGGTAAATTTGTGAGTCGTCTGCAGGCTTTTAACTTCAACTTGTAGTGGTCGGACAGATTGCAGTTTAGATAAAAGGAGCTAAACTAAACTATACACTGAACAAAAATAAATTTTCTTAAGTTCTTATCTTATTTCGGTCTGACACAAATACATGCAACATCTTAAGTGCAACCCTCACACTAGAATTTCAGAAAGCGTATTCTGGCGTACCAAATATGAAAAGTATTTGGAAAATTCGACAACTAAAAATAAAAAGATGTTGCACTTTGGTTTAAATTTTTGAGAAGGCAAATAAAGCAGCTGTGAAATTTGTTTACAATGTATATTTCAACGTTTCTTATAAAGTTACAATTGATTGCCGAGCTAAAATTGAGAATGAAGCTGTCTAAGTCCTGTTTAGGACTTAACAAATTAGTGCTTGTCTCGGATAATCAACCAAACGGGAACAAAAGTTGACGGAACTAGAAGAAAAATATTAAACTCTCGCCAGGCCCGTTTGACTGGTTATTTCCATGTACTATAATCGACTCTCCTTCGCTATCCTTTGAGGGCGGAGGGGGGGGGGGGGGGGGGGGGTGGCTCCAATATGTGGGCTATATAGGTATGTGCGCAGGATAAGATATGGTTTTTGAGGTTCTCCGTAATGATTAACAAGGGGAGTGTATCCTTTTCGTTCCTTTTGGCATTGTGATACTGGTGTGATCCTCAGATATAGGTAAAATTACAGTACGTAAACGTCCAGCTAATTGAAAAAGATATATTCTGAACTACCAGCAGAGCGATTTAATAAAAACGATATTTTTTTTACCCTTTTTGTCGTTGTGCTTGTCCTTATGAATGGCATCCTTTTTTCGATTTTCTATCCTTGAATAGGATCTAGGTTTATAAATATTTGCAGCACTCACCGATCTTAAATTGACCGTGCCTCTCCCCCGGTGCGCTCACTTTAAATTTAGACTTCTTTATTTTTTCATTAAGGTCAATTCCACTGCAAGGGTTACCTCTCGTTTGACAGGGAGATTTTGGTTCTCAATTTTCGCTTACTCGCAGCTCATTTGACCGCGCTCACGATTGTTAAAAGATAAATGAATAAAGAAAACACTGTACCTTAGTTTTCGTAGTTTTTACGGTGCTGATGCATCACTGGGGTGACTTGTAACAGTAATGCCACAGATATCTGGAAAAGTCAGGAAAAACAGTTTTCAAGGTCGAAACAGTCAAGCAATTTAACATTTGGACAGGAAGTTTCCAAGTCAGAGCATTTTATTTAAAGGTTTGAGCTGGGTTTAATAACGGGTGTTGTTGATAACGGTCGTCTTTTTGTAGCTAATAAAATTTGTATTCTGCAAAAGAATTAGAAGTTTAAGCAAGCTTGGCCAGCTTCTTTCACATGATCGTCCTTAGTTGTATTATAGTCGGTGAAAACTGTTTTCTGCTCAGTGAAGAGTCAAGGAAAGTGGCAGCTGCGTTTGTACCCGGACTTCTTCGGTACACACATGACACCTGTTCCGACGACTGTATTCAGCCTTTCGTCAGTATGATATAGTTTACACTCGAGCTGGGTTACCCATCAAAGTAATTTCACGGCCAACCCTCACAACGATTTTTTTTACTTATTTCAGAAATGTTTTGGCTGCCACTGGTTATGTCGTCGCTCGTCGTGGTCCATTCAACCAAACAATGCCAAAAAGACAAATCCACCGTCACTATATGGGGACGTTATCTCAAAGGTCACGTGATTTCATCAGAAAATGTGAAGAATATTGGTATGTGCTACATGCAATGCTCTATGGATCAGCGCTGTAAGAGCATCAATTTCCTCATTGGAGACTTGCCTTGTGAGCTGAACGATGCTGATCGACACACGCACCCCTGGGATTATGTGCTGAAAAAGGACCATTCCTACATTGATTACCCTGTCAAGGTTTGTGTCTGTGTTTTCACTATTTTCCTGTCCCAATTACACATTGCGCCAAGGAACACAACATGTTTAATAAACTGCCTCGTCATTTTTTTAAGAGTGTATGATAGTGGGAGTTGCGAAAAAATATAGTTCAGACATTTTTTCTGACACATTGATCAAAAATTCGGGATGAATCCCAAGCGAACTACCCCGGCCCGAGCTTTGTTCTTGAGAAAGATAATTTACCGTCACACGCACAGTAAGATGCAACATGGAAAAATACTGAAGGAGAACTTGCAAATGACTTATGTCTTATCCAGGAAGAGAAGTATTACTAGGAGTCTCTTTAATAAACTAGAGTGAATTACTAGGATTTCTCTCGCTGTGAAAAATCATATCTTTACACTGTAAAAAATATGATATCGTTCACATGTGAAGATATCGATTTCGACACGTTTGCTGACGAGTTTGCCATGTCAAAGTTTATCGATATTGAGTCGAAACACCTTCGGATCTTCCTCGGCAATCTTCGGAAATCTTCTCAACTTTTCGGAAAAATTCGGAAAATGTTTGGAAACATTCGTACGACCTTCGGACAACATATTAAAAATCTTCGGAAACCTTCAAAAAAGGGTCGGAAATCTTCGGAAAATCGTCAAAAACCTCGTGATTAGTCCGTGAGATATCGATTTAAACACTCGAAGTTAAATTTCGTATTTCCGCGCAACCATGTATTGTCCTCTCTTCACTATTTATCACCGAGCTTGAAATTTACCATCTTTATTATTTACTACACATTTGATGATTTCGACATTGCTGATCCTAGCAGTATGCAGGACGCGTGTCACATATCAACCTAGCAAATGGCCTAAGCTCACAACGAGTCTCTCGTAGCTCAGTTGGTTAGAACGCCCAACCGGTATCTGGGAGGCCATGGGTTCGATTCCCGTCGGGGACTCAGATTTTTTCTTTGTCCCACGCTCGAGTCATGTTGAATAAATTCTTCACTATTTATCACCGAGCTTGAAATTTACCATCTTTATTATTTACTATCCTCTATTTATTTGTCATTTACAGGTACCATTTAGAGAATACGTCATGACGCCATCATGGCTGGAGACGAATGCAGCAGACATAAGTAGTGCTCGGTCCATGACAACTGACCAGATGACGTTCAATGCAGGCTCAATAAAATTCGAGCGTCTTTTAAAAGTTCCTTTGGTGGCCGCTGGTGTCTTGGCAGACAATACTCCGCTGACCGTTGAGATAACGGTAGCTGTTGACGCCAGCATCGGACAAGAGAGTAACAGCGATCCCAATTATGGCTTGTCTGACGGAACTAATTTTATTGGATTCGAAACGGTTGACCAAGCTAACTATTTCAGATGGGCTCCTTGTACTGGATCGGAGGCGACCTCTGGAGAAGCCATTGCTTCCCGTGAATATATAAACGCACATACTGCGCTTATTCCAAAGGACAGCCACTTTCCAGATCAGTTTGGCTTTACCTTCCAGCTGGATCAGCCATGGGGCTCGTGCTTTACTGCGCATGGGGGAGGCTATACTAATTCCGTAGAGTACAGCAAGCAACTGATGGTCAGCCAAGGCCTCGCACTGGAGGTTTACAAAGGCACAAAAGAAGAACGACTCGGCATCAAGTTCATTAAGGTCACTATTATGAAAACGGATGAATAGACAACAGTTTTAATCGATGATGATGACAACTTGTCAATTTTTCTTCTTCATTTTTGTACACAATACGTAGTTACCAACAAAACTCCTTCCGGCGAACAATTTTTTATCTATTAATAGCATTCGAGAATTCATCTATTTATAGCACTCGAGAATTCAGCTGTCAGAAAGAGCTTAACGTTTTGTCGTTATTACTAAATTATCTTGTATAGTCATATTGTGCTCCGTTTTAAGTTTAGTAGTTATATAGTTCAAACTTGTGTCGCACCATATATTTGTTCTCATCAAAGTTTGCAACAGACTTGCAATGAAAAGTTGCTAGAAAGATGAAACCACAAATGATTTCTTACTTGTAAACTAGCTTCTAGTTCTCTTGCAAATTTGAAAGCACTGTGGTGTATTGGGTTTTGCATGATCGCATTGTAATTATCAATTTTATTCAGTCAATCATATAAGTCTGAAAATATAAATGATCACGTGATAGTGAGTATAAAATATAATGCCGAAATATCCCAGGACCCAGGGTACATTGTGTTCTATAATAAGTTTACAAGTGCTGTCTTATTCCAATTTGAACTAGAAAGGAAGGCTTTCAAAAATCCTTGGGTAATATTCGAAAAAATTTTTCTGTAATCATTGACAACGTTTAGAGCCCTTACGTGGTCAATTGCATTGTTTCGGTAAGTTTTCTGGTGATTTTCGGACGGGCTCTGAACGACTTATAAATCTGAACTTTTTTGCACTCAATTTTAATTTTGCACCTTAGAATAAATTAGTATACTTCAAGCAAACCGGTTTCCTGAAAGTACATGTGAAAGCTGTCTTCGATTCTTTGGCAGCATTAACTAAAGCTTGAGTTACAGTAAAAAGTACGTTTTTTATTCAATGTAACGGCGCGTAAACGTTATTTTAAGTTTATGATGTAAATTTGCTTGTAAATAAATAAAAGATGCAAACCTGCTTGACTAAGCCACGAAATGAAGAGTTTCTGATTCGCACAAATAAACTTATTCAGTAAGAGGTTGGGGCGCTGCTTTTGTCAGCACTTTACATGCACTATAGATAGATTAAATTATTTCCTACTTCATTACACGTTTGGCATCACTCAAACAGACTCTTTTACGTAAAAAATCATATTTTTTGTTTATTACGGTACCGTGATTCATCGCGATTTGATCAAACGCATTCAGGCATTACGTCGGGAGTCCGCAAAAAGAAATATGAGAACGGTTATTTTACCCGCGTTCGTAAACATACATGTATATGGGTCTGGGTACCTGGCGGTTTTCATTGGTGGAAAACGAGGGGAAAACGAGCAGCGAAGCTGCAAGGGGCCTTGTGTTGCACCAACGAAACTGCCAGCTACGCAGGGCAACTAAATATGTGAAACAAATCATCTTTTACATCTGTTTCACCACTCCGCTCAGTAACTGCTGAGCCTATTATTGAAAAACAATAATAATAATAGAGTAGTTTTCAATTGAGTGTCGTAAAACCAGAACCAAAGTAATTACTCTGGCCAATCAAAAAAAACACAGACAATTCAGTGAACCAATCAAAACTCAAAGCAAATACATGTAACCGGCACGAAGCGCGGGAAATCGTGCGCGCGCGAGTCACGATTGGTTTTGGTTTTACTTCTGATTGGCTGAGAAAGTGGCGCGAGAATTTTAAACCAATCACTAAGCGTAGCAATGCGAAACCAAAGCAAACGCAATTAACTTTCGACACTCAAGTGAAAACCCCTCTAAAGGGAGCGGGTGAATAGGGGTACGCTAATATAATCCACCGATCCGTGCCATTTTTTGGCCGAATCCGTCAATCCGCCACTTTTTTCGTTCAAATCCGAATCCACATTATTTGAAAACTGTGTTCAAATTGTGCGGTATTGTTTCACTGCAACTGACAGTAGAAGCAGGAGCCCATTATAGAAGTTGTCTTCATATGCCAATTTTTTAAGAAGCTAGTTATGTTTCATTGCTTGTTTTTGCGACAATTTCGTCAACAAAGACCAACCAAAGTGACCCGCGCTTCGTTTAGTATCCACGATCCGAACTTCTTGACATGAAATGTTCGGAATCCGGGCCAAAATTCTCAGCTAATCCGCGATCCGCTGTATTTTCGAAATCCGCGAATCCGCTCAGTGTATCACAAAAATCCACAATCCGCGCGTGAGCTATTGAAGGCAAAATCCGTCGATCCACGAACCTATTCAACCCCCCCCCCCCTCCCCCTCATTATACGGCTTAAAGGAAACCAGCCCCATAGTTTCACACCGCGATCATAATGCAAAAGGGGCGAAAAGGATACCCTTTTCAAGGACTGAAAACCACAGAAACCATTCCTTATCCCGCCAGCTGGGCGAGCTCGGAAAGCCGAGCTAGGCTCGCTCCGCTAGCGGGTTTCTTTTTTTCTATACACCACTAGGGAGTGGGGAGCCTGTTCCCAGGCTATGAAAACATCACTATAGATTGTAAAAACGCATTCTTCACTGAAAGATTTTTATGATGGTGATGATATAAAGATTTTTAAGGTGGGTTGGTTTAAGCAAAAAATATTTGATCACCAACCTTTACAACTTCAATGACACACTGTGTTCTTTTCTTCTCGAAACAAATTAAAAATTTGGCATTGTGTTTCACAATTAGCCGGTAACTGCTTTGTTAACGTTTCACCGAGTTAAATTAACTACTCCGATCACTGAAGCTTTTATTAAATCTTGCTTTCATATAAATGGAAGAGCTTTATTACCTATTCTCGAAACTTCTGTTAACAAAAACAAAACAATATACAACATAAACAAAACCCATGAAGACGATTTTTCCTCTATAGGTAGTTTTAATATTTAATCGTTTTTTCAATACTCTTTTGGCCCAATTTAACTCATTGTAAAAGTTGTAGAAGTGTGCAAAGTATTAGGCAGCGTGTTAGCACCTTAGTTACTCAACTTAATACCTCTCAGTGACCTCTGGATAGTGAAGACTCCAATCAGGTAGGTAAAAAGGAATTCTGTACTTTAGTTTTCATTTCATCGGGCCCTGCGGTGCTGATGCAGGCTTGGGATAAATTGTACGGTATTGTCACAAGTCTGGAAAAAGAAAAAGAAAAAAAAACAGTTTTCAAGGTCGAAGAAGAGTCAAGAAATTGGTCACTCACTGATGAAGTTTTCGAATATGCTATTCAAAGTCAGGGAAAAGTCAGAGCATTTTATTTTATGGCAGTCGTAGGTTTCAATAATGATTGTTGCTGATAACGATCATCTTGTTGTAGTTTATAAAAATTATGTCAGTTCTGCAAAAACATTAAGAAGTTAAAGCAAACTTAGCTAGCTACTTTCATCTGTTATTTTTTAGTTTTATTATGCTCGGTGAAACTGTTTTCTGCTCAGTATCAAGTAAACGAAGGTAAAAAAGGTTTTGTTTTATTAAAAATGGCAGCTGTACGTGTTGTAGCCGAACTTCTTCAGTGGATCCTGACATGACACCAGTTCCCACTGTCTTTGGCTTCTCGTCAGTATGACATACCGTAAAATTCCGGTTACAACTTCGTAAGGGGTTTTGGGTGGGCTTAAAAGCGGAGGGGCTTATATCCGGGAGGGCTTATAAGCGGAATAAAAAAACGTTTCGGAACGAGCCACGGGAGTGTTGATCGAAATACGTTTCTACGTTAAAAACGCATAATAAAGCAACATTTAGCTCTGTTCAATGCTGTCATCCGGCAGAGGGGGGCTTATATCTGGAAGGGCTTATAACCGGATGTATTTTTTTGCTTCCAGATAGATGGGCCTATAACCGGGGGGGGGGGGGCTTATAAGCGGGAGGGCTTATAACCGGAATTTTACGGTAGTTGACACTCGAGCCGCCTTCCCACCAAATTTCCTATCAAAGTTTCACAGCCGGACTCACAACGACTTTTTCTACTTGTTTCAGAAATGTTTTGGCTGCCACTGCTGATGTCGTCGCTCGTTGTGGTCCATTCAACCAAACAATGCCAAAAAGGCAAATCCACCTACTCTGTATTGGGACGTTTTCTCAAAAATCACGTGATATCATCGGAAAATGTGAAGAATATTGGTATGTGCTACGTCCGTTGCTCCAAAGATCAGCGCTGTAAAAGCATCAATTTCCTCATTGGAAACTTGCTGTGTGAGCTGAACGATGCTGATCGATACACGCACCCCTGGGATTATGTGCTGAAAAAGGACCACATCTACAGTGATTACCCTGTCAAGGTTTGTGTCCGTTATTCACTAATTTCATAACTGCACTAAATGTACATTGCGCCGAGGAACACAAAACTTTTATAATAACCTGCCTCGCAATGTCATTTTCAATGAGTGTCTAGTAGTGGAATCAGACATTTTTTTCTGACACATTTAAGGAGCGATGTCACGGGGATTGCGCAGATTTTTGGTCTAAACTGTTCTGAAGTTAGTGGAAGGCAACTAAACCCATAAAAAACATTATTTTTGAACATCTATAGGAAGATATAACCTTAATTTCCGGATAGAAATCAAACTTCGGCTATAAATATCGATTGTTTGATGACGCGCGGAGACAACTTGAAAACGTAAGCCTGACTTTTTCAAGTTGCAATCCGTTTCCATCTGAGCCAAACATTTTCGTTACCAGTTTCAGTGCTCTAATATAGCAGTTTTTAATAAAAAATGGACTATTATTTCTAGGTTTCCTGCGACACAAATATATATAAATTTTGGCTGTCATTCAAAATCTGGTAAAATCCGTGACATAGTCCCTTTAACTTTTATGCATAAGACACTCTCTTGGACCGATGAGACAATTTGATAATATGCCTAAGTGGGCACCGGACCGAACACCGGACTCCGGATTGAAATTCGGGCTTAATCTCTAGCGAACGTACCTGTGCTTTGCTCTTGAAAAAAACAAATTACTCTCTCATGCACAGTACCTTGTGCTAAGGCAACATGGTGAAATACAGGAGGGTTACTTGCAAATGAGTAGCGTCTCATCCAGGAAGAGAAGCATTACTAAGAGCCTCTATATTTGTTATTGACAGGTGCCATTTAAAGAATACGTCATGACGCCATCATGGCTGGAGGCCAATGCATCGCACATTAATAGTGCTCGGTCCACGACAACTGACCAGATGACATTTAATGCAGGCCCAACACACTTCGAGCGTCTTTTAAGAGTTCCTTTGGTAGCCGCTGGTGTCTTGGCAGACAATACTCCGCTGACCGTTGAAATAACAGTAGCTGTTGACGCCAGCATCGGACAAAACGAAGACAGCGATCCCAACTTTGGCTTGTCTGACGGAACAGATTTCATCGGATTTGAAGCGGTTGACCCAGAAAACTACAACAAATGGGCTCCTTGTACCGGGTCACAGGCGATGTCTGGAGGAACCTTTTCTTCCTTTAAATATTTGAACAAAATGACTTCACTTATTCCAAGGGACAGCCCTTATCAAGATCAGTTCGTCTTCACTATCAAGCTGGATCAGCCATGGGGCTCGTGCTTCACTGCGCATGGCAAAGGCTATACTAATTCCGTAGAGTACAGTAAGCAACTGTTGATCAGCCAAGGCCTCGCACTGGAGGTTTACAAAGGGGTCAGAAATGAGCGCGTTGGTATCAAGCTTATTAAGGTCACCATTATGAAAACGGATGAATAGAAATTAGTTTTCATCGGTGATGACGACTGGCCGGTTTTTCTTCTTCACTTTTGTGCATACATTGTTACTTACTACACTCCTTCAGGCGAGCAATTATTTATCCATTTAAAGCATTCGAGAATTGCTATCGGATTTAGGTCGAAGTTCTGTATTTATTACTAAATTATCTTATGTAATCATCTTATATACTCCGTTTGCATCGAAGCCTAATCATATTTACAGTTGAGTAAGGATATATCTTAAATTTTTTCAGGGTTTTCACTAAAATGTTACCTTGAGATGAAACCACAAATGAAAACTTCCTTGCATTGTTAATTTAATCTTGTAGTTCTCTCACAAATTTTGAAAGCACTTTGCTTATTGCCTGTGGTATATTGGGGTCTTTCATGATCCCATTGTAATTTTCAATTGTACTTAGTCAATCGTTAAAGTTTGCAAGTGTTTTTTTATTCCAATTTGAACTAGAATAAAAAGACGTTCAAATACTCTTGGGCATTCATTGGCTTTTTTTGTGTAATAGTCGACAACGTTTACAACATTCGCGTGGTCTTCAGCACTTTTCGTAAGTCTTATGGTGATCTTTGGGAATGTTCTGAACGGCTTACTATAAATTTGACCTTTTAATTTTACACTCAATTTTAACTTTGCACACTGGAACAAATTAGCATGCTTCCAGCAATTCGGTTTTCTGGAAGCGCCTTCGATTCTTTAGAGACGTTTAGCTTGGGTTACAGTAATCAGAAACACGTTGTTTATTAAAATGTAAGATGTCGACGTCTTCTTTATATTGTAAATGTGCCTATAAAGAACGAAATAAAACATGCATCTTAGACTAAAATCAATCTTTAAGCATCCTATGATTACTGATTCTCTTTTGATTTGCGCAAATAAATTAAATTCTTGGAGGTGTGGGAGTTTTTTTTTTTTTTGTCTCGGCAATGTACAGTGTGACTTTAGAGGGCGTTTGGCATAATACGTGAAAAAAATAGATTTTTTCTTTATATTGTATTATTACCGTGATTCGCCGCGATTTGATCAGACGCATTCCAGTATTACGGCTAAAGTCCGCATAAAAAAATACGATTACGGCTTATATCGGTATATGAGCCTGGGTAGCTGGCGATTCCATTTCAGATGCAAAAACGTCTGGATGACGGAGCTATGAAAATGAACGGCCATTTAAGCATAGCCTGCGTACAGGCTTTCGGGAGATTTTCGGAGAGCGCTCGGACGGCGCCAAGCGCCGGCGACGAGGTGCGAAGCGCCGAGCGTTTTCCAGAGCGTTTTCCAGAAAGCCTGTTCGCAGGCTAATTTAAGCAGGTCCTTTAGACCTTGTTTTGCGGCAACGAAAATGGTAGCTACGCAAGCTAAACATGTAAAAAAAAAAAATACAATTGAGATGTTCGAAAGACATAACATAGGAAAGTTAATATTTTGTCGCCACGGCAACTATGTCTACACTAGAAGACGGTAGAAGATCGATTTTTTTTTTCAATGAAACAAAGGGGGAAAAAATCAACAATTGAACTTAACTTCGCAGTGAAGGGAAACGTTAACTGAAAAGGGAAAAAGTTGATTTGATTTTACAGTGTAAATATCTTGAATTCATTTATTAATCCCTGTCAATACCTAAACCACTGTCTATTTTTTGTAGCTAGGATTTTAAGAACGTATTTAATACAAAGTGAAGACGTTAAAGATGTTTGTAAAATTCATTAATTATTCATGAGGGAGCAAACTAATCCTAGCACAGTATTCATACCACATGTACATAACTGTAAACCCCAATACAAATCAAACAGTAGAATTAACTTTTGATACAAACTCCTGCTCAGCTAATTAGTATTCATTAACTTTTGATACAGATCTCTACTGATTCGCATAACAATACTTTGCTTTCAATTTATTGTTTTCATTTCACAAGTAGAATAAAATATTCGCGTCCGATCTGAATGGGCGTTTACAATGGCTCGCCTATCGGCTCGCCATTGTAAACGCCCATACAGATCTCCCGCTCATATTTTATCTACTACTTAAAACATCTCCCATCTTCACGCGCGAAAACACATTGATTAAGTATCTTTTATCGTTTCCTTTTATGTTTGCTTTTTCTTTTGTGTTCTTTTCTACTCGAAACAAAAGCCTGGCACTAGGTTTGATTAGAACAACTTCCACTGAGTCAGTGGCTCTTAATCAAAACACTCTCATTTTAATTAGCAGTCATGCTATGAAGTTATATGAGAAACAAATTAAAAGATCATGAATAAAATATTGTTCAGCATGCAGGAGAGAAAGAAATTGATTTCTGTTTATGTAAGCAACACAAGTAGATTCATTTTCTAGAAAGTTTTACAGCAAGGCGCCAAAAAGTGTGACCACTTTTAATTTATTCACATTCTTTCGTGCAGAATTAATCCAATCAGAAGTCAACTGCAAGCTATCCACGGCTTTTGATTGGATTAAATCTGCACGAAAGAATGTTAATAAATTAAAAGTGGTCACACTTTTGGGCGCCTTGCTGTAAATGATTAATCAACTTTTCCAAATACTTTTCTGCTGTTTCGAGGAAAGTTTGTTTAATTTACTAAAACTCGTGGACACGGATTTGTTTTGTTCACCAATCGAACGTTGGTTTTATCTCCTTCTGATGTAACAGTGATGTGTCTGTAACAGGATGGTTTTTCGGAAGCCGAGGCTGAAAACTGGTAGGTTTATTTTATCATGTTTAGGTTAATTGCTGAACGTTGAATCCTAACTTGTTCTAAGAATGAACTGCATGATTGGAACCAAGTCAACTAGTTATACTACTATGCCGCGTTACCAGCAGATGTTAATTAATGTAGTCTGGACAAAATCCAAAACTACGGCAGAAAAATATAATTTTTCACGTTGTTATTGTTAGATAGCTGTGTGTTGGTCTGTAGATTCATTGGTATGTTGGTTACGTAATCATAATAATAATGATCAAGAATTTATATAGCGCATTTTCCATATGTATATGTTCAGATGCGTTGTACACATACTGTAATTTACTACACACAAAGGCCAGACCACAACACTGGGAGCTTCGTGCCCTACTCTTTGCGAATAGTGTGTGGGTTCTTTAACGTCCCCTGCTACTCCGAGCAGCAAACTGAAGAAACAGGAGACGATACAATTTAAATATTTAAGGAGTTTGACAGTTAGGAGTTGTCATCAGACGGCATCTCCGTTTTTGATCACTTGGAATTTTACTTGATTAAACTTTGTGTTATCCGTGCTTTAGTATATAAGTTGTATTAAGTTAAGCTTAGGTCGTTTATGTCTGGTCAATAAACTAGATGCCCCATCGGCATCTTATACGGTTTTCTCCTAAGTTAGAAATTGTTTTGTTTTCATTTCACTGCAGAGCGATTGGAAAACAAATAGAGACTTGAATTTAAAAGTTAGCCTTGAGTATCTTTTTAAGCAGTACAGGTGAGCAGGAATGGCGCAGTGGTGAGAGCGCTCGCCTCCCACCAATGTGGCCCGGGTTCGATTCTGGCCCGGAACCATATGTGGGTTGAGTTTGTTGTTGGTTCTCGTCCTTGCTCCGAGGGTTTTTCTCCGGGTTCTCCCGTTTTCCTCCCTCCACAAAACCAACACTTCCAAATTCCAATTCGATCTGGAAACAGTGGGATCAAGAAGAGCCACCTTGTGGAAGATCCCACTGGAAATTCCCATTATTATTATTATTATTATTATTATTATTATTATTATTATTATTATTATCAATCCATGACCCTGCTATCTCCGATCACTTTGCTGTCCATTGTAACTTGGCTATTGAAAGACCACCTAATCTGAAACAAGTCCTTACGTCACGAAAGCTTTGCAATGTCAATCTACATAAGCTATGCCAAGATATCAACTCATCTTCTTTGGTCAAATCACCTTCGTCAGATATTACGGAGCTTTGCGATCAGTATGATTCTGTTTTATCCTCGATTCTGGATAAACATGCACCCTTGCGCACAAGGACTATCACCCTAAGACCTCATGCTTCTTGGTATAATAATGAAATCAGGGAGCAGAAAACCATTTGTCGCAAACGTGAACGGTGCTGGCGTCGTTCCGGTCTTGCGTCTGATTACCAATCCTACGTCGAACAGTGCCTTGTTGTAAAAAACACTATCTTCAAATCAAAAATGGATTATTACTCCAATCTTATCGACGAGGCTGGAAGCAATAACAAGTCCCTTTTTCGCACCATCGACCGCCTTCTCCACAGGAAGCCCGAGAAGTGTCTTCCGACCTGTTCCTCGGCTACAGAACTAGCCAATAATTTTGTTACTTTCTTCGAAAATAAAATTATCAATATTAGAAGTAAACTCGAAGTTAACGTAACGTCTGATCTCTTCTGCACCTTAGATAAATCGACACTTGACTGTCAGCTGAACGCCTTTTCACCTACTTCAATCATTGAACTTTCGAAGGTTGCACGTACTGTTGCGTCTAAGTCTTGTAGCCTGGACCCTCTGCCTGCTGTTTTGTTAAAAGAAAACTTTGACATGCTTCTACCAACACTATGTAGGATTGTAAACTTGTCCCTGGAATCTGGATATGTGCCTATTTCTCTAAAAACTGCCGTCTTATTGCCACTACTCAAGAAACCATCACTGGATCACGAAATTCTCAGTAATTATAGGCCTATCTCAAATCTCAAGGTCATTTCAAAAATGATCGAAAAAGTTGTTGCAGTACGTCTTCAGGACTACCTGGAAACCAACCAACTTAATGAACCGCTACAATCAGCCTATAAGCGACTTCATAGCTGTGAAACTGCTCTTGTACGTGTACACAATGATATTTTGCGTGACATTGACGATCGTCACTGTGTTATACTCCTGCTACTGGATCTATCTGCTGCTTTTGACACTGTCGATCACGACATTCTACTAGGAAGATTGAACTCCAAGTTTTCAATCTGTGGCGCTGCTCTTGAATGGTTTCGTTCATATCTTACCAACCGTACACAATTTACCTTAATCGATGGAACTAAATCGCAGTCTCATGAGCTCAAATGTGGAGTCCCCCAGGGCTCGGTCTTAGGGCCTATCCTGTACTTACTTTATACTGCACCACTGGCTGACATTTTACGACATCACGAAATGCAATTTCACTTCTACGCTGACGATACTCAGCTATATATCTCTTTTTCAACAAACAACGATGTCGAATTAACCAATACAATCGGAAAAATCGAGGAATGTTTGTCTGATCTTGACAAGTGGATGTCTATTAACAAGCTAAAACTGAATAAGGACAAAACTGAACTTCTCTACCTTTACTCGAAGCACAATCCGCAGCAGTCTCTACCTCCAATCCGTTTTGATCAAGATATAATTCAGCCATCTCAATTTGCCAGAAACATCGGTGTGATATTTGACAGAACCATGACTATGCTTCCACATATCAGTTCTATTTGTAAATCTGCCTCTTATCATCTTCGCAACATCTCCCGTATAAGGAAATACTTATCCACGAAAACAACCGAGATCTTGGTCCATGCTTTTGTATCGTCCAAACTCGACCACTGCAACTCTCTCTTGTATAATGTGCCGAAGTACGCTTTAAAAAAGCTCCAGTCTGTTCAGAACGCCGCTGCTCGACTTATCACTTGTTCCCGAAAATACGACCACATCACTCCAAAACTGAAAGAACTAAACTGGCTTCCTGTTTCTGAACGCATTAAATTCAAGATTCTGCTACTTACCTTCAAAGCTCTCCATCAACAATCTCCTATCTACATTCAAGATTTGCTAACGTACTACCAACCTCAAGAACCCTCCGATCATCACACTCTTCACGTCTCAACCCTGTCAAATTCCACCTCAAATCGTATGGGTCTCGAGCTTTTTCTGTTTCCTCGCCTGAACTTTGGAACAGTTTGCCTGTTTTTATCCGCTCGTGTGACAATTTAAGTTCTTTTAAATCAAAACTCAAAACGTTTCTTTTTAAAACTTATTACTCTTAGCGATTTTTACTTTTAATGCAAATTTTTAATTTTAAGATTTATTCAGCTAATTTTAACAAAATTTTTATTGATTTTATTATATATATATATATTTTTTTAAACATTTGTAAAGCGCCTAGAGCAGGCCTGGATAGGCGCTATAAAAATATATTTAATATTATTATTATATTATTATTATTATTATTTAATAACATGGTTAAATTTCTAGTAAGACCTTGAAGAATCACCATTGCACCGAACGCGTGAAAGAGACAGCTGGCTTACCACTATAGCTGGTAAGAAAAATAGACTGATATCAAGGAATATCTGGTATTAGTTTTCGTTCTACTGTTTACACGAGACGACATTTAACCCATTTTTACAATACAAGTTTCGAAGAAACATTGCCGCTGGGACGAAACTTAGCACGTACGTTACGGAAAGATTTTTAACACAACGCCGAAAACCACTCTAACACAATCGAACAACAGTCTTGCACCTATTGGAATCACCTTCAAAAACCTGCAACGAGTTGCGCCATCGAATGTTACGTTGAAATATCGTCTGGACGCATCATGTAGTATATACACTGATGTAAGAGTCAATTTCCAGAATTTCTGTAAATATCGAGAACCGGCGTCAGTTGTGAAATCTCGAATTTCTTCATATTTTGCCCAAATAACCTCTATAGTAAGTCATTTTCGAAAATACAATTCAAAGGTTCAGGAGCGCTTTATTTTTTTTTTAAAAAATCTAAAAAAGTTCGAAAAACGCCATTTGGGTGGCCAGCCGCTGTCGAAACTAGCAGAAATTTTGGCATTTTTGGCAATTTTGAACGCGATTTCATCCATCAATGTACTTTAAGAAAATTATAACACATTTCTTGCTCTTTCTAAAGCACTAAATTATTTTGTGAAAGCTGCTGTTATTTGATTGTTTTTGGCCGTTACAGTAACCCCAGTTTTACCGCTCAAGCGAAAGCGCTAAATTTAGCTAACTTGCACACCGCCGAAAGCCCATTGGTACATCACGGAATTTGAAGTCGAAACTAGGATAGACTTGAAGCACATCCTTAAAATTATTTTATGTAAAGATTACTATGGTGGCCATCTTCAAAGGAAAGAATGAACAAATTTGACCTTCCTAAAACTGTTTTATACATTTCAGAAATAATGTGGCTACCACTTTTGATGACCTCTCTCGTTGCCGTCGATTCAGCCCAGCAATGCAAATCCACTTACACTGTATTGGGACGTTATCTCAAAGATCACGTGATTTCATCGGAAAATGTGAAGAATATTGGCATGTGCTACATCCAATGCTCTAAGGACCAGCGCTGTAAAAGCATCAATTTTCATTTTGGTGACTTGCTTTGTGAGCTAAACGATGCTGATCGACACACGCACCCCTGGGATTATGTGCTGAAAAAGGACCACCTCTACAGTGATTACCCTGTCAAGGTCTGTGTCAGTTATATTTTTTACCCACTCTGGTCACAATCAGTAAGCTAAAAACGTAGCTAGGTAGCAACTTCGTTCCCGGGGTCTGGCGGGGAGAGAGAGACCCTGGAAACGAGGTTGTATTAGAAGATTAATTAGTGGAAAGAGGGGAAAGTAAGGAAAGTGGATAGGAAAGGGCGGTTAGCGAGAGAAAAAAAGAACTTTATTTAGCTAAAGCAGTATTTTGAAATTAAAAAATAAAAAAAAAACCCACGAAGAGACGGGAGTCACCAAAGAAGGGAAGGAAACCAGGAGTATACGGTATGCTAAGTAAGATGGACGGCATTTCGAATCCCTACTATTCAGGTCGATCGGTAGTGGATCTGCGACCCGTCTGTTTACCCAGCAGGCTACACTTCAGTGACAAAATTTGCCAACTTACCTGCAAAAGTGGAGTTGTGGGGGTGGAGCGGAGGGTAAACACTAAAGCTTTCAGTTCACTCTCAGTAACAATAATTGTAGAAGATTTTTTTTTCTAATTAGGTAACTGCCAGGTTTAATTACTTTAACTGATGTTAACGCATCGTAAGATACCTTAGTGCCTAGTTTTCTCTATGACACGCGCCTGCAGGGAGTTGTGGTAGTTGGAATGTTGCTTATCTGTCGAATACTACTATCATGATGCCCTGGAGCACGTCTCATACTGACTCGTCCCCAGTCGTCTTCATACAGCACGCGGCAAAGATACAGCGGAGGGAGAGATGGGTACCAAAGGGAGCGCTTTTTCCCTTCTTCCTTCCTATCGTCCCCTGCTCCCCCACCTCGCGCGCGTGTTTCTCCCTTTGCCGCATGCTATATGAATACGACTGGAGACGAGTCAGCGTCTCATAGAGGAAACTGGGCATGACCATAGTCGCGAGAACAACTTTTATTTATTATTGACAGGTGATATTTAAAGAGTTTTACATGACGCCTTTGTGGCTCGAGGCACATGCGTCTTACATCGATAGTAATCGCAACACAACCACTAACCAGATGACATTCAACGCAGGCTCGATAAGTGACGCGGCCCTTGTAAAAGTCCCCTTGGTGGCCGCTGGTGTCTTGGCAGATGGAACTCCGCTGACCGTTGAAATAACAGTCGCTAATGACGTCAACATTGGTCAGCATTTGCCTAACGCTGATAGCGACATCAGATATGGTGTATCGGACGGAACCAACTTCATCGGATTCGAAGTGCCAGACAAGAAAAACTATCGTGAATGGGCGCCTTATTATGGGGTGGAAGCGCAGTCTGGGGCAACTCTGAGTACCATAAAGTATTTTGATAGGTTCACTATTGTTCCAAGTGCAATTGCAAGCTTCTACCCTGATCAGTTTGTCTTCACCATCAAGCTGGATAAGCAATGGGGCTCGTGTTTTGCAGCACATGGCGGAGGATTCATCAAGACCGCCAAGTTCACAAAACAACTGCTGGTCAGTCAGGGTCTCACTCTGGAGGTTTATAAAAGTCAACCAATAGAGAGAGTTGGCATTAAATACATTAAGATCACCATTATCAAAACGGATGGTTAAAAGGCGGATGGTCGTTCTTTTTACTTACTCACTATTATCATCGACATTTATCACTTACCTCACTGTTACTTAACGGCATTTGTTAAGTTTCTTTGCCTGAATCACCGGCTCAAAAGGTCTACTTTCTCTTATTTCTTGTTACATTTCTTGTAAACTGTGCAATAGACTGATCACACTAAGATGAAACTGTTTGTGTGTAATTCGTTAAGAAGTGGGTTATGCTAGTATTTGTAAACTTTCCGTGGGAAGGTGTGTCCAATACTCATTCAGTAAGAATACTTGGCCAATTGTATACAGGCATGCGGGTTATAAGAATAGCGCTATTGATCAGCACTACATGATATGATAAAGATACATCATAAATTTCTCCCATTTAGTACTAAGTACTGTAAGAATTGTATAGAGACGTCCAGTAGGGAGAATTTGTTTGTTTACCAGGGCTCAAGAAATGAATATAAACCAGTACGGAGATTCTTTATGCTGACATGAGGACAAATTCTCACAACAAGTACTATAAGAAATGTATGAAGTCCGGTAAAGAGAACTTGTATATTGACATCATTATGGCTTTAAGGGAGTTAATACATCATCAAATTCTCCCAACTAGAACAATGAGAAATGTACGGAGACCAGTAAGAAGAACCTATATGTTGACATCAGGGCTTAAAGGATTCAGTAATTTAAAGAGAGTTTGTATGTGGCAGGCCCTGAAGATTAAAGAGCCTGCACATGACAATGCACAAGTCATTTTTGCAAACAATGCAATGCAATAATCTTGGGGTGGGCTGTAACTTGTGGAACTTTTTTCAAGGGTGTTTTTGGGGTGGTGGAGGGTGGGGATACTTTACAAGCAGTAACTGAAAAAAACCCGCGTACAAGAACCTAGGTTTTTTCAAGTTAGCCTAAACAGGTTCTTATATAAATGGTATTTAGTGTAAAATTAGGCTAACTAGGTTCTTAATTAGGTTCTTAACTTTTGTCCAAGAAATAAAGTAGAATTTTTAAATGATCTGGTCTTTAATGTCCAATAACAATATTCTTGGAGGCTTCGGTAAGCAAAATACTATACTATTTTAATCTGATTCTGTTAAAATCAAACCTGTACTGTAACCTTCACTATAATTCCCCATTAAATTTTTTTGAGAAGATTTTTTAATTCTATATTTTTGAGAAGATTATTTTTTCTTTTTTGAAAATAAGAACCTGTTTTAGAATTTTAGCCTAAAATGGTTCTTATATGAAGGGTGCTTAAAAATGAAATTTTAGCCTAACAGGTTCTTAAATGTTAGGTTCTTATACGCGGGTTTTTACTGTATCTGAAAAAACGAAGTTTGGAGATGACTTTACGAAAAACACCTTAATGGGCCACTGTCACGAGCGTCACTTTAAAATTCAACAGCCTAAGGATATGTGTAAACCTACGAATAGTGCTTCAGTTTTGTGAAAAATTAGTATGCCAGTGTACCGAAGCTAAAAACTATTGATATTTTTTTTGATGCCATCAGGACATTAAGATCTCAACTTGAAAAAGTCAGGCTGATTTTTTCAAGTTCTGCCCTTGTGGCGTGGAAAAACAGCTAAATAATAATAATGGTTCCATTCTTCCTTTAACAAAAATTTACTTTATATCTTCATATTGATGTACTGGGTGCATTTCATGTACCGAAAAGCAGAAAAATCCCCGTGACAGAGTCCCTTTAAAGGCTAGTGTACCGGCAATGTTTTCAGTTGATTGTTATCACAGACTAAAACTCGACGGTCCGTGAAGTTGGAAGAAATACTGTGCACAAGGCATCCAGTGGCTGTATTTCTATCCAGTGTGTATTTATACATTGTTCAGATCAATCTGTAAAATATTATAACAGCACATCTTTATATATGTTATGATAAATAATAAGAAAGCCACTTTGATTAAAAATTTTTAATTGCACTTTACTTGGAAAATTGTTCTTTGCCTTACTACTTTATAATTACTTGATCGAAGCACAATCTTTTGCGAGGATGCAAGTAAGTTAACAAGGAAATGTTGAAACTTGGCAAAGGCTTATAACCGAAAGAAACTTTTTGTGATATTAATATTCTTAATTTAGTTTAATGAAGCCAACACGTGTAAGCATCGCATTACATTGTACATTCGCTTATCGCTGTTTAGTTCGATCGTTTAGCTGTTTAGCTGTTTTTCGTTTTTCACCGACTTCTAGCCACTCATCTCAACGAAATGTCCTCGAAAACAGCAAAACGCAAAAATAAGTGCCCCGGTTGCGGAACACCGAAGGATATTCACGATTGCGCAGCAATGGGCAAACACTGCGAAGGTCCCGATGATCCAGATCCTGCCAACGACGACAACATTGAAAAGTCGCCCGTCGAAGAAGAAAAAACACTCGCTCCTGTTCCTGTTCCTGGCGATAAGCAAGACGCGTTCATACTAAAAGCGGGACTGAAGTGAATATAGTGTAGATGTCTCTTGTAGTTATTGCTTGCACATCCTCTAACTCCCCCCCCCCCCCCCCAACCCCTTCGTTCATAAAAGTCTGCTCTTACAATTCTGCGTTAAACGGTCAAGAGAGGGTGTGAGTATTAAAATACTTCCTCCTTCCTTTAGATCTCCCCCAACCGATCCCCTTAAAAATGCCGTCCATCCAGGATAAACGGTGTTCAAAAGCTTGAATGGTGTGTGCCTGATATTCCCAGGGCCTGCTTGACATTGGGTTTCGTCATTTATACTTAAGGAGAAATACGTTTCTGATCACACCCTCTCTTGACCGTTTAACGAAGAATTGTTTGCTTTGTACGTATTTTTCCTGTTGAATTTTTGTTTTATCTTCGCGCGTCAATTCAAACGGGAAAATGTACGCCGCTGGCAACTTTATGTTTCTTCCAATCACCCGATTCCCCTCCCAAATTTCACTGATTGATTGTTACGGAGCCATTCAAAATAAACAAATCTAAAGTATAAAATTAAAAAATATTATTATTTGTCTATCTCAGTGTTTCCGCTTGCAACTTCAATGTCATAAATACCAGCTTCAACCAGCTGGTGAAACTTCAAGTAGCTACACCGTCTCGTCGCCGCAAAATACTTAAATTCACTTGCAAATGTGAAACAAGGACTGCAGCATAGCTGTTTCTGTTTAGTTTCCCGATTAAGCATTTAACGGCAAAAGCTTGGCCTTTCTGCATATAAGTAAGTGAAGTTAGTATCAGAGAATAGATGAATTAATCATCAAGTTTTTTTTCCCGTCGGACTGCCGAAAACACCCTTCGTCTACCTTCTCACGTCCGTGAAGTAGTTTCTATTTTTGGTGAACGAGTAAATTAATGTTCCCATTTTTCTGATGGAAGCAAGAATTGAAAACAGCAGGCTACCTTTAGTCGCGATCAGTTGTCATAGAACGTGAAGCTTAATTTTTCAATACTTTGAGAATTTTTATTTATGAAAGGATGAGGGAGAAAATTATGCTTGGTATAAAATTCAAAGCAGCACATTTGTATGGTTATACGTTACTTTCAAGATAAAATGACACAACTGAAATCTTGTAAAGTGAAGATCGAATATTTTTCACCGTTCCATTTCAATTTACAGTTACTGTAAAATAAAAAAAGGTTTTTCTTACCTTTTTTATTTCCAATAATTATAAAAAATGAGACATAATCAATACAAAGACAAAGGGATAAATAATTTAAATGCTTTAAAATGCTGATATATTTTTCTCTTTCTCTCTTTTTGCTCCATATCAGACTTGAGATCAAACCATTTTTATCTGAAACCCTTGGCAAGCTCAGGAGCTCTGAGTGACATGCTGTTTTCAGGCTTGTAATTTCGAACTCAAAATGTGATAATAATCAATGCGGAAAGTAAATACTAACCGCAAATGTAATAAAAATTAACGCTAAAGTCGACTAAAGAATAAAACAAAGCAAATATGACAAAAAAATAATGAACACTTTACTGTAATAACGTGACAAACTGTAAATGACCAATCTCTGTTTTATTATATTGCCAAAGAAAAAGTTGAATATATTAAAAAAGGGAGTCAATCTGATTGGTTCGTACGTCAGTTAATAGGAACAGAAAACTGTAGTTTTGCAGTGAACAGAGAGCTTTTTTTCGGCTATATCAGGGACCGCGAGGCATTTTTCCAATGGGGGGGGGGGGGGGGGAGGAGACTGTTTAGTAACTTGGAGCGGGCCGCTTTAGAGACTCTTCTCTTAGTAAGTCTTAATTTTTTCGGAAATATTAGCCCCCGGCTCTGCGGTCCCTGTATATATGGTCAACCATGGAAAGTAAAAGAGTCTTTTTATGATCCATGCATCAACAGTTTTTTTTTCAGGGTTTAGGGTACGGAAGAAGTTTGAAGTATGTATTAATGTGTGAGCAGTTTTGGAAATATTTGCCGCCGAAGACAGATGAAGGCTAATGTTAAGCCATTTAATGTTTTAGCAATATGAACATATAACTTATCTTAGTATGATAAATTGTTATTAGCGTAATTTTTTTTTTTTTAATTTTATTCATTAGTAAATTTATTTGTAAATTTTTAGCTTTATCTAGGATAACAGCTTTTACATGGGAATTCAGTTTCCCCCTGCTGTTATCCTCCCACTATTTTTTTATTATTATTATATATTTTATCTTTTTTGTTGTAAATATTTTTTGTAATGTTGGGAAATCTAATAAATAAAATAAAAATAAAATAAATAAGGCTTTGTTATCAGCGAAGTGTTGTAAAAAAGCCAATGTAATTAAAGTTTTATTAAATTAACTTACTCGGTCCGTATTGATTATATTGATTCCATTCAGGATATTAAACGAGTTGCAAAGTATAAATAGTGAATAAATATTTTTCTAATTTCTACCAGGTATAAACTTTATGAGTTACATAATGGTGGGATTGCTGTGGCTTCTTGTCATAGCTGTCACTTCAAGTGCTTCTATGAAATGCAGCAAATCTGTGCGGTCCATAAAAGGAATGTACTTGACTGGTCACGTGATAATAAGCGGAAGTGCAGATGGTTTAGGTGATTGTTTGTTCAAATGTTCCGACGATCCGCGATGTAAAAGCATCAACTTCCGGTTTAATGATTTGTTCTGTGAACTGAACGACGCCGATATATACACGCACGCAATGGATTATGGACCTAGTGACAAGCATGCGTACAGTGACTACCCGGCTGTTAAGGTAAGATCGACACTCTAGCAAACTTGCAATTAATTTTAGTTTCTCAACCACAAATTTTCTTCGAGGGTCAGGTCTTCAAATATAGAAATTTGGTTTGCCCTCTAGGCTTACTTTAATCGCCTTTTTGGCTCGCCATGCAATCCTTCCTCTAGTCATCTGGCACTCAGGGTCACTTCCAGGATTTGAAAGGGCGCTTTGATTGGTCTACGGAAACAGCGGTTTATTTTAGTCGTTCGTTGGGGAGGAAAGATTGCGTGACAATTCAAACGAACGTTGCGTAGGAGGCCTGAGCGAGGTCCTGCGAGATACGTATTACTAGCGACAGAAGCCCATCAATATATTATAATGACTGTAATATCATATCACCTGTGTATACAATAACACAATATCACACACTCTATTTAATTTAAACAGGTCACAGTTACCCAGCTCTACATGACTCCTTTATGGCTTGAAGCGCATGCGTCTTACATCGATAGCTCTCGCACCACAACCGCTGACCAGATAACGTTCAAAGCAGGCTCAATTGGAAACGCTGCCCTTTTAAAAGTACCTTTGGTTTCTGCTGGTGTCTTGACAGATGCAACTCCGCTGACCGTTGAAATAACGGTAGCTAATGACGTCAGCATCGGAGAAAAATACGACAGCGATATCAGATATGGCGTGTCGGACGGAACCAGTTTTATTGGATTTGAAACGGTAGATAAAAGAAATAATGACACCCACTCCCCTTGTTATGAGGTACAGGCCACCTCTGGATCATCCCTTACGGCCATACAACCTTTTGCTAAAAGAGATCCTATTTCAAGTGCAAGCTTCTACCCCGATCAGTTTGTCTTCACTCTTAAGCTGGACATACCACAAGGCTCGTGCTTCACTGCGCATGGCGGAGGCTTTACCAAGACGGCAAAATATACGAAGCGACTGTTGCTCAGTCAAGGTCTTACTCTTGAGGTTTATAAAAGTACCAATAGGGAGAGAGTTGGTATCAAGTATATTAAGGTTACCCTTAGATAAACTGGTGGCAACTGTACATTGAGGATTGATCAGTTAGAAGTGTCAGTTTCTTTTTACTCTTTGGTCGCATACGCGCGAGAATTTTCTCAATTACTGTAAAAAGGAAATTAGATAAAACGGTTTGGGGAAGCATTTTTTTTTTTATTAAAACTATAGAACTAGCACCTGACAAGACTCGACATATGGTAATGCAGTGGAGCCTAAACGCAAAACACATCTTCGTAGCGTCCTTGCTCATTTGCAAGTAATGTGAAAGGGAAATCCAGAAAAACGTGATTGCCTAAAAAAGAAAACTCTCACCCTCACTTAAGGGCGCTTTTTCAGTGTTACAGGTGCTGGTACGTTATCGCGACTATTTTTTTAGGCTGACGCCTTATTAGTTTAACCCGATGACAGAACAACTAAAATTAATATTAATATTTTTAGTCCATTAAGGTTTTTTGTCAGCTTTCTGACAGAATGTCGGCATTCAACGTTTAAGTTAAATTCCGAAAATAGCTTATTATATAAGGTAGTAGCTGCTGCAAGCTTTAATGAATGTATTCGTACCGCGGAGCGATCCACACTCCTCAAAACAAGATCTTGACCGACCAGCACATTTTGTTAATAAAATAGCCGCTAAAGTTCAGGTACGTAAATGTCAGTAGGTTTTATTATTAATACTTAAAAATAAGACCTTCATATTCGTGAGTCTTGTTGCTATTGACATAATAAAGCGGGAAAAATTTACCACAAATCGCATAATGTATATCTGTAATTCCATAATATTTTATCGCATTAGCATCTACAATTTGTTTTCTACGGCGACTAATTATATTGATTCAAAGAAGAAAGAGGAAACAAGGTATAAAAACTAAAAGGAAGTCTCACTTTGCTGTTCTTCTTCGCTCTCGTTTGCATGTTGTTAAAGTACGCCTGTAAAACGATATCAGAGTCCTTTGCAAAACGATGTTTTAAAAGATTTTTCTACTAGAGTAATATGTTTATATGATAATGCTGAAAATAACTGCTAGTGCCTCCGAATTTGATGTCAAAGGAAATGGAGAAGCGAGGAAACCTGTCAAGCAAACAGCTGTAATTATAACTGACTTCTTTTTTTTTTTACAAATTTTAAGTCATTTTGCGCAGTTGCTTATTGTAATACAGCTTTAAAGTTTCCAAGGGTAAAAAGATCGCCGGGACTTGAACCCCTCCCCGAAGTTTTCGTTCAATTAAGGCGCAGCGAAATTATTTTGCACTGAGTAGAAAGCCCGTAGCTTACTCTACAAGATGACCTTATTTTAATTGGCTGTGACGTCATAGAGCCGCCATCTTGGATTTCAACATTTCCTTAGAAAGTCACAAAATAACGGAATCTGATGCAAAATCAAAACAGAATGCACGTGGAATGTTAAAATAAACAAATCGTGCTTTTGTGTTTCGTTTCCATGGCAACGTCAAATGTCAAACAAGGGACGGATGAACAGCTAAGTTTCAGCTTTGTAGAGTAAATCTTTTTTTTCAAAATTTCGAAAAACCTTACGGGTTAAATAACCATTTTATAGACTTTCCGTTTATTTTGAAAGCTCTCCTATCTCTCCGATTAGAGAGAGCCCACAGTTATAGTAACGTTAGACCATGTGAATAATTGAGGAAAAGTGTTGTTTTAAAAGTGCCAAGTTCAAATTCGAATTCAAATCCGCTGCAACCGTTTCGGGTTTTACCCTTCATTTTTGGATAAAAGTTTAAATTTAAATTTGAACTTGGCACTTAAAAAAACGCTTTTCCTCAATTACTTCAACAAACAAGTGCCAGGAAGCGTACGAAGATTTATTCCTTGTAATACCACCATTGAAAAACCCCGTTTCAACTGCCACTCAAACTCTGTAATTAAAAGCTCTAATAATAGCCTGAGTGCAACCGCCTCCTCATTGGAGAGACGTCTGCGCGCTAACCTGTTCTCAGGCGTTTTTTTTCCTTCCGCCGCGAAAAAAAGAATGCCTGATCGCAGGTTATCATAGCCAGTTATCTATTAATTTAATAACATCATAAGATCTACAACGAAAGTTACATCGTTACCTTATAGATTTTTTGCGCGCTCAAACTTCACCGACATTATGCAAAGCCATATGTGTAAAGCAAATTTCACCTCGTAAACATTATAAACGGAAACATAATGACAGTAATATCAAACGTCACTAAGATGAGATTCAACCACGTCTTAAAGCCTTGAAATAATTATCCTTAAATATACATAAGGGCAGCAAAGTTGTTTTTCTTCAGTTTTAAGATAAGGACGGCAGAAGCATGGCCTCTCGAGCTCTCAGTAGCTAAGGGTAAGTAGAAAAATAGTTTGACGAAGGACGATTTCAACTTAATGGAAGGAGAATGGGGGATTCATTTTTTTTTTCAGTCTTTTCAAAATTTTCAATTGTCGATTACGTTCAACCTTTTTGTACGATAAATTGGGGTTTAAATATTACTCTTGCAGACTTGATATACTTTAGTGTCTTAAGTATAGAACAAATCTTAGAGAAACAAGCGACTTTCGGTTTAGTTTGAGAAATCAAAAATCCACTGCATATACGACTTTAAGCTCTAAAAAGGAAACGCTATAGAAGCCGCAGACGGTCTTTTGCCCTCTTAATAAATTATATGTCCGTTGTACTTATTGACTCTCTTCGATGTTAAAAAATATAGGCCTTAGCTTTGAATAATCAAAAAGAAAACATTTAATTAATTTCATTGGTGTACTTTCTTTTACTTTTTGGCTTAAATAACAAATAAGGAGGAATGAGACAACTGAAAATATCAAAACGGCACACCATTTCTTGCAACACGTGCTGAGCATACAGAACAGTTCCGAGACTTTAAATCAAAACTTTGTTCGCCAGGAAGCACAACTTCAACGAGGTGACATTTTGAAGCTGGTTATTTAAAATTTTAAGCTTAAAATTTCAAGCTGACATAATGTGCAAAATGAAAATATTAAACGTAAATATAAAATTGAAAATGTCATCGTTAATTAAACAATTAATTTTCCACCATATTTATCCGACTTCCCGTCAATGTAATAACCCTGTTATCACCTGGTTATATCTAGATCTGGTCTGGTGATGTCTAGAATACTCAATTCGTTTACATCTGTATATAGTACACTGCCTCGTGTGTTTTTATTTTAGTTTTACTTGGTTTAAAAGATCAAGAATCGATCTCAGTATTTAGGTAGTTTTGCGAAAGAGAATGAAAATTAATGTAATTAAAACGTGATGTGCAGAAAAACCTGAAGAATACGAATTTGGTGAGCAGCTGCAGAAATTCACACACGAGCCCACGTATTTTTATCTATAGGAAAATCCCACAAACAAAAGGTAAAGAAAACAACTTTGAAAATTAGAAACGATGTTAAAACAAGTGACAAGAGTAATACAATAACAATACGATACAATTTTAATGTCCATACGTGGGACGAGATCTCCCTTAATGTCCAAGCCAGAGGCTCATGTATAAAACGTAGGACTTCAAATAAAAATACACTAAAGTATATGCTATTAAAAGTATATAAAATTTATCCCACCCATTAAAAATTGAATGATAAAAAGGACAAAACTAACACAACCCCCCTTCCCTTACCCCATACTGTATAATAAGTTTAAATCAAAGGATCAAGTGATAAGGAATATAGGAAAAAAACGCACAAGGATAAAAAGATAAAAATATAAGAATATAAGTGGGTCTAAGATAAACAATAGCTACATTTACAGCTTGTCTTAAGTTTGTTCAGTTTCTTTAATGTGTTCAGAAACACATATCTTATCTTATTTACATGTCTAAAGCTGAAGTTACCTTGTTAAGAGAGACGATATTTGCAAAACCTTCATGTAATGGCAACGTCAAAAATCAACGACACACAATTCATACATTAAAACTTCCGCGAGGAATGAATAAACAACTACCGAAAGTTTCCGTATCGCAGAGTAAATCACCTTCTCAAAACTGTGAAAAAAAAACTCGAAGACCATTTACCCAAGCATTTGAGTGAGGCAAAAGCATTATGCATTATTCAAGCATTTTAGTGGCATTTTTCCGGAAAATTGACTTTGTTTTAGAGAAAATAACAGTCAAATGCAAAACTACGACCAGCTAAGTGAAGCCTGAGGAGAAGTCAGCAGTTTTAGGCTTCAAAAGTCAAAAGCAAACATGTTTGTTAATACATATATGTTAGTGTTAATACCCTGTTAAAAATTTGGAATTATTTAAAAAAAAAGCCTCTGTATAACGAACATTATTCAAACAATTTTATATTAGTGACTTTTTTGGAGGAGACTGAGCATTCTAGTGGGAAAAATGAAGCATAAAGATAGAGCATTTTAGTGGGGAAACAGAAACATAATACACAAGCGCCTGCATCCAAAGGTTAAATTTGTTTGCCTATTTTTTGTCAGGTAATTCTTAGACATGACCGAATTGGTAGGATTAATGTGCTTGCTTGTGATATCTATTACATCAGTCGCGTCTCAACAATGTAGCAAAGCAGTACGGTCTATAACAGGAAAGTACCTGTCTGCTCACGTGATTTCAAGTGGAAGTTCAGATGGTTTGGGTGACTGCTTGGTCAAATGTTCCGACGATCCGCGATGTAAAAGCATCAACTTCCGGTTTAAAGATTTGATTTGCGAGCTGAACGACGCTGATAGGTACACGCACACATGGGATTATGAATCTAGAGAAGGGCATGCGTACAGCGACTACCCTTATAAGGTATAAAACGTAAACCACGGCAGAATAGTGTGGAATTGTCTGTTGCTTAACTAGCTTAATATAAATTGTTGTATCGTAGAAAACTTTACCTAAAAATAATGGTCCATTTTTATAAACATTTGCTATGTATTGCTATATATAGTACTGGTCGACTTCAAATAAAATCAATATTAATATATAATTAATTAGATTATTGTTTATACTAGATTTTTAACTATTATTATGTTTAAGAAAGCCACAAATTTATTAGTTGAAAGACTATTACGTGTCACCCTCGATATAAAGATTGATTGATTTATTAATTGATTGATTGATTGATTGATTGATTGATTGATTGATGTGTCAATTAACTTTACTCAAACCGAAAGTGTGCTTTGCGGTCTTGAACCTTGTACGTCTTGTAACTGAAGTTTGATATCTTGCATAAAATTATTGCTAAGAAATGACTCAATAGACCATATTCGTTTTCTCGGTATTGTACTGGAACTAGCTTGCAATGGAGGGTAATCTTTTCAAAAATGACATGAAGCTCTTTTTAATTATATTCCCCCGCATCAGCCTCCACTGCAAGCTAGTTCCAGTCCAATACCGAGAATACGAATATGGTCCGATCCATTGTCTAAGAGAACCATCGATAAACAACACATAAAAGAACATAACATCACTGCTTTATTTATTACAAACAGGCGACATTTAAAGAGTTTTACATGACACCCTTGTGGCTCGAATCACATGCGTCTTACCTCTTTAGCAATCGTTCCACACTCGCTGAGCAGATAACGTTCAACGCAGGCTCAAACGCCAATGCGGCCCTGCTAAAAGTTCCCTTGGTGGCCAATGGTGTCTTGGCAGATGGAATTCCGCTGACCGTTGAAATAACAGTAGCAAATGACGTCAGCATCGGACAAGCGAGCGACAGTGATATCAGATATGGAGTGTCGGACGGAACCAACTTCATTGGCTTTGAAACGGTTGATAAATGGAGTTATCGCACTAATTATCCCTGTTATGGCTTTAACGGCACGTCTGGGAAAACTGTGACTGACAGATATGCTCTTGATAAGGATGCTCCTAATCCAAGTACAAGCTCCTATCCTGAACAGTTCGTCTTCATTATTAAGCTGGATAAGCCATGGGGCTCGTGCGTCACTGCGCATGGCTTCATTAAGACGGCCAAGTACAGTAAGCGACTGTTGCTTAGCAAAGGTCTTACTCTTGAGGTTTATAAAAGTAGCAAAAAAGAAAGAGTTGGTATCAAGTATATTGAAGTCACCATCAGGAAAACTGGCGACTACTAAAGAACATGATCAATTAATGTACACTTTTAACTTGAGAAAGGGCCAACGGACTATACAAAGAACCGGATCCTAGTGGATCTGATCAGCAAATTGTATAAATACGAACAATTTAAAAAACAGAAAGGCTGACCGTACGGTAGAGTGATTGAACTTGTATATTTTCTTCCAATGTTTCGTCAGGCACGAAAATATACAAGTTCAATCCCTCTACCGTACGGTCAGCCTTTCTGTTTTTTTCATTTGTTCATGGTCAATGTAATTTCAGAGGATTGTTGTTAGAAGGTTCAGTTTCTTCTGCTCTAAGTCTAAAGTATTCCCATTGCTTTGTCAGCGATTTTCTGCTAACATTTTGAACTGTGACACTTTTACCGGTAAATGTATTAAAAGGTTTTACTACTGTACACTGAACCATAAATGCTAAATTTAATTCTTTTTACATTCCGAGTGAAATGTTTGCAATAAAATTTTTAACAAAATGTAGACCATTTTCATAGTGAATGAATACCAAGAGTCAATCTAGATTTCGAGAAATCAGGCTTGTTTAAAAACAAAAGAAAACGACTATCGTTGCTATGGTAACCTTTGTGACTAAGTGACCATTTAAAAATTAAAAAAATTAAGCGTTGGTCATATTCGATCATTATGGTGTATTTTGGCAAAAAACGAAGATTGGCTTCCCAGATCAGTTTCATTTTCAAAACAACCACCCAATAGGGCTAAAAAACTACATCGATTTATCGTTTACACATTCGCATTTGCTGTTCACCGCTTTTAATAACCGCCTAACAATGGATCAGCTGACCTATTTCTCACGAGGTAAATAAGCAAACTTATTTATTATACAACCAGTTGAATCTACCAATGGACAGAGAGCACTGACATATCTTGTCAATGGCCAATTCTTACCTGAATATCTGAATAAAGAATTTGATTTATCAACCAACTGTTTACTGTTTAATTCATAGCCAACAACGCTCTATAGATTGAATAAATCTGTAGTCTTTTAATCTTTCTTAACCCTAAATTAATATTAAATACGATAACATACTTTCCTAGACAAGAAATCCCCACCAGAGCACCGTGAATATACATTTGATATTTCACATTGAAATTTATTCAAAAAGAAGTTCTAATGATTGTATAAATGACAGGTAAATTAGCATATCTTTTATATTTCGTTTACATAATTTTCTCGTATTTACACGTCTGTCAGCTGAAGTTGAGAAGTAATAACAGAACACCAGTAAGATTAGCCAGCGAGGGAACATAAAATACAGTGACCAAAATGGAAGAAAACGCCCAGAAAGGAACAAGCTCTGAGGAAAAGAACGGAAAGTCAAGCTTTCTCGAACGTTTCAAAATGTTTGGATGTACGGTCCAGTTGTTTCACTACAAGATGTTGTTCTTCGCATCTTATGGCGCGTTCGGTTGTTTGATGACTTTCATCCCGTTGTATTTCAAGCAGTTAGGTTTATCCGCCGCTCAAACAGGGCTTCTTGTTGGAATACGTCCACTATGCCAAGCAATAGGGGCGCCATTTTGGGGCATCCTCGCTGACAGGTACAAACGAAGGAAAGCCATACTTCTTCTCGGTGCAAGTGCTTGGCTTATTAAGAATATGTTAATTCTAGTCTTTCGCCCGACTCACCAAGTTTGTGTTGTTACAGTTGGCAATGAATCCCACATTGTCAAAAGGAACAGTTTGGTTGATCCACAAGAGAAAACCATCAACATAAACACTACTGTTGAAACTGTTTTAGCGGCGTCCATAAGCACTCCAAACAAAGAAAAATATTTCATTCAAGTGGACAATGGCGAGCTTTTGGATATATTTTACATCCTTCTTGTTCTCGTTATTGTTGGAGAGCTGTTTGGCTCGATTCTTCACCCACTCTTGGATGGGTGCACTGTGGACTTTCTTGGCGATGAGAGGAAATCGTACGGTCGCGTACGTTTATGGGGTTCTGTAGGAATGGTGTTAACTAGTTTAATCGTCGGCCTGGTTATTAATCATCACACACGCCAATACTGCGGCGAGATACACAAAAATTATTCTATTGCATTCTACTTCTTCGCTGCCTTTATGGTGATCACAATTGTCTTCCTCTTCTTTGTGAAAATCGTGTACTGTGACGGACCAAAAGAATCTAAACTATCCGGGATCAAGGACCTGTTTAATTCTCGTGTAAAAATCTCCTTCTGGTTTGCAGCGATTTCTCTTGGAATAAGCGATGGATTTCAGTCTGATTTTAACTCGTGGTTTCTCGACGATCTCAAAGCGACCTCTTTCGAGGTCGGTCTGGCGGCAGCATTACACTTCGTTTGCAGCGCGCTGTCGTTCTTCGTCGCGAACTATATCCTGGAGCGCCTTGGCTACGCTGTTACAATCGCTGCAGGACTTGCATTATATATAGCACTGTTCGTTGGCTTCTCCTTTGCTCAGAGCCCATGGGTCGCGATTGTATTTTATGTTATCATTGGAGGAGTTTTCGCCGTCTTCTGGACCGCGTGTGTGGCATATGTTGGTTCAATTGCGTCACCTATTGGTCTGGGAGCTGCATCACAAGGTGATAATACTTCTTTGTTTTATCCCGGGGGGTACTCCCTATAAATGCGGGGAGTCTCCGCCTGAAAGGGGTACCTTTTTCAGGCTTCAGGTATATAAAAGGGTAGGGATTTCACAAGTTTAGGTATACGAAAGGGTATGCAAATCTGTCATTTAGGTTTTTAAAAGGGCCTTTAATAAAAATATTTCGAACAGATTCAATTTATTAAGCGCTACATGAAAATGACAAGAGAACGTCGTGTTCTAAGTCTATGCAATGTCTTTCAGGTAAATAAAAGGGGTACCTTTTTGAATAAAAGATATACGAAAGGGGTACAATTTCTGTCAAAATGATATATAAAAGGGTAAGGGGTTAGAGCTCGGGGCGGAGCCTCCCCGTATAAAACTTTTTGAGTGCCCACCCCCCCCCCCGGGTGTTTTATAAACGCAAAAGAGGTTTTTTCCTCATATAATATGATGTTGAGATGACAACCTCAATACTACAGTAATACTTACAGTAAAAATCGGCTAGGCAGGGATGAAATATTGGCAAGGAAATGTTAATATTCGTTTAACCCTGCCTTTCCTTGCTGGTGTTTCGCTTTACCTTACCTTGCCAGTTTTGGTTTTGAAGCCATGTCTATACGTTGCCCTTTTATCCTACAAATAATTGGCGAGTTAAGGGTAAAGCAGTACCTTATTATTTTAGCGGCTTGCGTAAATGAAAGCTGTTTGATAATCATCCATTTAGAAAGGATAAAGTTTAAGTGACAACTGAGTAATAAATAATAATTCATGCCCCTTAATTGCAAATTGGTGGGCTGGATACCATACATTTTATTATTTCAGGGCTTTATTGGTTTGAGTTCCCCCCCCCCTCCTCCCCCCGCGCAGGCTTAACCCCTCTGGAAATTCAGTTAGGCTTCATACTTTAAAAGTAGGCTCTCGTGGTTTTCTTTAAAATCAAACACAATTTCGGACCAGTCAGTTGACCATTACAAAATTTAAGACCCAAATGCCAAAATCATTTGACCTAAACATATCATATAAAAACCATTTTATATGGGGTAGCACATATCCATATGATGCTAATAGGGGAAATCAATAGTATCTACGCTCATAAATTAAAGTAAATTGCTTTTACTTTGGAGATCTGGTCCTCGTAAATAGTGGCCTGGATCAGGAGGCTCGGGTTTAAGCCCTAAGTCATTGTTCTTGGACAAGATACTTTACTCTCATAGTGCCACTCTCTACCCAGGAGTTAAAATATGGCGGGTTCAACTTGAGAGCAAAAATGCCCAAGAGGTTATATATCCTGCAAATGAGTAGCATCCAATCCGGAGGGAGTAGCCTGGCAAAACATGTACCGGACACCTACTCGCCTCATACTAATCAAAAAGTGCTGTCTCCACAAATCTCTAGCATGGATTGCAAACAACTTATATCACTTCCTCTTTCTTTTTCCAGGAATCCTGAATGGTCTGTTCGTTGGTGTGGGTACCGGAGGCGGAACAATGCTCGGTGGTTTGCTGATCGGAATCATAGGAATGCGAGCAGCATACAGATTGTTCGCTGCTTTCCTAGCCTTGATTATGTTATTATTCTTTGGTTTCCAGTGGTCAGGTCGAAATGAAGATGGCAGCGAATCTAAATCATCCTACAGAGCAGTACCGAGTCAGGATGAAGAACAAGACCAATAGACCGATCCTTGTTACTTTGAAATAATTCCTCAATGAATAACATTTATAATTAGCCTGCTGACAAACATTGAAAACATAACCACAGGGAGCAGAAGAGTTCGGTTAGAACTGATCAATAAAATACGTCTTACCTCTTTGAAATGTACTGTGGCGTATATTTTCCCCGTAATCAGATCATTATGCGACCCAAAATGCACTCATTTGCGGCGTTCCAATGCTCCAATGGCCGTGCGATCGTTTTGACCGCCATTAGTTCGAAATGTATCGACCGCTGACTGATTTGATTGTGGCGCTCCGTTGCCGCCTTTAGAGACCACAGGCCAATCAGTCAGCGGTCGATACATTAATGGCGGCCAAACGATCGCACGGGCATTGGAACGCCGCAACTGAGTGCATTTTGGGTCGCATAATGAACTGATTACGGGGAAAATATACGCAAGAGTGCATTTCAAAGAGGTAAGACGTATTTTATTGAGCAGTTCTAACCGAACTCCTCTACTGCCTGTGACGAAATTTGTAAACTGATGGGGACCGTGACATTTGGTCAGCTCTACATTCATTAAGTGTAAAAAGATAAAGTTTAGTAAATGTTGCCCATTACTTTTGTGTGAAACACACATCAAGATTGTATCAATTATATATATTTTTGGAAGCTTCATTGGTTCATTGTAGTCTACATATACAGGTGTGATAACACACTTTGGTTTTGAGCAGTGTACTGAATGCTTCACAGCGGTCAAACGCTGCGCGCGTGCGCAGTTCCTGTGCAATTCCCGCGAAAATTTTCCACACAAAGTCTTAAATTTTTCGAAAGCATTCGCTTTAGAGCCAAAAGTTAACGCCGTTCCTGGAAAGTTAAGGTTTATATGCAGCTTATGGATGGGAAATTTGATAATTCATCTCCACTGCGTTTTCCAGCTTGAAATTTTCTTTCACCGTACTATTTCTTTAACAATTTCTTACAAAAGTTTGTCCACTTTCGAGTCAAATTCTTAGAAAAGTTCGAGGCGGCGAAGACCGGAGGTGACGTCATTTTTGCGTTTGACCGCTGTGAAACTGAATGCAGGCCATTGTTTGTAGGTCAGCACTACATTAAGTTTAACATCCCCCCCTCCCACAGGCCTGTGTATCGTTGCGGTCTGGTTGAAAATGCTAGAATTTTTAGTTGTCAGTTCAAAAAATTTTTCAGCTGCCAGTTAAAATTTCAGCCCATTTCTCAGCCATCAGTATATTTTTTGCATGCAGAATTCATTCGTCATTGCTCAGGTGACGGTTAAAATTTTGACCAATTCTTAGCTATCGGCCAGTCCCTGAACTCTCTCTTCCGCGCGCCCTTTATAGGGGTTGAACCCAGGCGCGCAAACCCCGTCCTCAAACCGTCCAGACCCTCATGATTTGGTGGCATACTCTTGCGAGACACCGATGCAACCGTGTATTTAAAACACCACCCGTCTTCCTGACCACCCACCACGTCATTTGTGTGTGGGAATCTTTGTCTCAGCCAAAAAAATGGAGTCCATAGAACAGGACGCCTGGCCGTTTCCCCTTTAACTCAATCAGGCGTTTAAACTAATTTTACATAAACATCGTCAACATGAAGAGAATGGCGCAAAACCCATGACATTGTTCCAGTCCCTCTCTTCTACTGCATTCTGGCTTCCGTCAGAGAAAGGAAGCTGGTGTCAAGTGTTTGGTGTTCAACTACGCTGACACGGAAGAGAAGCTCTGCAATCTCATGGCGGCCTGTGGTTCCTTATCATTAGCTTTCTCTCTAGTTTGAATTTCCTCGGTACCTGTGACGTCATCACCTCTCTGACCCAAGCTCTGGCAATTACAATACCAACACGCGCCACTTCGGACGATTCTTTTCAACGCCTGTTTAAATTCTCTTGATCTCAGAAAATAAATCCAAGGATTAACAGCTGAGCTAGCAAAAGCCAGAGTATCCACCCAAAACCATGTGCTGTAGTCAATACGGATTTTTAAACAATCGTCTGACGTCAGAGATTGGACAAAGGACAGTATGCAAGATGGAAGCCATAAAGAAAAGCATGCTCCGATGACGGCAGCCGCTGTCCATGTGGCTTTGCGGTTTTTCAGTATTTTGATCGCTTCACGTCGGTTCACAATATGTTCACATGCTATTCTCCGCGCTTGCGCTTTGGCCGTTTTGTAGATGCGAAAATAACAAAATGAGATTGCTGATAACGGTATGATAAACACAATAGTATAGGAAACCAACCACAATGTGGGAAGCGCGTTGAATTGATCCGTGACAAACACTCGGGGTAGAGGTATAAGGAAAGAGCAAATCCATATCAGTGCAATTAAACGTAAACATCTCTCGGTTGTCACATACATTTCGTACCGAAAAACCGACACGATGGCTAAGTATCTATCGATGCTCACACCACATAAACTGTAAGTTGTAGCGGTGAGAGTTTGCAAAGTAATTACCGCTGTAACCACGGCCAATGGGTGCGAACTGTCCCGAATGGCCATCCCTGCTTTTACAGCGTATAACGGGTTCATGATTAAACCCACGGAGAAATCGGCAACGGCCAGCGACGCAATCAAGTAATTAGAGTTCGTTCGTAGACCAGGAGTCTTGTAAATTGCTAAAAGGATCAATGAATTGCCGAGAGTTGTCAGGACGCTAAGAAAAGCATTTAAAATGCTAACAGGCAGTAGATTCGACGTAGAATTAGAGTTAAAGCCGCAAGTTTGATCCATTTGTAAAGTTCTGTGTTGAGATCGCACAATTAGTCAAGTCTTTCTAGCCTTTCAGTCGTTCCTCTGAAGGGTTTTTGCGTTAAGATTGAAAACAAACCATCTGTTCTGATTTCCTTTCAAGGAATATTCTTTACCAGCTGGCAGATAAGATTGACATTTTTGACAGTGAACATTATATCTCTAGAAGGTTGTTCGTTATTAAATTTGACATCTGTCAACATGGGTCCGAGAGTATGGCTAGGCACCAGTTAATTTAGATTATTTTGGCGGTCAAGAAAGGTCTTTAATCTTATTATGTTTAACCAAAAAGACAGAACGTCCGTTGTCATAAGCAAAGTGTTTCCGTTTCCGATATCATTCGAAATTTGAGACATATTCAAATTCGAATGGCGGGTTTAGATCATGTTTCAAGCAATTTCGGAACTAAATGTAAGCACGTTCGCTTGCTGCGCAGCAAACTGTTCAATTTACATGTCAGAATTGTTTGTCAGATGTCATGTGTCCAACAAATCGAAGATAATTTTCCATTGCAAATTGGATATGATTATCAGATTTATCTTTGCTCGATTCACCTCCTTGTGAAATCAATAAACTAAAGCTCTTAGAGCGGTTTTTCGCTCTTATTTCAAGTAGTGATTTTATCAAATGACAAGGAAAACGGAAATTTAAAAAACGTCGATCAACAGTAATGTTCCGGTAATCTGAGCATACAGATTTACATACATATTGGTGTTTACTTTGTTAATTGAAGTACCGTGACAGCGAAGTGCGCGTTATATTATTGAATTTTTTTTATGTTGTTTAATTTTCAGTAGAGGGGGGAGGGGATAATTGCACAGCTTGGGATCCACGCGCTTAGGTCATGCAGCTATCGTATTTTATAAATCGATCCTCGCTGGAATTAATTTTGACTTTAAAGTAGCTTTGTTTCTGGAGTCGTCCCAAACCGGAAGAGCATTGTGTGTTTAGAGAAACGAAAAGGGCAATGGGGACGAGTTTGCTATTTCCCGTTTGGCATTCAATTCATTTTCCCCAGGCCTTGACCGTGAATCCGTAAAATCACGTCTTTGCTCTATCTCTGTCCTGTAATGTGCCGGGCATGAACCCTTTAAGCCACAATATCCACAGACAAACTCTCCTGACTGACCCCATACATTTTCTTTTAGTATAGTTGGGAGAATTTTTAAAGATCAAAGCAATTCCCCTTTGGTGATCGTTTTATAAATTCTCATAACCTTTCCCTTTTGATTAAGTATTAAGTATTAAGTATTTTAAGTTGATCTTCCTTGAGACTAATGGGTTAAAATTGCTTCTGCTTTCGTATGAAGCCAAATTGATAAAAACACTTTTGTTTGTGTTTTCGATTTCCAGATATCAATCTTATACACTGTACCTCTCAAAAGGAGTAATTGTAAACTGGACTTCTGCAATGGACTCCTGCTCTTAACCATTGCTTTGACAATATGTATTATTAAGCAAATATTAGAATCATAGGCAAATTTTCAGTTCTCCCTTCGCGACAGAAGTCAAGTGATATTCACTCATAGATATTGAACAACACTTATTTTATTACAAAGCTCAAACTGATGAATTACTACATGGAATGGCGTTAAAGTGAACAAAAGGGATTCATGGCAGAACTGTTTCATAATGACAACGTTTTATATCATGGCTATTACCAGAAATGCTCTTAGTAGGTAAATAAGTAATAGCTCCAGTTCAACCCTGGTAAAACATTTTCCTTTTGTAGCTGATCTGACGCCCATTAAAATGTATTACATATTATTAAAAATCGTACGAAAAAGTGGATTTTATGACATATATATATTAAAATAATGAAAGCCACCTAAACCTCAAAGAACACTGTCACCAACACTGATATTAAGACAAAAAATGTTTACCTCAATTAGTCAGAAGGAAAATAAAGCAAATAAAATGATGTCCTTGTCGCAAGAAGTTTGCAAAATGGCAGGAATGTGAAATATGAGCCTTGTTAAAATATATTGCTATACAGTTCCATCATAGTCCACATACATTGTGATCCTCACACTTGCCATCGCTTCCTGTCATTTGCTAACTACTGTTGCGCAAAAATAAACAACTATAATGTCCGTTTTACGACGATGGAAGGTTCCTTGAACTTCTCGAAAACTTACTTAAACAAATGACAGTGTCGGCCCTTTAAACTTTTGATAGGAACTCCTCAAAAAGTAATTTAATTAAATACGTCAGAAACTGAACGAATATGTAATTTGAAAGCAGCTATTAATGCAGACAAAAGATACTAAAAAATCAAAGTGAAAAAAAATATTTAACAATTTGCCTTATCCTTAAATTGTGGAATAAATACCCATTAACGCAATCACAAAATATTATCCACGCTTGTGAAAACACACGGGATTGTTCCTTTTGACACTCGCACTTCAAAATATCACTATTAAATTCAATCAAAGTGCTGTAATGAAAAATCTCCACCCCACAAACAAAACCCCTCTTCACAAAGAATTAAAACGATATAAAATATGTCGTGCTTAGGTCCTAAGGATTTAAAACACTTTTGCACTAGTGAAAACCTTGTCGATATTATTTAAGACTGGGTCATGATATTGAGACGATTCAGGTTTCGAGTTATAAATATGTTTAATTATGTTCCAATGCAAATCAAGATACGTATTTTTGCAAACCAATTGGATTATCAATTCTTAGTTCTGTATAGCTTCCAAACGTTCAGTTTGTTTTACTGCTTAGTTGTCTATTTGTTTGTTTTACTACCGTGTGAACCTACGCAATTTTCATTCGATTCCTATTTAAGACAGAATCGCCTAGCCTACGATACCATGACCCATACCATTTTAAGTTTCAGTTAAATTTGGTACATACGTAATTGGCAGTGATAATTTCAAAAAGAAAGGTAGCTTTAAAAGCATGACAACTACATGCCAGTCTTTAATTAGATAGTGTCTCTCTTCTAGAGGTGGTATCAGTCCCTCAGGTAGACTGTTGATGGTGTTCAGTAGAATTTCCTGGTGTATGAGCTTGTGTGGCGGCCAGATGAGTACTTACGTCCGGCGGCGGAAGACGTTCTGTAGGAAGACCCTCCAGAAACAGACGAACGCCCAGTGGTTGTGCGGTAGGTTGTGGCAGAACCGGTCCTGTAGGTGGAAGGCCCGCTGTAATACGATGATCGGTAGGAGGAGGCCTCAGCACTACCAGAACCAGTGACTCCATTGACGGCCGTGTCTGAAATCAGGGTGGTCTTGGTGGTAGTTGTAGTGGAGCCCTCACTGCTTTGGAAGTTTCCTTCAGCCCTGGCCAGGTCACTGTCGAGTGGGGCTGAAGTAATGACGGTGCTCTTGCGGACAACTTCGGTGCGTTCGCCATCCAGCGCAGACTTGATTGGGGTTGACGTGGCACTGAAATGCATAGCATCCGCATCATTGGACACTTTGTTTACATTGTAGCTGGTTGTTGAGGAGCTGTAGGTAGCAGGAGGGGGGGAATCCACTGTTGAGGTTCGGAAGCGACGAACCTCATAGGTTGTCACTGGCTGATAATCCGCTTTAAGCACTTCCTTCAGTCGGAGCTCAGCCTTCTCGTAAGCTTCTTCGGCGACAAAGATCTCTTTCTTCAAGTTTTCAACTTTTTTCTGCAGGTGTGTGACCTTCAGGCGCAATTCACCAATAGCTGCATTCTTCTCGTCCACGGTCTTCTCGTAATACTCATTCTCGGACTTCAACTCTCTATTCTCTTTCTCAATCTTGTAGATGTAATCTTGTTTGTCAGCCATTCCACTGTTGACTTTGATGACCATTTCATCTTCCAACTTGCTTTTTGCCAGCATGATAGTGTCGTATTCTTCTTGGAGCTTTGCATACTTTGTCCTCAAGTTGAACAGTTCTTGTTCCACCTTCGTGTCATGAACTGGGGTCTCCTTTGCGATGCGCAGGTCACGTCTCAACGTCTCGACTTCAGCTCGAAGGGTGATAGACTCTGAACGAAGCCTCTCCAAAGCTGCATCCTTATCCTTCATTTCTTCGCGGTACACTCTTACTTGATTGTCGATTTGGACTGATACCTCTCGCTCGTTCTTTGTTCTGATCTCGATCATTTGCTGACGCAGGTTGTCCCTCTCTAAGCAAATCGCTTCATATGATCGCTGTAAGGAGACAAACTCGGCACTGCTGCGGATAATTGTAGGGCTGATCACAGTCGATTCCTTCTTCACGCGTTCGATCTCGATCTCACTTCGCTGTTTAGTGGTCGTCATCTCTCTCTTCAGTCCTTCAATTTCTGCCTTGAATGACATGATCTCTGTGCGAAGTCTGTTCATTTCTACTTCCTTTTCTCTGATCTCGTCCCGGTACATTTTCACTTGGCTTTCAAGGGTCTGCTCTCCCTTCATCTTTATGTCTATGACTTGGCCCCTCAGTCCATCCCTTTCTTTGCAAACCTCTTCGTACGTTCGCTGCAAGGAGATGAACTCTGCGCTACCACGGATATCAGGGAACCTTAGGGTGTTGACTTCCTTCTTCAAACGATCTATTTCAATCAGGTAGGCTTCCTGGTTGCCAAGGTCTCTTTTGTATCCTTCAATTTCTGCCTTGAATGTCATGCCCTCTGAACGAAGTCTGTTCATTTCTACTTCTTTTTCTCTGATCTCTTCGCGGTAGATTGTAACTTGGTTTGAAAGGTCTTGCTCTCCCTTCATCCTGATCTCAACTACTTGGCCTCTTAGCCCATCTCGTTCTTTGCAAACCTCTTCGTACGATCGCTGCAAGGAGATGTACTCTGCGCTACCACGAATATCTGGGAACCTCAATGTGTTGACCTCCTTCTTCAAACGATCTATTTCAATCAGATAGGCTTCTTGGTTTCCGAGGTCTCTCTTGTAGCCTTCAATTTCAGTCTTGAATGTCATGCTCTCTACACGAACTTTTTCCATTTCTACTTCTTTCTCTCTGATCTGTTCACGGTAGATTCTCAGTTGGCTTTCAAGGGTCTGCTCTCCCTTCATCTTGATGTCTATGACTTGGCCCCTCAGTTCATCACGTTCCTTGCAAACCTCTTCATAAGTACGCTGTAGGGAAATATACTCTGCGCTACCACGGATGTCAGGGAACCTTAAGGTGTTGACTTCCTTCTTTAAACGATCTATTTCAATCAGGTAAGCTTCCTGGTTGCCGAGGTCTCTCTTGTATCCTTCAATCTCAGCCTTGAATGTCATGCCCTCTGAACGAAGTCTGTTCATTTCTACTTCTTTTTCTCTGATCTCTTCGCGGTAGATTGTAACTTGGTTTGTCATTTCTTGCTCTCCCTTCATCTTGATCTCGACTATCTGGCCTCTTAGTCCATCCCGTTCTTTGCAAACCTCTTCGTACGATCGCTGCAAGGAGATATACTCTGCGCTACCACGGATATCTGGGAACCGCAATGTGTTGACTTCCTTCTTCAAGCGTTCAATTTCAATCAGATAGGCTTCTTGGTTGCCGAGGTCTCTCTTGTATCCTTCAATTTCGGCCCTGAATGTCATGCCTTCTGAACGAAGTCTGTTCATTTCTACTTCTTTTTCTCTGATCTCTTCGCGGTAGATTGTCACTTGGTTTGTCATTTCTTGCTCTCCCTTCATCCTGATCTCAACTACTTGGCCTCTTAGTCCATCTCGTTCTTTGCAAACCTCTTCGTACGATCGCTGTAGGGAGATATACTCGGCGCTACCACGGATGTCAGGGAACCTCAAGGTGTTGACTTCCTTCTTCAAACGATCTATTTCAATCAGATAGGCTTCTTGGTTTCCGAGGTCTCTCTTGTATCCTTCAATTTCGGCCTTGAATGTCATGCCCTCTGATCGAAGCCTGTTTATTTCTACTTCTTTTTCTCTGATCTCTTCGCGATAGATTCTAACTTGGTTTTCGTGCTCCTGCTCTCCCTTCATCCTAATCTCAACCACTTGGCCCCGAAGTCCATCTCGTTCTTTGCAAACTTCTTCGTATGTTCGCTGCAAGGAGATAAACTCTGAGCTGCCACGGATATCTGGGAACCTCAATGTGTTGACTTCCTTCTTCAGGCGTTCTATTTCAATCAGATAAGCTTCTTGGTTGCCCAGCTGCCTCTTAAGGCCATCTATTTCCGTCTTGTACTGATAACTCTCGGACTGCAAGCGACCAATGATTGTCTCCTTCTCTCTTATCTCAGTGCGGTAGGTTTCGGTGCGGCTTTCAATCTGGACAACCAGCTCTCTTTCACCCTTGGACTTGAGCTCAGCAATCTGTCCACGAAGGATATCTCTCTCTTTCCACATTTCTTCATACTGATGCCTCAAGGAATCGTACTCTGATTTACTGTAGAAAGTACTTCGTTCCCTTTTCAATCCGTCAATCTCTTCAATGAGAAGTTTGTTCTGTGACGTGAATCTCTCAATGGCCAGATCTTTCTCCTTGATCTCCTGTCGGAAACCATCAGTTTGGATTTGAATTTGAAACGTTGTTTCTTGCTCATTCCTTGACTTGAAATCTGTAAACTGCCTTTGGATGTAATCCCGTTCCCTGCAGACATCTTCGTAAGATCTCTTCACGGACTCGAACTCCACGATCCGTTTGTTCACGACGTTGATCTCGTTCTTCAGGCGTTCAATCTCTGTCATATATCCCTCAATCATGAACTGCTTGCTATCAGCTTCCCTCTTGAACTTCTCAAACTCTGCTTGGTACTTCATGCTTTCAGAACGGAAATTGCTAATGGCGACTTCCTTCTCTCTGATCTCGTCTCGGTAGATTCTGATTTGATTTTCTACCTGGACAGTGATTTCACGCTCGCTGTTGGATCTAATTTCAATCATCTCCAATCGGATGGAATCTCTCTCCTTCAACACTTCTTCGTACATTCTTCGCAAAGACTCGTATTCCGTAGTGGTGACCGTTGTTGACTTAAGTGTGGTGATGTCTCCTTTCAGTCGCTCAATCTCGGACTGGTAGCTTTCAATATAGCGCTGCTTGCCCTCAAATTCTCGCTTGAGCCCATCAAATTGCATCTGGATGGACATGGCCTCGGAGCGCAGCTTGGCGATCTCCATTTCTTTTTCTCTGATTTCTTTCTGGAAAATCACAGTCTTGTTTTCCACTTGAATCAGAACATCGCGCTCAGATTTTGACTTGAAATCTATCAGCTCCTCTCTGAGTGTGTCCCTCTCCTTCCACATCTCGTCATATTGAAGCTTCAATGACTCGTACTCCGTTCTCTTGTAGAAGGTTGACATTTCTCTTCTCAATCCCTCCAATTCAGCTCTCAGCGTCGTGTTCTCCGAACGCATCCTGTCAATGGCAATTTCTTTTTCTCTGACATCCTGCTTATAAGCTTGATAATAGCTTTCGAGGTGAACCTGGATCTCGCTTTCGCTTTGGGTCTTGAGTTCCATGATCTGGCTACGTACAAAGTCCCTCTCTTTGCACACTTCTTCATAGGTCCTCTTCAAGGTCTCATAGTCGGTGCTGCTGGTCTTCAGGGTTACGAGCTCTTGCCTAAGACGTTCAATTTCCCCAAGGTAACCATCAGTGACTGAGGCCTTTCCGCTGACTTCTCTCTTCAATATTTCAAGTTCGTTCTTGGTAATCAAGTTGTCGGAACGCAGCTTGTCAATCAAGGCTTCCCGCTCTCTCACTTCCTGCTGGAAGCCTTCCATGCGGCTTTCAACGTGAATAGACACATCTCTCTCACTCGTTGACCTGACTTCCATCAGTTGCTCGCGGAGGGAATCCCTTTCTTTCAATATCTCGTCGTACTTCATCTGCAAAGCTTCAAACTCGGTCCTGCTGTAGTAAGACCTCATGTCACGCTTCAGACCGTCTATTTCAGCATGCAGAGTCATCGTGTCAGCTCGCAGCTTGTCGATAACAGCATCTCTTTCTTTGATCTCCTGACGGTAAAATTCTTCATTGCTGTCTAACTGGACGGAACTGGACTGTACCCTCATGGTGTACTCAGATCTTGTGCTGAAGTCAGCTGCCTCCTTCGTCAGTGCTTCAATTTGAGCCTGTAAGGTGATGTTCTCGGAACGGAGCCTGTCCGCGGCGATCTCCTTCTCTCTGATCTCTTGTCGATAGCTTTCAATATTCACAGAGGAACTGCGGGTTCTTGTCTTCATCTCATCCAGCTCCTTCCTCAACATTTCTTTTTCAGTCCAAAGGCTATCATAGCGGCGCTGCAGCGTGTCGTATTCCCTCACTTCAACTTGAGAAGTAGACGACAGTGCTCTACCCCTTAAGGTGTCATTTTCGGCCTGTAAGCTAAAACTCTCTTTACGCAGCCGGCTAATGGTCACATCTTTGTCCTGGATTTCCGTTTGCTTCTTGGCCACCAACCGAGCGACTTCGCGCTGCAAAGAATCCTTCTCCCTGCAAACGTCATCAAATTTAAGCTTCAAGGACTCGTATTCCCTGTTCGATGCTGCAGTCTTCGAGGTCTCCTTCATCGTGGTGATCTCAGCAACGTAGCCTTCCATGATGGATTGCTTGTCTGCTATGGACGCTCGAAGTCTCTTGACATCGCCATCCTTGTCTGCAATCTCCTGACGGTATGCGCTGATACTCGCCTTCAGATCTCTGATTTCCTTCTGTAAGTGTTCATTCTGTTTGTTGCTGCCCGCCAATGCTGACTCCTTTTTGGTGAAGACCAGGAGCTCCTCCTTCAGGGATAAAACTTGCCTCTCAGAATCCTTAATGGACAGTTCTGCCGTGTCCAACTTTTCTTTAGATGTCTTAAGCTGGTGTTCCAAGTTGGAGATCTTCTTTTCAGCATTCACAACCTCACGCTGCAGTTCGGATTCTCTTTCCTGGCTCTGTTTTAGGGCGGTTTCCATCGAGGAAAACTGACTAAGCGAACTGTTCGGGGACTGGCAGCTCGCTCCACCTTGACCTGCGATCTTCTTCCTCAAGCTATCAAAAGCTTCATCTATTTTACCTTTCTCCAGATGAACGCAGCTGAAGGTTTCCGACAGGGAGTTGAACTGCCCGTTTAAAGTGATGACTTCTTTGATGAGATCTTTCTTCGCCATCTTTGACAAAACATCCTTAAAAACAGCATAAAGATCATTTAAACTCAGAGAAAAACACGCCTTTGGTGAGCAACAGAATTGTGTTTACGCTTTTTTTACTTATACTAGTTCTCATTGTTTTTATAATGTATTTTAATTATTGTCATGCGCTTTTTCATGAGCCTCTGGCTCGGATAGAGAGGGTAACCTCATCCCGCGTCATGACTTTAATAAATTAATTGATTGATTGATTGATTGATTGATTGATTGATTGATTGATTGATTGATTGATTGATTGATTGATTGATTGAGCAACAGAATTGTGTTTACGCTTTATAACTATATGGCCTTAAAGGGACACTGTCTCGAGCTTCACTTCAAATATTCAAAGGCCTAAAAATTTGTTTGCACGTATGGAAACCTAGTACAAATATAGTGATCCAGTTTTGCTAAAAATTACCCAGGCAGTGAACTGAAATATAAAAGGAGTGATATTATTGTGATACCATCAGAAACTTTAGACCTCAACTTAAAAAACCTAGGCTGACTTTTTCAAGTTCTGCCCTTGTAGCCTGGAAAAACAGCTAGAAATTAAACTAATAATGGCTCCCCTCTTCCTTTAACAACAATTTACCTTATGTGTTCTAGGCGCATTCCGTGTAGAAGCAAAAGTTTTTAGACAGACAATTTTAGAAGGTTTCACTGAAAAGCAGAAAATCCCTGTGATGGTGTCCCTTTAATCTTCTCTGCGATAATTCGATTTAAACACAAGAAATCTTTCCTGAGGGGGTAAGAGTCTTTATTGCTGAACCCTACTTTCCAACCTAACCAGTATTTCTTCCTTCGATAGCTTCATTTATTGTTAATCTACAAGCTTAAGGGGGTAGCATTCATAATTTAAGCTTTTTGTTTGCATTTCCGTATAAGATCTAGATCTAGTTTCTTTGATTTCCCTCAACTGACAAAGTGGTAAAATGTCGCTTTATTATATCCACTGCTTCTGCAAACATGCATCAACATTCAGTAACCTATACAAAATTTCTGGTTGGATAAAATGATTTTAAAAATTCCGAATCGCAGATGCTAGGACTGAATTTCTCAAAACAGAAGTAAACCGTGGCAAGAATCTTTGCAATGTTTGATTGTTAACAATACCGACGGAATGATTTAGAAAAGCTGATTTCTAAGTATGGCACGATATTTTTCTTCTGACATAAACAGACTTGACACAGATTAATTGCTTAGTATCATTTAACTAGAAAGCACCGCTAAAAACGGCAGTGTTTCATTTATGTTACTTTTTTATACTACCATTATATTCATGCGTTCCTTGGCTAAGTTTACTGAATATCGTATCACCGCTTTAGTGTTGATATACACTTCTTGCGGCAATTAGAAAAAAGCATTTGATGGACGCAATGGTAAACTTTATATATTTAAAAACAACTCAAACGTTTCTGGCCCCCTTTTTCTACGTCGTAGAATTTCGTCGCAAGAATTTCTTACTTTTTCAGAGGCAAAACAATAATAAATGGCAAAGCTAAGAATATAGTGTGCCTCATTTTTCCTGTTATTTATTTAATTGATGAACTAAGAAGCAAAGGTACAGCCCTTGGGATTTCACCACTTGGTTATTAGGCTTAAGAGTTTTTAAAGTTAAATAACCTTTTCAACGTCTTTGGTTTTTCTTGTAACGTTTGAGTTCAGTTTGGCATTGCAATGCTTTTTGAGGTTATATTTACTTGCTTAACAACTTTACATTGGATCTATGCATTTTTCTCTTTGAATATCTGGTAAAAAAAGACAATGTCACTTGAGACAAAAGCAACATTCCATGACACAAAGTTATGCATTTCTAAGTTCCTTTTCTTGCTTAAAATGTTTTCTGCTTTAATTGCATTATCACAATGTTGTAGATGTTGAGAAATCGTACAGTTTCGCGCAAAGATTAATAATTCGTTCGCTAATAGGACAGTGTCGAGCTAACTTTGAGCTCTGGTTAATTGTTGAATCAATTGTGTGAAATCAAATTCAATAGCAATTATGAAGGACGCTTATAAGCTATTCAGTCAATGTTCGTTCAGAAAGTTTGTAAACTAAATCCTCAGTACGTACTTGTTCAGCACTATATTGTTGAAGAAATTGAACTTCATTGCTTAAAGAGCAAAAGGCAAGAAAACATAATTATGTGAATAAATACCAGTGCTTTCGCTAGGTTTCGTGTTCACATGTTTACTTAGCGTTCACGCATAATTTATTCTTTTCCATTAATGTGCATATTGTGTCCTTTGATGCATGACTTATTCACAAATTACTTTAAGGAAAAAAGTAATAATTTTTCACTAGGAAAAGGGTTTTTTTCTCAGAACCCTTTAATTTCCTTTTGGTTGAAATTTGTTTAATTCCTACGGTCGCTTTCTTATTAGAATAGGTTTATAGTTTTTAACTTCTTATCTTTTATTTCTATGCGCACAGTTCAAACATAACAAAGCCTTTATGTGGAATGCTCAACATTACTTTCATATTTCAGTCGGCAACATGTATTGGTCTATACGATTGAGGGGAAAGTTAGACTGATCTTCTTGGGCTAGAGCTTACAATTTTTTAGTCTAATATAAACATCTCACTCCACTTATATCAAGATTCTATGAAATGCTCCATAATTTCAATTCAACAAACATATCCAAAGTAATTAACTCCAGTTACTTCTTGCAGAAGAACGAAAAAAGTTGAAAAAGTCTTCTGTTTAAATGTTTTAACAACAGCTTTAATATACGACACATGAAATTCAAAACAGTTTTGCAGCCCGGTAAACTTTGTTGGGATTCCCTAAAGTTGCGCAAAACAAATAGAACTCGGTTCATTGCAAATCCAAACACACACATATTTGCATTTAAAATAGTCATATATCAAAACTTCTAAACTCCAGCTCCTTTTATCAAAGAAACCAGGATCGTTGTGATAATGTTCAGTTTAATTTGTTGCGAAATTCAAACTAATTTAGCAACCGAGCAAAACGTTCTGGAATTCTTTACAAGTTGCGCAAGATAAACAAACTATTTGCAAATCTGAATACAAAAATCGCTAACTCGCAAATTGTACAAAATATAGTTTGTTTATTTTACGAGTTTCATAAATGTAGACAAAATATTCCAATTCAATCAACATCTGTCTATCAGTAAAAGCAAAAACGAGAAATCTAAGAAAGATAAGAGCTATTACGCTATAGCTACATCGAAGCCAAAGAGTAAGTTTACAAAGCAGCCCCGCCCTCCAACATAACTATATTTGCTCTATTACATGTACCTGTTACATGTACTTCCAAAGATTTAATCGTAAGGCTTCGAGTTGCAAAAGTTTCAAGAGTTCGTGGATGCCTTATTCACCTCTTTAGATCAAAACAAAATTGGGATCTTAGAAGCATGCAAGATAATATAAACAATGTTTACCTCTCCCTTTTGATTTCGCGTCAAATCTTCGAGATCCTGCTGGAACTTTTCAAGGACAATCTCAAAATTGACTCCGGTGACTTCTTGAAGGTCTGACATCTTGAAAGACTTGTTGAAAACACCGTGAGAAGTTAACAGCAAATACTCGCGTGCAGAGCAGAAGAAATCGGGCCAGGCGTCCTTGCAAAGCGTGAAGGAGGCGAGACTAAATAAATTTAAAGGGACGCCAACTTAAAAAGATCAATGAATTCTATTTCGAAATAATATCTCTCGATCGCCATTGGTTGTCTAATCTTAAGAGCAACAATGTATGGTCCCAGTTGCGGATTCCCCTGAGTCTTTTATTACTTAATGAGAGAACGTGGAAAATTTTCTCGCCCTATTATGGCCACACGAGTTCTTGGGTCTCCGCAAAAATGCATTCTTGAGATTTTTAATCGACTGTTTGTTCGGTATGCTATATATGTTGGGATTTAAGGTGTTCTTTTTTTCGTGCTAAAAGGACGCGTCCTTCGTCACGTACAGTGCCTATAGGACACAATAAATACTTTGTGTTGAGCAAGCGCTGTTTCAACTGACGTACAAGCCATTGTATAAAAATACAATACAAAAATGGGTGCGATTTGGTCCTGGGAATTTTAATGAGTTTGTGTTGGCTTGGACCTTCAACAAGTTGACAAAAATTTGAGAAAACTGGCAGGAGTTTGAAACTACTCTATAAAATATGACTCTGTTAGGTAGAAACTTAAAGTTTAAAAATGAACGATAACGTTTTGCAGCGTTTACAACTCATAAAGCAAACCGTTAACTCACACACAATCTCATTTGTCTTTTCTTATTGTAATGACCTTTAAATTTCTATGCTCACGAATAGCAATTTTAAGCATGTAAACTCATGTAAACAGCACTATTAGTTTCAAATGATTCTAAATGATCAAGTCGTTTTATCGATGAAACTTGTTAATCATCGATCATGAAGGCAACTCACAACAAAATCTGTGATTTGTGGAATTCACTCAACTTCAATGGTACTTTTAATTTTGGTGTGTTTAATCGAACGTGAAGCCTTTTACAATATAGAATTTTGTTGTAATCACAGAGTTCGCGAATGTTTATTAGAAAGGTGTTTCTCATGCATGCAACTTTGATATCACGGACATCAATGCGAAAAATTGCTTTTTAAGAAACAAGCAACGGACACCTAAAACCGATTTCAACTTGTTATGATAATAAATTGACCAGCTAACGCTAACCACATCTGGAAATTCTGCGCAAAACTAAATATAATCATTGTGTGCGAAATCACGACCTTATTAAGCCACCTAAAACCTTTTATCTGAAGCTGTATTAAGAAATCATAAAATGAAGTGCTGACACGCATTTTATTCACGCGAGGGCAGAATGGGGACAAGATCAGAGTTAAATTAGGTCAACATCCACAAGATGTACAGATTGCCAGATTGCCAAAAATACGTGCGTCTTGGAAACCTATGCATAGTGATCTCACCATGCGTATTTCAAGTGTTATTAAATGCGTGTCTTATTTGTCGGCAAAAACAAACAGTGGAAAAAGGTAACAAGGTATAATTATTTTCAGTTCGCAAGACTACTTGGAAGCTTTTTAGATATTTTGAAAGGCATTTATTACTAAATTCGCAGATTGCTGCATTTCAATCGACATCTTGTGAGCCTGTGAAATGAAACTTTATATTTCATACAATATACATATTAAGGCCTTTGTTCATTTGGAACAGAAGTAAAATTTTAAAGACCCAAAGTTGGACTCGGTTCCATGCACCGCCCGGCCAAACAGATCGCTATTTCAAAGTTGCGACGTAAGAACGTTTTGCAACTCGACACAGGAATAAGCAGGGTCCCAAAGGGGCATGTGGTTCCATGACCAAAAAGGCCGGGCTCCAGGGCTCCGGGTCACCAAAAAACAGGGTTTGGGGGCCAGTGGCAATCATTCTCAGGTCTCATTTTTTTTTTATTTTTTTTTTTTTTTTTTTTTATTTTTTTTAAAAATATTTTTATTATTTCTTTTTTTTTTTTTTAATTTATACTATTTTAATTTATTTAAACCTTAAAAATTTTTATATAGTTTTAGCGCTATATAAATTAATTATTATTATTCACGCTTCCAAGCAAAAGGCTCCACTCGGCTTTAGGCTCCAGACCACACAGCAAAACTTGTAGAGCTCCCGGGCTCACTCTGCACCCCCCCCCCCCCCCCCCCCGCCCCCATTTAAGGACTCTGAATAAAGGGTAAATGAAATTTACCGGAATTAAAAATTTAACTTTCTGGGAAAGTGTATTGTCATTATTTCTATATCTACAAAAAGCTTTTAGGAGTTCATGTTGTTAAACTCCACTGAAATACCTTTAACAGTCTTTTACGTGGTACGAACATTTTACAAAATGGTACGGCCTGAGGACAAAGTCAAGCAAAAAAGTGACTTCCCAATTTCTTAAACCACAATTATTAAAATCTATTCAGTGTGTCTATCGGCTTACGAAATAGCTCCAATGTAACTATCAAAGCATGAATATGTAAAGACATCGCTCAAATCCAAATAGAGATATAAAATTAGTCGGCGAATTTGGTCATTTCATGTTGTTAGTTTTCACATGAAGTCAAAGAAATATACCAAGATTTTTAACGCATATGCAAAACTATTGTCCTCCTTATATATGAGACAAAATATTACACTTTTAGAAACATTTGGGCAAGATAAGCTTACACTTACTAAGCTCAACTTTTTTTCATCTCGCACAGTAAATTTGGTGAAATTTATAAAAAATATTTGGCTTCGCATTGATGCGCCTTTTTTCAAAACAAAAAATTAAACACTTCAGATTCGTTGGGACAAGAAAAGTGGCAGGGTGATTTTTCTGATTTCTACGGATGTAATCCACAAGGATCCTTCACTAAGGAACTACACTACCAAATAAGTTGGTTTAAAACACTTTTAATATCAAAAACCCCGTTGCAATAACATCAGTCTCACACAGGTTTACTTAAAACCCATAACCGGCTGTTTAAAAAAAGGAAAAGATCAACAAGATACATGAAGCTAAAAACGCTCAAAAAATAAAAAGTAAAAAACACGCATTCCTTTTGCCTTGTTCCTCTTAAAATGTTTATACGAGCTAAACAATTCATCTAAAAAACAAGTCTCTTGGACATCAAACTCGTCCCGGGGTCTCACTCCTTGGTGCGCTTACTTCAGTAGTGCCAGGCCCAGGGCAGAGCAAACGGTCATCAGGAACACGCTGAAGGAAACAGGGGAGCCCGCGTTACACAGGTCAGTGTCACAGCAGCCCACTGCGCAATCTCCATCTCCATTGTCACAGGCGTCCTTTGTAGTTGTACAAGCTGCGTCATTGCTGCATGACTGGACGACTGCGGTGTTAGAATCTTTTTTGGCCCAGGTCCTCATGCATTTATCAAAGCCGCTAGGACAGGTGGTCTCTTTGCTGCTGTCCTTTTCCAGTTCACTCTTAGAGCAGGTCTCTTCAGTACCAATGCAGGTGTAGCACTTGAGGCCATAAACTGAAATGAAGGATAAGAGAGATTGAGGCATTGTCCAGAAATGTCCTTACTCCACCCACAGAAGGGATTGTAAATTCCTGAGGGTGAGGGGTGGAAGGGTCCTCAAAGGTCAAAAACTTTAAGGAAATGAAAAAGCTTAACTGGAATTTCCAGAGGATGGGAATCTTAAGAAAAATTCCTTCCGTAAGGGAGGTATTGATTATTTATGGAATTACCCTTGAGAAATGAAACCTAATGAATGAATCATATAACTCTTGTTACTAAGGTAGCAAAACTTTAAAATATGCCTGTTTTTGCGTAGCGGTTTTCAGTACTGATAGATCTAAATATTGCAGGGAATCGCCAGCAAACTATCAACTTCAATATCTCCAATAGCTCTACTTAGCTCCCTCTCCCTCTTTTAAAACCGTCATGTTTATTTACTGCGCGCGCAAGCGCCTTGAACCAAAACCATTGGATTAAATTTGTTCTCTTAGAAACGATAAAAAAACTTGATCAGAAATTCGTAGCTTCTAATGCCCGCGAAAGGGGCTGCCCATTCCATCCCTTTTGTTCAGAAAAGCCTTCATTGCGTTCAATCAATGCAAAGCGATAAGCGTTAGTTATTCCAGTTATTTTCCGCATTGTTCGTTCGACTGACTCGAAGCCGCTTTGAAACCATTTCTGTGTTATTACTACAAAAGGAAAACAATAGTTTTCAATGCGTCAACTCTCTTCAGATGCGTCTTTTGTGTATTAGCGTAACATAGTGACCGACTAATTGACAAACTCGCAATTTCTAATATTGGCCGCGCAAGGGCGGTCTAATTGTTAAATGGCTTGCCCTGGGAGCGCGCGCAATAAAAATTGCAGAAAACCTAAACCAAAACTATAAGCAATTAAACCGCTTTTGCTGAACATTTTGTAGAGTAAATCGGTTTCTGTTTTACGTTAAAACAGTCAGACGGCTCGCTTTCGGTTCCTATCGACTTTTCATAGTTGACTCAAGGTTCCCACCTCGCCTTTTTTCAGTCGATTGAAAACCCGTGCGAATTGTTAAATGGACCAATGGCAATTTGATGGTGCAGCAGGAAATTTGGCAGGCTCTCCTGTTTTGGTTTTCGTTCGCAAATTTCATTCGTAAGTGAATTTAGTCCATAATCATCAATTATGCCGAAGAGATGTAAAAATATTAAAGTTAAAGAAACATCGATCTACTTTTGACGCCATGAAGGCGCCTGTGTAGTTTTTGGGCGCGCATTTGGCGTTCCCTAAATGCGCGCCCAAAAACAACTCGGGCGCCTTTTTCGCAGGCTAAATTGCTGGAAAAGGTGTGAACTTGCATAAATTAAAACGCCTGGTGTGGTAAATAACGAGGCAAAGAAAATGAAAAAGAAAGACCAAAGCTTGTTGCTATAGAAACAGTTGTGGTGCGTTGGCCCGAAAACAATAAGCTCATTATCATCTTGAAGTTGACAAAGCTAATTAACTGTCGTAGCGAATCTGGAAAAAAAATTGCGCATCGAGGTGGGAGCGTTTTCAAGAAAATTTTGCAAGATCCGGCCCGGTTTGAAATCGCAAATGGATGAAATTAGGTTTGTTAAGTAAATCGAGGGAGGGGGGGGGGAGCAAGATCGTCTGCGGAAGCTTTTTCTTTTGCCCCCCTTTCGAAATCTCTCAAATTGCTAACCCTGGCTCGGCGGCGCTTTGATGATCGTTTTCCCGCTTTGCAAAAAGTATTGAATTTTTTTCTCTTGTTATGAACTCCAACCGAACAAGAAACTAATGCAGTACTACTTTATACTTGTTTTAGAAAAGGAAATAACTGCATCTATATTATTTATCTCGCCGATTGATCGATTTTTTTTTATGGATCACCTTCGCGATTCTTTCATAGCAACCGATGATGCGATCAAAACACTGAGCTCACTCCACTTAACTGCGCTCTTATTTTGAGGTACAGAGTTATTTTTATAAACACAACAACGCTTTCCAGTTTCCGGAACATAATTCAATGTTTCAAACATCATCATCAGCCATAATGAATATATAGTAAGGTTAACAGAAATCGTTATATAACAGCCTACACAATGAACCTTTTTGCTTGAGTTTTTCTACGGATGGACGTTCTTAGAAGGCGCTTTCGCATGTAGACTGAATCTGTGTTGCTTACATTCGGAAGATCAAAAGAAATTAATTTCGGATAAACACCAAACGCTTGACTGTTTTTGAGAAACCGAACATTAAGCTAAGCTTTTCTTAAATTGATTGCCAGCTTTTGAAGCTTTCGAAACTGAAAAGCGTTGTAGTGTTTTTAAAGACCCTTAGGTACATATTTGAAAAACAAAACAAAGAAATGAACTTACCACTTGCAAGAACTGCAATGAAAACGAAGATGCTCAGCAGAAAACCCTTCATTTTGTGTGCTTCTTAAACCTCGCTGTAACTTGCGCGTACGAACTGAACTTCAGCAAACCAGCGCCCTTAACAGATGAGTAAACGATCTGGAAATGGGCGTTTATAACCTGAACTTAAACCAATAAGATTTAAGTTCTAAATATAGAGAACCAATCAAGACACGGCAACATTAACATCACAAACAGGAATGACCAAACAGTCCAATATACCCAAAGGTGTTTGATAACAGGGCTTTTTGGCTTGGGCAATACTTCTGTCAAATTTAACACGGTGCTGCAAACCTAAAGAACAGTGAAGGCCTGCGGAAACATCGGGATTCGGGATCTGTTACGGAATAGTTGGTACAAGGGAATGGTTATGAGCCGGCCAAACTTCACAGGAGAAAACAAAAATACAAAGATTGTTTTGTATGCATAAATTAAATTATTTCTTAACCGAAGCGTTTCTATTGGTTAGTTGCTCAGAGAGAATTAAAAACCTATTGTGTTTTGTGCTAGGTCTTGGTCAAAAAATAGAACTAAAGGATAGAACAAAGAGGGAGTGGAATAGATTCGCGTCCCGCGGATTTAGCCTTAAAAGCGCAAGGATTGTAGATTTTTGCGATACATTGAGCGGATTAGCGGATTTCCAAAATATAGTAAATTGATTGCGGATTAGCTGAGAATTTTGGGCCGAATTTCGGACTCTTAATTTATGACAGTAGGTTCGGATCAGATAAAATAAAATAAAATTTCGGACCGTGAATACTAAACATGCTAAACGAAGTTCGGATCACTTTGGTCGGTCTCGGTTGGCATGTTTGCGAAATCGGTCGCAAAAACAAGCCATGATGAATCGAAATTTCTTAAAAAAGTTGGAATACTAGTACTTTTACTTTCAATTTTGAACTGTTATTTTAGCGACCCCAATTAGCTTAATAGCTAATTGGCTCTAGCTAATGAGTATTCATTCATAAAAAAACCACCTACTGTCCGTTGCAGTGAAACTATACCACACATGAAAAGTTTTCAAGAAATGCGGATTCAGACTTGAACGAAAATAGTGGCCGATTAACGGATTTGGCCAAAAAATTAGCACGGATCGGCAAATTTCCGTACTCCTATTCACCACCCTCAACAAAGAACTCGGTCAAGCTTCATAACCATTCCCCTGGTTAAAGCAAACAAAATCTTCGAGACGACCAAAACAGTCGAAAAAACTTGGCTTCAACGTAGTCTTTTATTTGTAGCCAAAGAATCTTTTACAATGCAGTGCCATTAATGCAAAAAAACTGGATTAAGTAAATATCATCAAAGTCTTCATTAACATTCACTTTTTACAACACTAATTACTTTCAGTATACACAATACAGGTGGATAACAGTTAATTCAAAAGGCTAGTGCAGGTCACCGAGAGTTAAACTTCAACTCTAATTTAAATACAGTTATGATCTGCAGCAAGGCAACGGGTAGTGGTTACGATTTACAAAATTGAAAACTACCAGAAATATTTTCTAACTTAACTGTTTCTCTAATTTTTTGTACATACATATATTCGTTCTCTATTGTCTTCAGTCGCTCGGGTGTTAATTAACGTTTTCGCCAAGTCATAAACCGTTACCATGACAACCTGCGCTTTTTGTTTGACCGTTTATGATAAAAGCGTACAATTCTTCACAAGAATGTCCTGTTAAACAATTAAGGTCGTCGTCTTTTTTGTTATATGTTTTAGTTTGATGAGAATATTAGATTTACAATACATATCAACCCATAAAGCGCTTCTTGGCTTCAAAAGTACTACAGGTAATTTGCAATTAGGATCCAAAGGCTATAAAATGTAGGAGGTGCAAGCCCATGTAAATTTGATTTGTGTTTGGCTCCTCTGGGCTAGCAATCATGAACCAAGGGGGTGGGGATGGGATACTCTCTATATTGGACTATACAGGGTGGCTTCGCTTGAAAAGGTTCCTTTTTCAGGCTTTAGGTACATTAAAGGGCAGGGATTTCATAGCTGGAGTATACAAAAGGGTCGGGAAAACTGTCATTTAGGTTATTTTGAAAGGCTTATCAAAATAGGTCGAACAGACTCACCGAACGGATGATTCGATTAATTATTTTAAGGGGTTATTCAAGAGAAAAATAAAAAAAGAGATGCAGTATCCTTTCTGTAGGTATTTGAACGGGATATACCGTTTGCTATCGAAGGTATCGACATGTACAGGGTTCAGCCTCCTCCTCAGGAGCTTCGCATTTTCTGCGCTGCAATAACAAAGGCGAGCGCAAAGCGCGAGCGACTGGTGACGAGAGCGAAGCGCGAGGGACCACGGGAAGAAGAAAGACGAGACTTCCCTTCCTCCCTTGCGCGCCCATTTCTCCAAAAAAGAGAGAGGCGACTGGATACGAGGCACTACAGGGTTACCTTTTTTGTCAACAATGGTATATGACCACAGCACTTCAAGGGAACACAGAAACTAGCTTCTCAATAAATCAACCTCAATCAAACTAGTTTCAGCACAAAGCGTTTATAGATATTGTGCCAGGCTCTTTAAGACGCCCCCAATGTGCTAAAATGAACATATGAGATAAACTTGACTGGCAAGAAGAGGTCAAGATCATATTATTTTGCCAATAGATGAAATTGTAATTTCATTTTGGTGGTGTTTATTCCGTCAGGTAAGAGCAGAATATTTTATTAGCTTTTTAATAAATAATCAGCAACTGTCGCATTTTTTCTCACCGTGTTGCTGTCAATTCCAGTTATTTTCAGATTAAATTAACAAAACCCTTGAGCAAAAATGATTGAATTCATCCTCTTTTGTCAAATTCCATTAAAAACGCTTTTCTTATCTCTTTACCGGTAGCGATTAAGAAACATACTAAGATTGAAATAATCTTCGCCATAACCTTTAAAATATGGATAGATAACCGGCTAAAAAGAGAAATACTCTGAATGCTTTTAGTCTAAGAAAACATTACTTATAGAATATTAAAATATACCTTAAAGCCCGGCTCAAAGTTCTTATTGCATACTGATCAGATGTGAACTATGATTATCATCATACCAAACAACGAATTGCCACTGACCGACAGGTGAATATCGGTGGTGAACAATTGGCTAAAATTAGTCAGCCAATAAAAGTGCGATAAAACACACTGTTCACTTTGTGATATTTCTGTTATAAATTCTGACTTATTTTTGAAAAGGAAAACATATTGTTGCAGACACAAATGTTTTTTTGTTTAGTTACGCGAAAAACCATGATCTGGTGGCGAGAAAATGTTTCTAAAGGATTTCAAATACAGAGTAAATACATCTTCATTATTTAAAATTTACCATTTTATTATTTACTACACACTTGATGATTTCGATATTGCTGATCCTAGCAGTGTGCAGGACGCGTGTCACATATCAACCTAGTAAATGGCCCAGCTCTCTCGTACCAGTTGGTTAGAGCGCCCAACCGGTATCTGGGAGGCCATGGGTTCGATTTTGTCGGGGACTCAGAATTTTTCTTTAAATTTGTCCCATGCTCGTGTCATTGTTGAAAAATTCATTTTCATTACAGAGTTAACCCTTTCCAGGCTATGTTGGCATTTGTTGACCATAAAAAAAAATTTGCGCGATCTTCAGTTATCGTTAATATCCCAGCGTTAATGTAAACGTATTTAAACGTATCCTGGCATACAGGCTATAACAAATGGTCGGCGTTAGTTAATGGGATTTTCAACGTTAAAAATGAAACATTGGGCTTCCATTGATGTCTTTTTTTTTATATATTCATTCGGTTGTTCATGCAATCAAGAATGACTTGTCGCCAAAGATAGATTTTTTATTGTTGCGAATAAATAACAAAAAGATTGATTCAGCGGGAGAATCTTACCCTGCAGAGATCTAGAGGTTAGTCTGGTCTAAAAGATTTAACCGAATAAATTGCTGAAAATAAAAGGACAAAGAATCACGAACGTGGTCTGATGTAAATAATATAAGTCGAGTTGAATGGTGAATACGCCATCTTGACTGCTGGGCGGGGAGACTTTTTCTATACCGAACACGTTAATTAATTACTCAACGAAACTGTCTAGACAATTTTATAGTGTTTCCTTCAAGACCACGGCGTATAAAATGACCAAAAATCCCTGCGTTTTGTGGACAATTTTTATTAATATTTAAAATTAAACTTATCTTTTCTACATTTACAGCCGATGTAGTACTGTGTTCCGGCCGACAGAGAGTTTTTCCCTCGCCGGAGGAAAATTGCGGAGGAGTGAGATAGAGTGATAATGCCAAGATTCGCGAAGAAAAAAGCTTTTATCAACTTCACTTCGCCCGAAGGACAACATAATAAAATTCATGAAGTTACTTTGAAGTTGATCTTGAACGCTAAAATTAAACTTTTGAAATATTGCTCCACTTTTGATATGATGAAATTTTTGCACGTTATACATAAATGAAAAGCTTGCAAAACCTAAAAGAACAAAACAAAGTAACAATTCATTGTAAATGCGCCTCTTTAGCTTCGGTGAGACATCGCAATATAATTAACATATTGAGAAAAAAGACATGCTGAGATTTGGACAAAAAAAAACAATTTCGCAGGCCATCTGTTGTACACGAATTTATTTTTTTTAACTTATAATTCGATGTTTTCTTTTATTATTTAAAAAATTCTCTTACGAAAACATGTAATGCCAGAGAGGTAAACATTGAAAAATTAAACTTTATAATTGGTACGCACAAGATCTGAGTGCCTTATCTTCTACAAAGAAAAGAAACCCTCTTGAAAGCACAAGCGTAATTAGAACTTGCAAATTATCCACGAAACAGCATTAAGAGATTTGGTACGCCTCCTTTGAGCCTTTCTAACGATCCATTAACAATTTGCCTGATGAATACAAAATCGAAAAATGTAAAGGCTGAATAGCAGTTAACGATGCATTTATACTTTTAACGACACAAATTACCGATGAAAAACGCAGTTTAAAGGAAACACGGGCATTCACTACAAATGCGTACATACGTATGTGAAAATTCTCTAATCACAGCAATTGAAATATTTAGCAATTCACTGATGAAGGCGTAGAAAAGACGGATCAAACCAAAACAATATACTCCAAAAACAATTTGAAATTGCACGCGCTAGTAAAATCATGGACTTTTAGCACATAACTTACACACACATTTTATTGAGTGAATCGGTCTTCTAAACAGCCAACTTGATTATTTACAATTTTTACAATCATTGACTATCGCTACAAATTCAGTAAAAATAAAAAACATCGCTTTCTGCACGATCCATAATTAATTTTAGGAATTATTTTGACTAGAGTTGTTTATAAGATTGTCTAAAGAACTTAATGTTTTGCTTAAGAGGCTACGCGAAATTATGTACAGTAAAACCGCGAATTATCTAGAGCTGGGAAGTTCATTGACTTGAGTTTCGTTATTCGTCTTATTCCGAAACGGACTCACAGCATTTATCGTTCTTGTTTCGGAGAACAAGCATCTGAAGACACGTTTAAATGCTTGTCTGTAGTCACGATTGCGTGCCGCATAAATCCAGGGGTTGACCGCGGAACTGCTAAACGAGAAAAGCGCCCCCCAAAACCAATAGCGTATGATCCGAATCTTCAAGCACTCGTTTGTTGTTATGAGTTGGATCCCACTGATGACCATGCTAGGAAAAGCCAGGAGAAGATAAATCCCAATTATAACCCCAATTGTGTTAGCAGCTTTTCGGTTTCGCTTCGTTTGAGAGCTAATGGAGTCAGTACCACTGCTTCCACCAGCTTCAGAAACAACCGAAACGGCGCGAGCCTCGGCTTCGATTCTCCTCGATTGGCTTTTAGCTGCTTTGTAGATGTGATAGTAACTGTAGCTTATGACACCAAATGGTAGAGTGTAACCCACGATCGCAACGGCTATCCACAACTTTGGAAGGTCAACAGGTTCGGTGACTATCAAACGGAGGCAGGCAAACGCAAAGGAAAATACCCAGATCAGCGCAACGGCGATGATACAGCGGCGAAGTGTCATGACACGCATATAGTAAAACGCATCTGTTATGGCTAAATATCGGTCTAAGCTAACGGCAGCTAGGTTGAAAGTAGTCGTTATCAGAGTTTGCGTGGACATAAGCTCGGCAGCTACGGTCAAAGGGTGTTGGTTTTGCCAGATGTTAAGAACGCTTTTAGCGACCCACAAAGGGCTGATGACCGCTCCGACGAGAAAATCCCCCACCGCGAGAGAAGCGATGTAGTAGTTTGACACTGTATGTAAGGATGGTGTTTGGTAAATCGCCAGAAGGACAACAACATTGCCAACAGTTGAGAGAAAACCAGATATAGAGTGAAGCACCGCGAGAAAAATAGATGATATGTACTCAAGTTCCGCATGGCACTCTTCAGAAGACATAACAAATTTTAAAATTCGTTTACCTCACGCTGTCGAAGTTGGCGATTTTCCTGGTTTACGCTCGCAAAGCCAGTGAGCTTTAAACGTTCCTTACAACGCAAAAAACAAAGACAGCTTCAAACCATTCGCTTCAGTGCTCACTTCTTATATAACTTCGTGCGCGGAACTTTAACCTGTTTTATATCGTGCCAAATCCCCTAGAAAAGTATCCGGCAGAGCATATGTTTCATTGGTTGACGCAAACAATTTATAATTTAGGAACGGTCCTTGTTTGAAAGTCAGTCGACAGGGGCTAACAAGTGGAAAATGCAAACAAAGTCACTCAACAATGGTGTTCACGTTGGTAGCCTGCAGTAAAGCATTAGTGCCAGCCATCAAACTGTTAGCGGATTACTTTTAACTAGAACTGCTATTCAGATTCCAACTGCGATGAGCTAAAATTGCATCTCTAAATGGAATAGAAAATGATCAAGTTAGTTAGCGCATATAATTTCGTATAATTAAGAATTTCCGATCAGTAAAAAGCAATCAGTTCTTCGACTTTTTCATCACATTTAATTACGGTGCAAAGCAATAAGACGAATTTGCTCGGCGGCACGTGATTAATTTATACAGCAGATTTGAGAACGGTCCCAGAAATAAATTCTTTAGACATGCGTTGCAGTTTATGTTTTGTTTTTTCCAGTGGGGAGGTACGCAAAATTAATCATCTCACTGGGGAGGGAAGATAATCCTTTTTGTTATACCTCAACGAAATACGTGCGGTAACTAAAGACCAAAATTGACATTTCATAATAATGCATAACCAACCGATAATACTGCAGTTTTAATAAAAAAAATTCTGCATGTATTTACCCCCTACACAAGCAAACAAATTTGAACAAAGATTATATATTGTCTTCTGCTCTCAGTCCTTCTGTGTAAACCTAATGACGGAGGCTGTCAGAAGTCATTTTCAGCACGGAATCTTTTAAAACTATTGAAACATACATACTTGCACCACCTCGAATACAGCAATTATGTGACAATTATTTCCGACCGAGAAAGCCTTCAAACACACCGAAATGTCTTGTTTTCAGTCCTTTTAGAGTTTTAACTGCCTTTACGTTAATTAAAAAAAAGGCTCTAGGGATGCTTCAAACGATTTAAACAAAAGGGTCCCTTTTAATTATTTGGATAACATCCGCACAGTGCATTAGAATCATTGAAACATCCTATTCGGGACCGTTTGTTATTTGGCCGTGAGTAAACAACATCCATGTTTCAATATACAGCTGTTTTCTTTACACGATCGTGTTCCAAGAGTCAAATTTAAGTTGAAGTGCTTATTATTGAATTAATGAAAAATGTGAAACTGTCAGAGTTCTTCCGTCAGAGCTGTCACTCCTGAATTGTTTAAAGCGCCAGTTTTCGCGCCGAGATTGACCCGTTAGAATCACATTCAGCTGATCTACAAGTTTGAGGTGCTGGTATAATTACATGTAATAGATCAGTGTGCGCCGATTTCTCCCATTGTAATATATCAGTGTGAACCAAGCTGCAAACATATGCTTCCATTTTTTTGATCCCGTAAATATCTTATTTTCGCGGGACTTAGTTTTCGCGTTTTTCAAAATATCGTAAAATTAAAGACCCGCCAAAATCGCGAAAATTACTGAAGTTCCGCGAAATATGCCGTTCCTGACCATTTCCCAAATAAGAAACAATAAGGTAGTTATTGTTAAAGTTTCCATGTACATTAACGCCATAGTTATTTTCTTTCTTAGTTAGGTGTCCTCTAATTTCATTCATTCATTCGTTAATTCATTTTTTTCACTCAGTAGACTCCGCTAACTGATCACATACAAGCTTCCTCGGAAAGCAATCGAGCGTCCTGTTTAATGCAAATGATTTTTTTGCTGCAGTGGTGCACGTAGATATGACACGTGAAAACAAAAGCCGTGAATAATGAGAACACTGTCTCGCTTGTAAACACGAAATCTGCGAGAAAAAATCAGTACATTGGAGGCCAAATTCTATTGCCTTTTATGTTTTCAATGAGCTTGAAACTTTCAAGCAATATCAATCGATGACAAAACTCGTGGTTGTCAAATTTTTTAAAAAAATGTATCCAGCGGTTTTTAATTTATTATCACTTTTGTAGGCATAGACCAAATTATAAACAAAAATGGCAAAAAGAGCACCGGAACGCACGCTCATCAAATTCTTTTTTCTCGCAATCGACCAAAGCAATCCCCACCACTGTTTTACACACGATTTTAAATGGAATCAAACTACTATAAGATGAAATTGCAATTCACAGGCGCTTCGTTTTCTTTAGATATTATCCCATTTTCTCGTTAGTATGTTTTTGACTGTATTTGTGATAGCCCCGAAAACTTCATCCCCAAATATTTCAAAAACGCTCTCTTAGAATTTGTTCAAACTTTGCCAACATCGAGACCCATCGAGGCAGCTATGTGTAATACAATCTCCTTTGAGCGCTTTTTGAAAACATTTCCTGGTGCCGAGGAATACGAGCGAAAGTAAAAAACGTAATGACGTCATTTCGTCGCTATGGCAACTCCGATGTTAATATAACACTAGTCATAAAAAAAAATCATCTTTATCTAATACAACTGTGGTGATCGTTTTTCGATAGCATTTTTAATGGCGACGTAGTTAATTCTCAAACTTGAGCGGTATTACCCCTTGAAAATCCAGTAGAGCCACCTTAATGCTGATGGCAACCTTAATTACGATGGACAAAGACCGCAGAAATATTGCTCATCGATTTCTTTCAGATTTCTTAATGAACGTTTGAGCGTTGTAGATTTGCACGTATCTGTGTGGCTGGCTTCCTATATATTTATCGGTACGTTTACCCGCCGGTTTAATTCATAATGTCACCTTTAGAGGCACGCTACAACAGTTTAAACGAATTCTAAGTTTCGAGTTTCGTTTGATGATTTTTTTATGCCCTGTGTACTACCTCTCACTTCAAGAATATAAGTCGATGTAGGCTCCTATTTTTGCAACAAGTCTATTAAAAACCAAGATTTTTTGTAACTTTCTAAGGTATAACGAGTTCTGTGATTGGCTAATAGTTGGGATTGGATTTTCCCGTAATGACAACGGGCATTATAACCAAAGTAATGCCCAGTTGACTGGTAAAACGTGGGAAACAGCGCAGCAAAAAGTCACTTCACTTGCTCTGGACTGTACTTGGAGAATATCGCCCTGCGTAAAGACTGCAGGAGGGCAATATTAGCTCCCAGTACGGCCCTGACGCTTGATTAATAAGAAGTACATTTACTTACACTTATAAAAAAAACATGGCTGAAAATTTAAATGAAAATTGTTTGAATAAAAATAGGTCAATATTAAAAAGAAATGATTGTTGTAACTTGTCTTCATAGATTCATAATTGTGACACAATGCTACCACAGTTTTCGTCCCATTTAATTTCTGACTTTTTGGTCTGGGGGAGGGACTCCAATATGAAAAGGGTGGACATGCTCGTCAAAAAGTTTGAAAGGAATCCCTAAAAGAGACCAATCTTGGCATAGCCTCCCACGCAGTCGTTTTAAGGGGCGATCGTGTTTCACTCTTGCTAATCTTGGCATGGCTCAAGCCTTGTTTGACCTCTAAAAGATACCAAAATACTAAAAAATACTAAAATGGAGATCAACTAGTAATCATTGATTTGACGCGACTTTTTTTGGCAAAAAACCGTGAGATTTCGGCGGTCCATTTAAAGGGTAAAGCCAAACAAGATCAAGACCAAAATCATCTATTTTTGACCTCCAGGTTTTTTATCTGGATATGTAAAATGTGCAATATTTCTCCCGAGATAAAAAAAAACTCCCTTTCCCGGCTCTCACATTACGAGATAACAAAAACCATTCTTAATTACATGTAAAGGCAAAGCCGTGCAAATACGTCTTCCTTTTTATTTATTTTGATGTTTGTACTTTTTAATATTGTTTAATATTGAATTATTTATTTAATTACTCGTTAATACTTCTAAATAAAGTTAAGTAAATAAAGTAAAAAAAGCACTGTATTAAAGTAATGTTAGTAGCGTATTGTAAATAGACCATTGTATTGTAACTGTTGTAAGTTTTTGAATCTAAAGGTGGATTTCCACTGTCGCGTTTTTGTTTACGCACGTTAACGCGCGTAAAAAATATAAACGTACGTAAAATGAAATTTTACGCGCGCGATTACGTGCGTCGAATTTACGTTGTCCAATTTCCAATGCCACGTTTTTTTTCAGGTATTTACGCACGTGAAGCGCACGTTTACGCGCGTAGCGATTTTGGGGGTTTTGAAAAAGTTGAACCGAGTTCAACTTTTTTCGCGGCTGTCTGCGGTTACGCAACGATTTACCCAATCATACTTTTGGATTTCGTCACATGACACCACTTACCATGTGGAAAACCATTTTGTTTTAAATCGCCCATCGATTTACTTTGGAAAACATTCAGATGTAAAAACACTTCTCATCGAGGAAGTCTTAACACTTCAAGAAATAATCTATAGAACTGGCTACAGAACCAAATTAACGAACGCAGTAGTGAAAGAAAACCCCTGGCGTCAGGTCACGTAGACTTTGAACCGGGAATCCGGGAAGGTCGCCTCAAACCTCTTTTACTTGATGGTGTCTTTCGGAAGTATTTATAAAATGCCTCTTGGTCATATTCACGCATTTCTTTTTCTAGCGTTTGGTACAAAGTGTTTTCATGGCAGCCATGTTTGAAGAGTCAAACAACAAGATATTTGCATAAAAATGTTAATGATTTTTTCCCAAAGGAAAAACAACTTATTGTTTCACTTCTCCAATATGGCCGACAATCACGCACTCTATTCACCAACTTGATAATTCAGTATGGCGGGCATTTACGCACGTTCAACGCGCGTAAAAAGGAAACGCTTTTTATTACTTTTTACGCGACAGTGGAAATTTGCCTACGTATCTTTTTTTACGCACGTTTTACGTACGTAAATATTTACGCGTCAGTGAAAATCCACCTTAAGTCGTGTTAGTACGTATCTCATTGTCACCATCATATATTTCTCTTCGCGTGAGTAGGCGCATTAAAACCAGTCACATTCTCTAATTAACACTCTCTGTTCCGTGCCGTTGCTTTGCCTACATCCCAGCTCTTCCACCCCACCTTGTTTTTTCTCTTTCTCAATAGTCCTTCTCCAAATACGTAGAGTCGGCCCATTCATTGTTCCTTTTCACCCCCTTGGGAGCATAGGGCGTCCACCAGTTTCCTCCAGCGTACACGGTTCTTTGCTAGTGCTTTGGTTCTTTCGCATGAGTAGCCTACTCCTTCCAACTCCTGTAGCATGGATCGCTTCCAATTGTTCCTTGGTCGTCCAACTTTCCTCTTTCCCTGTGGGTGGTAGTGCAAAGCTTGTCTTGTCACATTGTTACATTCTCTTCTGAGAGTGTCGCCAATCCAGCGCCATTTCCTTCGCTTAACTGATGTTACAATGGATTCCATGTTGGTCCTTCTTAGCAGCTCTTCATTGCTAATTACGTTCGGCTACCGGACTCCCAAGATGTATCTGAGACATTTGTTGACAAAAACTTGCAGTTTATTGTGAAGGGCCTTAGTTGAACGCCAGGTCTCACAACCATAAAGAAGAACGGACTTGACATTGGTGGAAAATATCCTGAGCTTGGTGTTTCAGAGTCTGCCCAATCCCCTCAAATTCACCGTCAGTTGTTTCGCGAAAGGAAGAAGTGCGCATGCGTATATTAAATGATGTCGAAAATCGAATGGCGAGTTGATTACCCGGCATACTCGTTCCCAGAGCTCTCGTTTCCTTTGGTCACGTGGTCGGCGACTTGTAACAGCACAAGAAGAATGAGTAGCTCTGGGATGACTGTTGATCATGCACCCGGTTTCAAAATTATCCAACATTTCCAACAATGGGACGAACTCAGATTAATTGCCACTCTTGATACACTAATACGCATGTCCGTGAAATGGGCTGTGATGGGTTGAGTAATGGATTTCTGACCACGGAATGGCTTGTTAATTGCTGGGTTGCAATTATAAACTTTCTTCGATTTGTTTTCCTTAGCCTTAAAAACTTGCAATTCAACTTAAAGTAATCTCTTTTAATAAAGCCTTCTGCCATATATTTCTGTCTAAACAACGGCAGCCATTCATGCAACAAGATAAAAAGAGAGTGCCCCTGTGATCAAAGTAAATGTATTATGTAGGGCTTCGATTCTTTTAAGTGTTCAAATGGCCGACAGGAGTCAAACGTGAATTGACTGGGTTTTTACCCTTGTAAAACGTGATCTCCTAAACCGCCCTTAACTGTAAATTTAACCATCGCGACTATCAGTCAAACGAGAGTAGACTTTTGACACTTTTAGCTGCGGGAAATGTGATTTTGAGTCCGTCGCCGACATAACGGAAAGTAGGTGCCAGTCCCTTTATTCGATTTTTGTGAAACGTGCTATAAATTTACGCACTTATGTCGAAAGGGGCACAATAGAAGAAACATCAAGAAAATTAAATAGATTCAGTTCAAAAATATATATTTGTTGTACACTTAGCATAGCTCAGTGGAAGTTTGTGTTTTCCTTTTCACGAAACAAAATGTATTTTAGTCACGCTTAGCGCGCCATATATCATTGCTGTTGGTTGATTTAAAAGCGATCATTAACGGTCCATTTACTTTTTTACAAACGCATAAGAGTTGCGGAACAACCGTTAATCGGATTCTGCTTTTATATATTTACGCTAAAACATTCTGATAACAATTTTAGACTCGATTTCCGGATAATTGACGACAAACAATTATCTGAAATCTAACCTCGTTTGCCGAATAATGGTTGTAAAGTATATCAAAATAAATACATAAATTCACCGAAAAATATTTGTTTACATTTAGATCAATTGAAGCTTATGTTAAGTTTCCGCTTCCTTTTTATTTCCAAAACTGATTTTAGTCTGTTGCGCCAGACTTTTGGATACTTGCGCTAAAAAAAACGTTCTGACTTTAATAATCGAAGATAAAAACACCTGAAATTAACCTTGTTTATCAGTTGATGGCTACGGAGTTCTCATCCGGCAAATATAACTTCGTTGATGACCGATAGTGGAATAATTTAACAAAATTATTATTTATCGTCGGTCGAACTTTGTAAAATTGGATTCTTGATGACGCCTGACTGTTACGCAGCTGTAGGCGGCTCGACTCGTTTCCGAAAAAACTGAGATGAAATTAATTATAAATGCCAACTGGAGGAACATTCTAAATTTAGAATAGCATATATACGTTTCATACGCGTCTGTGTTTTATCTTTTTCCTTTTTTACCAGAAAACAAAGCGAAATGAATATTAAATGTAAGGATGCGCGCGTATGAGCCGCCCACCTGACTAAAAAGCATCCAAATTCGTTATCCTTCTTGAGTAAACAGTAATTTCATCTGGGCGCTTCTTAATTATAAATGCATGCGCATATCCAATCAATTTATTTTTTATGAGTTTATTCAGCATCAACACAGCAGCAAATAGTAAAAAGTGAACTTTAATGTAACACGTTGACTCAAAAAGGCAATTCAATTGAACACAGTTATTTTTTTCTACTTTAATTAAGTACTATAAGTCGCTTTTAACTTGTCCTGTTTCAGAGCGCTTTTCGTTGGCAAGCAAAGAGGACTTCTATATGGCTGATCAACTAAACTGTACCGGAGAAATATCGTCAATTTCTGCGATAATCCTAGGAATTTTAAATTCAGTATCTGGATTAGCGGCCATAATTGGAAATGTTATTGTACTGATGACCTTCTACAAGAACCAAACACTGCGTCAGCCTTGTTATTATCTGGTAGCCTCTTTATCCGCCATCGATCTCTTCGTGGGTCTCGCAGTCAATCCGTTATACATCTTGCTCACAAACGTTGTCTCCTGGCAATACAGAGAAGAGCATCTACTGCAGCTTGAAAGCTTCTTTGCCATGTCCACCTCAATGGTAATCATGCACAATTTAAGTGTGATGAGTATCGAGCGATACATCGCGGTCATCTACCCGTTACGATACTACGGTATAGTTACAGTAAAGCGAAGCTACATCGCGATCGGAATCGTCTGGTTATTTGGCTTCACGCTGAATGCCTTTTCTTTTGCGCTAAGCAACGAGGACTTGCCAAAACTGTGGATTATCTGTGGTGTGCTTACTGGGTTTGTTCCCATGGTAATTATTTTCGTCTGCTATGGAAAGATCCTTAAAACAGCGCGCGAGCAGTCAAGGAGAATCGCTGTTACAGAGACAAGTGTCTCGGCAATTTCTCGAGACGATGAGAGCGCTGTAAACGGCGCAGAAACAACAACAACTCCTGCAGTTGAGGCCAAAAGAGCCAAGAAGACAGCATGGACTGTTGCAATTGTTGTTCTTGTAGCAGTTGTTATGTCCATGCCAGTTAGCGTTGTCAGCATTTTGCAGATTGCGACGAGCGATTTGTGTCGTCGCAGGCATTACAACCGAGCGTGGATGTGGGCCGCTACGTTATCACTTACAAGCTCAGCAATGGATCCGTGGATATATGCCATGAGAATTCGCGAGTTCAGAGCTTCTTTTAAACGAACCCTGTGCATTAAGTGACGTTTGCTGAGTATAGAAACAAACTTAACAAGCAACTCAAGAGCTACCCCGGGAGAGCTACGAAGTCAGTCACATTAAAATGTACAGGTCAGAGAGTCACGAAGCTCTTTTTAATGCAGGGTTGTAGCCAGACCTTTGCCATAGACGAGGCAAGATCTTGCTTATGGGTTTTCGGGGCATGCCCTCCAGAAAAGTTTGACATCTAGAAGCTCTGAAACTCTTTCAGAGACATGTTTCATGACGCATTTCTTAAGAAAACTCGATCTCATTTAACTGCGGATTATTTTCCCAACAAAACATATATATTTTTTTAATTTTTGGCAAAAATCTAGACGAGGCAAGTGCCTTGTCTTTCCTCTTGCTAGTTACGGCCCTAACTTTGCAGCCTAAAGGCAAAAATTTTATTTAGAGTAGAAGTGATTAAGTGTTTAAATGAAGTGTACACAAATGCCCACACTTATTACGAAGGCAAGCTTCATTAACTTCGCTGATCATGTTAGACATCGCTGGCAGATTATTCACGCGTATATAACCTGTCCAAAGCAAACCAAAATTACTAAAAGGAAAGAAAATAGACGTCATATCTGTTGGCTTTATTACGTTTAATTTAATTTATAGTCTTTGCTGAATCAGTCACCGACAACTCGGAAAAACGTTCAGTATCTTCAAAGAAAATTAACATTACTATCAAATTGAAAAATTGCTACAGTATAGTGGCAAAAAGAATTTGCACTGAAAACATACTGTGTTCCTTTTTCATTTTCACGTTGTATTATTGTCCGTTGGTAAGACAGAGTAGTTATTATAAATGTAAATAATAAATGTAAATATCAATCATTTAAATACATAAGTTATGTTTGAAAAGCATCATATTTATTCGGTAGTGTAATTAAGTTAGGCAGGAAAGTATATATGTAATATCTGTATATAAGTTATTGCAATTTTGGAAAACGAAATGTATGTAAACGATGCAAAATTGAAAAATTAAACTTATACGCAACACAAGTGCATCGCACAGCTTAATTAAATTTTTTGGAGCACCACCGCGAAACGGCCCAACTTTTATTATTCCGAAACTGACAAATAAAAAGAATCAATTATTGATATAAAGCCAACGGCGGTAATGGTAACTGTTATTTCAGGCTGCACGCTGTGAATTCATTGAAAATAATCTACAAAATTGAATAAAAGTCCCGGGGGGGGGGGGGGTGTACTCCCATAAATTTCGGATAGGGGTGTGCCGCCAAGGTTCTTAAACCCTTACCCTATTTAAGGATAAAGAAAGCGAAAATTGATACCCTTTTTAAGGCCCCACCGATGACACCCTATTCAAGGGAAGGAGAGCGTTCCGTGACGCCTAAACAGCGGCTCCGCGCACGGCCAAACACAAATCTTTATAAAATCGCTTTACACTTGAATGGGTATTTCGTTTTAAGATACCTTTTTTCGTTTTCTGGGCATTATTAAAGCTGAAAGATTGGTCCCTATCTGGATCACACCAGGAACAAATGCCAAAGACAAAAATGATCCCTATTTAAGGACGAGAACCTCAAACATACCCTATCGGGTGGCACATGCCTATTGCCCTTGGGGTACCCCCCCCCCGGGATAAAAGTATTGATGATTATTTACCTTTAGTTCGAGAAATTGACTTCCAGTAATCACTGAGACATACACTTGTGGACTGAGACAATGAATTTACACTGCATCGACTAGTCGCACCGGAAGAAAAATCTGACGATCTTCTTTATTGTAAAAATTAAGGTAAACATACCCAAGCGCACCTTTTGCCTAAAGCATTTCAAATCAACAAAGCCTGATTAAATTGAAAAAAAAATCTGAACGGCACTCAAGTATCATTGTCCCAGCAAGTTCAGAACAAAACAGTCGATTTTTATACGCACTTTTAGCAAGTTCGCTTGGTAAACGCTACCAGCTGTAAAATATGACCAAATAAAAAGAGGAATTGTCGTGGGAAAACCGACGGGAAACATGAAACGGTAAATACAGTAATACGCAGACCGCCCAGTCAAGACACGATCAGTTTTTTTTTTTTTCAGTTCAGATCGCAGTTAGTAAAATTTGTGCCTGCATAATAACCAAAACATTTTGTAGATTTCCATGATTTAAGTTTTCTTTTCTTTAACGTCGAGTATTCATTTTTGGTGGGAAGCTGACCACCTGGCCACAGTATTTAGCAAAACCAGGAAGGTCTTAAAAGTGAGGCACAATTATTTCGTTCGAAGATATTTTCTTAAGCTTATTATGAAACAAAAGATAGCGAAATTGACATAATTTTATTGAGAACTAGTAATTTTGACAGCAAAGTCGATAAAACCTTTTTTTTTTTCTTAAAAGCAAAATAGTATATAAAAAGAATTCCTTCCATTCCCGTTCTCAAAGTCCTCCGCTTTTTCCACAATTCTAATTTTCCACGCAATTCGTTATTGACCGCGAGAGACTGGAATAAGCCACGCAGCCCTTATGGCGCGCGGGCCGCCCCGCATTCTTTCTCTTCTCTTCCAGCAAGGTAAAATGGCGGACATGATTTCTTCCCACAAACCACGTGTATTCGTGTTATACGTCTTTTACAGGTCTTAGAAGGCCATCTAACTCCTCAATTTCCAATAGTGAATTACCTGTGTGATTTTTTTTGTCGCAGATGCCCGGCGGTGTGACAGTAAAAGACGTTTGTCCGCACGAATTCATCAAGGCTTTGGCAGCCCATTTGAAGAAGTAAGCTTCGACTTAAGTTTTGTTAAAAGCGTTTTGCAATCATGGTTTTATAGATCGCTCTAACGATTCAGCCGTTTACTGCGTTGATTATTTAGTCTTTGGAACGTTTTTCTTTAGAATTTACTTGGAATATATCAGTTAAATCAGCCATTCTTAATAGCTGGCGTTGCAATAAACTTATCATATAAGCTTACATACGATGTAAATTAATTTTGAAGGTCGAAGATCATAAATTTGCTTTATAATCTAAAGGTAAAAAGTGTTTAGAAAGCTGTAGAGTAACTTAAGCCTGTTAAGAAGCAGATCAAAATCTTTGTGATAAGTTTCCATCAAACTGAAATTAAATCATTCAAATTAGTAAATAATAGCTATATATTTTTATATTTTGAGCTAAAGGTTGAAACTCCTCTCCTATATCGTCTGGTCATGAGAATAACATACTGTACTTCTACTGATTAGCCTAACTTGTGCTTCTCTAATTAACAGTTAGACTATAAGCCCGAGTTTTTGAGTGAATAGTCAACAAAGTGCAGCTGAGTTGACTGTCGCTCACAGAAAACAAGGCTAGGGCGAGTAGTCTAATTGTTTTGGTAGAAATTCTAAAGAATTGCAGCCTGAAACCTACAATTACTTTTTAGCCAAAAATAATATAAAAACTGCCCAGCAACGCGCACACAATCATGCTCCATCAGTGAATAGGACACAGTTAGAGAACCAAGCAGATTCTGGATTTCCAATAGAACATGGCTGAGTTTCTGCTTCACCTTCGTCCCCGTAGAAAATATTGTCTTTTACTTTGCAATGCTTCACAGGGATGCAAATTTTCTTTACGTGCCACTTGAAAGGACAATATGTCCTACTAAGACACCAATCAATTGGAATTATCGGACATCACCAAAAACAAAAGGCCACTTACAAGTTATCACTTCCAATAAAACACGATTTTATGATCAAAATTGTCCGGACATCATGTCCAACCACAATTTGGATTTCTTCGAACATGAGCAAGTTTTGGTCGGCCAATGACCAACTGTTTTTGCATTGCCCTACTTCAGCACACAAGTTCAGTCTAATGTATGTGATTTTCACCATCAAACTATTGCTGTTTGAGAGAAATTATCCAGCTTATCTTATCCTCTGTTAGCTGCCGTTCAGTTATTGTAATCCTGATAAATATCAATGCTCCAGTTAAGTTTTCTTTTTTCCTGACTAGGGGTGGCAAGCTGAAGGTACCAGATTGGGTCGACCTGGTTAAAACAGCCAAAAGCAAGGAGCTTGCTCCGTATGATCCAGATTGGTACTACATCAGGGCAGGTAAGAACACTATTGCATTGCATTTCCATTTTATTATTGAGAATTTTTGAAGTTTTCCTTATCATGAAGGTATCCATTTGAAATAAAGTTGGGTTAGAAGAAATAGGAACAGATGGAGAAATAACCCCAAAAAATTGAGAAATCCTATTGGAACATCTGCCCGGGGGGGGGGGGGGTACTCCCATATGTGGCCTACATAGGTATGTGCCGCCCGATAGGGTATGGTTTTTAAGGTTGTCGGTCCTTAAATAGGGTATCATTTTTGCTCCTTTTGGCAATGTGTTCCCAGTGTGATCCCTAGATAGGGTACCTAAATTCTGTTAGCTAAAATAAACGCCCAGCTAAACGAAAAAAAGATATCTTAAAACTGAGTTTTCTGTTCAGGAATTAGAAAAGCGATTTTATAAAGATTTGTGTCTTGCCGTGCGCGGTTAGCCGTTATTTGGGTCGTCACGGAACGCTTCTTCTCCCCTTAAATAGGGTGTCATTTTTCGGTCAAAAAAAAAAAAAAAAAAAAAAAAAAAAAAAAAAAACACACCAACACAATGTTTTGGGTCTTAAAAAGGGTATAAATTTTCGCTTTTTTATCCTTAAATAGGGTCAGGGTTTAAGAACCTTGGCGGCACACCCCTATCCGAAATTTATGGGAGTACCCCCCCCCCCCCCCTGGGAACATCTGTAAGTCGAAGATTAAGGGCACTTTCCATTTGTGAGAACTGGCCAGCCAGACCGGTAAATCAAGAACAGAATTCCGTTGTTAGTCAAATTTGTCCTGTCAATTTACTCATGGTAGATTTGTGGGAGAATCTGATGCAAAAGGCCCATTTTACATTCAAAACCAATGGACTGACCAGCCAGTTCTGACAAATATAAAGCGCTCTAAGTATATGTGAATGTTGTCATTTGAATTTATTTCAGGTTAGACTCTATTGCTTTTTTAGCGGTTTCTATGTTACACAGTTGTAAAGATTTACAGTAACCCTTGAATTTATTTTGCTCAAATGTGATCTTGCTGACTATTTCCAGATAAACTGTCACATGCTCAGCTTCACGGTTATTTTACTTACAATGTACTTTTTGTTTTTGATGTTTTTCAGCATCAATCCTGCGTCATGTGTACCTTCGTAATGGTCTTGGTGTTGGTCACCTAACCCGTGTCTATGGAGGTATGCAATACACTACCCAGAATTTTATTTGCATTTAACACACAAAATTCATGAGTTTTGATTTGTCAATTGAAGAGGCTGTTGTAGAGTATAGTAGAATCATGATTTCTCAATCCTTTGGTTTTTAGAAACTCTCGATTTCTTGAAACGATTTTCATTACCCTTAAATAGTACCTGTACTTCTCTAATTTCACCCCTAATTTCAAGAAGCAATTTTCGTTTCCCGTGGAGGTTTGAAAGAATGGGATTCTACTGTAGTTCTGCTTTACACTGTGTGTTAATAAAGAATGAAACCTCAAAAGAATAGCTTATTGAAGTAGGAAGTTACTATAGTAAAGCCCCAGTTTGTTAAGACATAAGGCTTCAACTTTCAACTTAACTTTATTTATTAATTTTATTTATAAGTTTAAAATAATAGTTACAAGATTTCTGTCGCCCGCAAATAGCAGATGCTTATTTTGAGGCAGGTGGCAAAGAAAGTAAAACTAAGTTAATTACAAAATTTTAAGAAAAAGAAATTTTTGTACTAAATAATATACCGTATTTATTCGGTCATAAGGCGCACTTGGTTATAAGATGCACCCCAAACTTGGCAAATTTGTCATGCTCAGTTTCCAAACTGAAATTTTCCAAAAACACTCGGTTATAAGAGGCACCATGAGTTGGTGAGTTGAAAAGATGCGGTGATCAATTTAAGGACAGTTCTTCTTACAGAATTTGAGTGTTGTTCATACTCCTTGGCACAATCTTCGCTCAAAGGGTGAAAAGGTAACATTTCTTGCTAAAAAATACGTAAATCCACTTGAGCTTGAGCAAAACATCTTTCCATTATTCATGCTTCGAATTTAGCTGCTTAGTAACCTGGAAGATGTGTAGTTTCCAGTAACCACTGAGTTTGTAGCTTGGTTGCCAAGTTCTCAAGCATGGTTCGTATTGCTTTCTACTTTGTTTATCGAGTGGTTTTGAAAGATTCTCAAGCTTTTTTGGTGTTTTCCCAGTCTTCTAAAGTCATTTCCAACATTCCACGCTTAGAAAAGTTTGTTTCAAATGAGTATGCTTGATTTTCTTTGTCTGTTTCAACAAAATGCTGGCATAGACTTGCGTTGCGAAAACTTGTTAATACGTGACAATAAACTTTACATTGAAACTTGCTGTTTCTTATATCTGTTTTCTTGTTCTAAAAGTCAATGACCAACATTAAGTGTTTTTATTTTTCTTGTTTTATTTGTAAGTTCCGGTAAAATGGCGGTCATAAGATTTTGTTGGGCAAAAATACTCGGCTATAAGACGCACCCCAATTTTGGCATAAACTTCCCACAGAAAAACAGATTTTCCTTGAAAAAACTGGCGCCTTATAACCTAATAAATACGGTAATAAATGAATGTCAAAAATAATATTGTGACATTCACTGGAGAAAAGAGAAACAGCATAGAGTTCTCTCAGCTTCTCTTGAAATATAAAATATAATTTCTTTATCATATGCATCCACTTTTTAATTAACCACTGTTCTTGTGTTTGTTCAGGACGTAAGCAACGTGGTGTGAGGCCAAGCCACTTTGAGCGCAGTTCGTCATCGGTTGCTCGCAGTATTTTGAAAGGCCTTGAACAACTGAAATTGGTTGAAAAGGATAACGCTGGGTGAGTTAACCTGAAACTGCCTAAAATTGTCAAAATACAAATTCTACCAAAGACATGACAAAACTATAATGCTAAATAGTTTCCATCTGAATGGGCACACACTAGTGGGTTTATACAGACCTATAGCTTTCATTTGAATGGTCGCACGGTATAGACAGGGCTCGAAACTAACTTTTTAACTCGCTGGTTTTTTGCTAGTGACATGCCATGACAGATTGACTAGCCAAAAGTAATAATTCACTAGTCAGATAATTATATTGATTTCTATTAAGAAATGTTGAGTTTTTCACTAGCCCAAATGGCTAGTAGGAATGCTTAACCTGGTAGCCAAAACCTAAATTAAAGTACAGTCAACTCTCTCTAAGACGGACACCATCGGGACCGGCCCCAACTGTCCGTCTTAAAGAGGTGTCCGCCTTACAGAGAGTCGAGGTAACGTGACATCAGAAATTTTGAGAAGATAAACCTAAACGGCTATGCACAACGAATACACGTCGGTTATGAGTCGCTTACTTTAGCAAAACCTGTAAAGTGGAGCAAAAATAGTATCAGAAATTCGACTTGTTTGTTCATTACAAACGGTAATACTGTAAGTAGAAAACTACCTCTTTGGTGCCATATACTTAAGGAATACGTTATAGCAGATTGTTTTTGGTAAGTTTGGTATTCTAAAGGCGTTGACTTACTATGCTATATGTTGATACCAAGTTTCGAAGTATTATTCACTAAAAAATAACTTTTTGTGCGTGTCCGTTGGCGGTTTCAAAGTGTCCGTTGTCCGTCTTAGAGAGGTGTCCGCCTTACAGAGAGTTTTGTTACAGTAAAATGACTGAAAAACGGCAGGGACCATCACCAGGTGTCCGCCTTATGGAGGTGTCCGTCTTATAGAGGTGTCCGTTAAGAGAGAGTTGACTGTAATCTTTGGCTAGGTGGCTACCATTAGTTTCAAGCCCTGATAGATCGACCAACTTAAAAAGTTAGCACCACCTTGTACAGCACAATAAACAGTACCACATGAAAGTTCTGTGTCACACACTATGGGTCCCTCAACCAACTTCAAAGTTAGAACCGCCTTGTACAGCATAATTAACAGTAAAAAAAAAAAACCCCAGAACAACCACATATAAAAGTACTACTTCTCAACTGCTTTCAATTACATGTAGTCATACTGTTGTGCCATTCACAGGCTAAAAGTTTTAACCACCTTGTACAGCACAATAAACACTGCCACATGAAATGACATTTTACAGCAAGGCGCCCAAAAGTGTGACCACTTTTAATTTATTCACATTCTTTCGTGCAGATTTAATCCAATCAGAAGTCAACTGCAAGCTATCCACGGCTTTGATTGGATTAAATCTGCACGAAAGAATGTGAATAAATTAAAAGTGGTCACACTTTGGGCGCCTCTGCTGTTTAATAGCTGTATGTTGAAAAAAATATTTCTGCATCCTATTCTGATAATTAAAGTACTGTCTGTTTCAGTGGCCGAAATATCACCAGTCAAGGACAACGGGACATGGACCGCATTGCTTGCCAGGTAACTCCCGCTAATTATCATTTGAGTAAAAAAGAGTGGTCATTAGCACTAGATTTTCGCTTTCTTTGGAGACGGGGGGTGGGGATTTCAAGAGGATAACTTGTTTAAGTGCAGTGTAACTTAGGTTTGAAACATTTTATCCTGACATTTTCTTCTTTTTTTTTTCTGTTTCTACAGGTTATGTCAAGTGCATGAACCAAAGCCAAACAAAACATGTAAAATTTCAACAAAAAATAAAGATATCTGTTTTTACAGTGATAAGAGTTGAAATATTTTTCTAATTACTGGTACGGAAAAATTATTAATGCCCAAAAAACCTATGTCAAAACTTATGTGAAGCTGTTAGTCTGTCCCAGGCTTTCAGATAGTACACGACATTAGCCTGCGTGTTTTGTTCGTCTGCAACACAGGCTAACTGTACATGAACCTGAAGAAAGATTTACTGGTGCAGTTTAGCCGTCCTTGGTTTTAACAACTTTGGATTTTCCTTGTTTTTGTTCTCCTTTTTGGGGGTCCCCCCCCCCCCCTTACCCACTCTCTTTCCCCTCCCCCCAATCACCCAAAGTTCTTTGTGGGCAAAAGTGCCACAGCTGTCAATCAAATACACAAGACAATGACAGAATAGACTGACACTAGCGAAGTGAATTATAAGCCCGTGTGATTGTTGTTCTCAAGCAAATGGTGTTATGACAATTTAAACCCAGTTCTTAAGCTAAGTATCGATATGGCCGCCTGTTGGTATCCATAGAATACTTACATTCTGATAGTCGTGTCAAAAACGTAACGAGATCCCCCCCCCCCCCCGACTCCGGGCGCTAAATCGAATGGTTACGGTAACGAGTGGGGAAAAGTCATTTCAACCAAATTGCGATTGGTTTCAAGTTACTGGCTGAAACAGGAAGGAGAGGGCTGCAGATAAATATTAATACAAAACCGGTCAAACAAGGGATGTGTAATCCTTAATGCTCTAAAGCCACTTGTGTTCGGGGAGGGTAGCTGGATGATTTCAAATACTTAAATTAGAGAGTTGTTTTCGGCCACAAAGAAGGGGATATGGGACCCCTTCTGAGGTTCCTCTTTCTTTCAAGTTTAGGCGGCGAAATCGAATTTGGTTGAATGACCCGAATGGAAACTTAAAAGAAAAGTCACCCAAAAACAGCTCCAGGTTCGAGGGGGGAACACAGTATAAGCTTCCAGAAAAACGCATTATTCCATGTACAACGTTTTGATTTGGTTACCAAAACTTGTTCATTGATCTTCCATGCAAGTTTTTTATTATTATCAAGTATGTGTGTTTGAGTGATGATCTCGCACGTATTCTGCGTGTCAAACGCGTGCGAAGCTCACGGATCTCACGCGCGATCGCTCGAGTTTGTCGGCCGTCAACACACGAATTGACGTGTGAAAGCCAGAAACTTCAGCTCTGTTGGAAACGATATCAGATTATATTTCAAAAGCCAAAGGTCATTTGGACGCTCTAAAAACACGCAAGGTTTCAAGGCATATCTCTTACTTTTTGGAATACACTACTTCGTTCAAGGTAAGTTAGCTTTCAATTGAACATGTCTCGCTTCGATCTCTTCAAGACACGTTATATAATAGGCAAGGAAAGTATTAAGTCAAGTCAAAGATTGGTTTACAGTCTACAGTTTGCCACATTTTCCTGATTTTCTAAGAACCTTTGGCTGCCGATTGATAATAACTCATTGGACAGGATATATAACTTCTTCGTTCGCTTGAAATCATGTTTAACAACTTTGGTCCGAGGTCATTTGCTAACTTACAACTGAGCCTTGCTTTTATGGTACGTTTAATCACCGCGAATTGTACCATTCGATCCTCTTCTTATCTCCCATCCCGAATTTATATTCGTGTAGTAGCCCCCCCCCCCCCTCCCCTTCTCCGTACCTACCCCTCCCCGAAATCTAAGGATTTCTCCTCTGATTTTTGTCGATTGAAGTTACAAGGGAGGATGTCATTATCTATTTCCAAGTTTTGAAAAATGTAAACCTATCCGGATTCTCGTTTTCTTTTTGCGATAGGGTTTATGGTGACAGAGCTTCGTCATATTATATTAAACTGAACTTTAAGCGCTATTCTTCTGACATATTTGCGCTCTTCACAATTATGTATTTATTTCGATTTTTTTTGCCCTCGGTTTAGGTGAATGTTGCCGCCTTAACAGAACATGAAGTTTTTTACTGCATTTATCCTTCAAAATGTTTTCTTCTTGGCTGTATATGGACAGAGAGTTCGACCGTGGACTCAGAGAGATTGCCAAAGGGTAAGAATGACCTCCAAGAAACCCCTCCCCCCCCCCCCTACCTCTCACCGCCTCCAACCGCCACTGAGAACGTATATATTATTGTTTTAGGCAAATGAGTGTCATGGGATATGCTACCTAAAGCATACGGATTTTCCAGTGCTGAAGATTAAAGTTCTCAATTCACTTCAATTCAAAACAATTTACCTTTTTATTCTCCAATATTTCTTCTTAAATGAGTGCAATCCACAATCCAAACAAATACTCAGTAATCTGATTAAGTTAATTAAAGAGCTTTAAATCTTTCAAGCAAAAAAGCACTGTGGGTTTGTTTGGACGAAAAAATCGTCAGCCAATTCTTTAACTGTTTCAGCCTCTATTTATAAACTCGAAACATCAATTCTAATAACGTTTTAAAAGCATTTTCCCGTCGATTCCGAGTCTCTCCACGCGAGTAGGACACGCGCGTGTGGGGAATTTGACCGATTCCCAGATAACAATGTCTTTGTTTTTTGTCTCAATACGTTCACTCAGATGACCAGCCAATGCGATCAAATAACGCGTGGGGCCCAAGGCGCACCCGGGCCTCAAGGACTCCCTGGGAACCAAGGGGCTCCGGGCCCCACAGGCCCGCAAGGTCCAAGGGGAGCTAGAGGGCCGCCAGGAAGATCTAGCCCGGGGCCTCCTGGACCACCGGGACCCCCGACCGGTCAACGACCCGGTCCCCCAGGGGATCCCGGAGAACGAGGGATATCAGGTAGTCCTGGTGACCGCGGAGATGCTGGAACACCGGGACCGAGAGGAAGAAAAGGATACGACGGGTTTCCAGGAGAAAGGGGGATCAAAGGCGAAGAGGGGGATTCCGGTGACCCCGGCCCGCCTGGTAATGTGGGATCCTCCGGTACCATGGGAAGTTGGTCGCGATGTTCATGGGAGTTGAACCGCAATAAAGACAATGGCCTTCTAAAGGTAGTCTTATAAGTTGCTTGTTCGTTTGTCTGTTTATTTGTAATTTTCCTCGATGTTGGATTTGAAGCATATTCTTTTGATTTAAAGTGAATTTATTCGCTTTTAAAACTTTAGTTCGAGTGAATCAGAATTTTTAAAAATTTTGTTGACTAAATCAGCAAAAGTACATTTAAGGGACCGTCAAATTCATCTGCCCTCAAAACCTTATGTGCTACTAAATATGAAGACAAAATTCTTAACACACCGGACCACCTCTGAAACTTTTCCAGTAGTGTAGCGGCCCTCGTAAGCTTGTAATTTTACTTGTCCTCTAGTGTAGCACTTGCTACTTTTTCGTTTTTAGGGCTAGGGGCATTGTACCTGTTGACTGTTCTATTTCTCTCAACGGATAGGGAGCCATTCATGTAAGACCTTCCGAGAGCTACTACCCGCCTAACTCTCAAGTCAGTCACTACACGCAAACTTGCAGATAAAAAGAACATCGTTTATTGCAGAAGATTCCATTCTAACCCATACCAATTTACTTTAATAGGAATGCATCTTCACAAAGCAAGACTCTAACTCAGTTCTACACGTCGTGTACGAAGGCAACCTTCAGATCGGTCTCTGCAAAGACTGCTGCAAACGATGGTACTTCATCTTCAACGACGCCGAGTGTAAGAACCCAGGCCCAATCGACGCAGTTATGTCGGGAGGTCTGGGCCTCGATTACCCATTCTACTCCTACGGCAGAATTGAAGGGTTTTGTGAAACAAGATTTGCTTCAGGACCGATTAGAATCGGCCTACAGATGGAAGATTGTCCGACGTTTTCAAGTTCGCCGATACCGTATAATCTACGCCTGTATAAACGATATGGGAACATATTAATCCAAGAAGTTTCGCCATCGCAATGAAATACATATACAGAATAGCAAAAGCCAAGACTGCTCACAATTTCTCCATATTTCCCAACGCGAAAAGAACCCGCGAACGTAACGAACTCGGAACGTAAGGGCGTGGTGGGTGGGGATTGGGCAGGCGAATGAGAAAAATATACCTCCTCCCAACCACCAACCCCACCTCCACGATCCCCTTACGCTCTGCGCTTTTGTTCCCTTGTGTTTTTTTTCTTTTCGCGATCTGACATGATCTGGGAAAATAGAGAGGCTCTGAACAGTCAACGACAGGACCAATGCATGCACTGCGGCGTGTATCTCCATATTTTTTTTTCTCTCAAAACTACTGATACGAAATGAGCGAGCGGCGAGAAACAGCTTGGAGGACAAGGAAAATAGATACAGGTCGCACTTTTGCCACTGACTCACGGACCTCACGTCAAAAGTGAACGAAATTCTTGTTTCAAATAAAAGCTATATTTTGAGCACTCCTTTCTTGAAGTACCATTCAGTTATGCTGTACAAGTTGTATCTATCCTTCAAGTCCTTGGATGAAATCCTAGTGCGGATTGAGCATTATTTTAATGTGGTACCGTTGTTGTTGTTGTCGTTTTTTTTAAAACTTGGGGAAAAGTTAGCAAATCTTCACATAAGCATAAAAGTTAACGAACACTTTTAGTCATTCCTGATACACTTGTTTACAGCGGGTGCTTCTTTCTTTGCACATTAGTCAAAGCCAGTGTTCTAAGCCATTTCCCTCTATTTTGCGTTTCCTTTTTCTCTTGCTAATCGGTGTATTTTAAACAAAACAGCCCGACTCTAATACTGCGGCGATCGTTTCCCACGGTATATTCTGTAGCGTCTGTCCTATCCCCGAGATTTACCTACACCCAAGAAATAAGGGCGCATGTTTCTCACAATCTGAGATCCAGGGGGAACGCGCGCCTCTCGCGTTGATCGCGCAAGGAAGAATTCTCGTCTCGCGCGTAATTCTTGTTTGGCTGCGCGGTTCTTAAGCGCGTCAAATGCGGAAAGTTTTAAAGGATGTGCGCGCTAGCGATAAAAGTTCTAGCATCTCCATAATTTTCAGGCAATCATTAACACACTTCGTTCGTTTGCGTTGAATCGTGTTTTGTGTAAAGATACTACACAAGGCGTTTTACATGCATGAGGATTAGCCAAACAAAAATAAATGTTCAGCCTGCATCCATGCAGAGCAGAGTCCTTCTAATCCGGAAATACCCGTCTGGCATGGTAAGCAGAGTGAATTAACAATGACATCCTGTTTGTTATGATCAACGCGCGCGTCACGCAATCCATTACAAGGAACAATCGATATCTGTAAGTCTGCTCGCTCAAAGACATCAGCAATGGTGGCCATGTTTTCGCTTCTCTTTCTGTCTTTCTTTATTGTTAAGACGATCGACGGTCAAGGTGACATTGTGTGGACGCAGCCAGAATGTCGCGAGGTAGGAAATTATTGTTTTGGCGTCAGTTTAGATTACCGACATTTATTTGTGGTATTTTCAGAGCCGACTAAGAGACCATCGTGCTTATTTTAAAAAACCTCTTATGGATAAATATCACTGTAAAGCAACACAGTTATTTGTGTTTTGAATTGTTTGATATTCTTATCGAACGATTTTTGACTGATCGAGGACAAAGTGAAGCAAAAAATCCGAGCAGAACATTTTGGCCGAGTGCTACTCATTATAGAAAGAATGAAAATCAATTACAAATGAATTCTACACCTCCCCCCCCCTCCCCTTTCTCGCTTCCCCTCTCTCCACCCGCTAGGTGCGGTTGTTTTATTTTTATCACGTTTATCTAAAAAAAAAACGTTCCACATATACCGGCTAAGAATCACAGTTTTATTAAACAGTCTTTTGTGCACTTCTTTCTATTTGATACGGCAATCACAACCCTCCTTACCAAAGAGTGGGGTTGGGGTGGGGGGGGGGGGGAGAGTGGTGTGCATTTTAAACTTTCAAATCCCTTTCAATCCCTTTTCCTGTTACAAATTAAGTAAGCGTGAGAAACGCCTTCGCTATAAGGCAAATTTTCGAAAGAAGAATTTCTTTGAAAATCAATGCTGGAAATGTTTATATTGGCATAACCTGAGTATCAGGCCTTCCTAAGGGGAGGGGGAGGGTAGGGAAGGAAACTCCCTTCCCCTTAGAAAAGCCTGATACTCAGGCTAATATTGGCAGGGACCGCGTATCGCAATTCAAGCTATTTTTTAATTTGTTTTTTTATCTCTTTTTTTCCATTGTAGATGATGGAATCATGCGAGTTGCTTTCTGGTTTGCCTGGACCTCCAGGGCCAGTTGGACCAAAGGGTACCACCGGATCTCCGGGGTCACAGGGCATACCCGGGGATCGAGGATTTCCGGGGGAACCCGGTAACTCCCCCGTGGGAGGCGGAGGTTTTCCCGTGAAAGGACAGAAAGGAGAACGTGGAGAGATCGGAAGAAAAGGAGCAAAAGGGCGGAAGGGAGACGCCGGGCGCCTCGGGAGTCTGGGGGACGTGGGATCATGGGGGCCTCGGGGGTTACAGGGGGATAAAGGAGATCGTGGAGAAACCGGCCCACAGGGGAATAAAGGAGAACCTGGAGTGAGCGAACTGAACTGGAAACAATGTATGTTCAGACCTGATATCAATACGCTCAAGGGAGAGTTGGCTGTAAGTATGCTGTACAGTAGTTTTGTGTTGATTTATAGACTGACTGACTGACTGACTGACTGATTGAATGGCTGACTGAGTGTCTGTTTAACTGACTGATTGACTGACGACAGACTGACTGATTAATTGACTGACTGTTTGACTGTCTGACTGACTGACTGACTGTCTGGCCGACCGACTGACTGAGTGATTGATTGACGGACTGACTGACTGCGCCGACCGACCGACCGACCGACCGACCGACCGACCGACCGACCGACCGACCGACCGACTGAGTGATTGATTATCTGACTGACTGACTGACTGATTGACTGTCTGACCGACCGACTGAGTGATTGATTGTCTGACTGACAACCTGACTGATTGACTGTCTGACCGACCGACTGAGTGATTGACTGTCTGACTGACTGACTGACTGATTGACTGTCTGACTAAACCGACCGACTGAGTGATTGATTGTCTGACTGACTGACTGGTTGACTGTCTGACCGACCGACTGGGTGATTGATTGCATTGACTGACTGACTGACTGGAGAATTTATACTTTTAATTTTGTTTCTTTTTCCCTAGTCTTGCACGTTTGTTAAAATGCGTAACGATACCTCACTACACGTCACCTACCAAGGAGAGACACATATCGGTTTATGCAAGACCTGCTGTAAGACTTGGTACTTCACGTTTGACAACTTGACGTGTACCGACCCTGGGAGCATCAATGCGGTGTTCAGCGCCTTACACTTGATTGAAAGTGACGAGAAGAACACTCTCCCAGTATTTATGCATGGTAGTGTCTCTGGCTATTGCAGTTCAGTCCCTGGGGGATTAGTTCGCGTGGGGATCTCTTTGGATGATTGTCCCGGATATTCCAGTATACAGGAGATTATTTCCGCTGTAATTCAGCCTAACAGTCGACTAATAATTCAAGAAGTCCCCCCTCCGCAAGCTTAAATCTCCGACTGTAATCATTGGTGAAAATTGCTCCTTTTGTTGTTAGGCTTATATATGTTTGGAGTTCTTATGCATTAAGGTACCCCTGAATAATACAAGGATCACTTGAACAAACTGCAGCGAAGTGATGCCGGATCTGCGTGGATTAGGATTAGTAATATTGAATAAAACGTTAAACCAATTTTTCCCCCCCCCCCCCCCCCAAAAAAAACCCCCTAAATTAAAATGCAAGGCTAATCAGACAGCTAAAAAGGCTAAAATCAATAAATTTTATTGCCCGATATTTCGGCTAGACAAAACTAACGTTCTTCACTTAGCTTTTTCAGCCCCTGAAGAAGGTTACTTTTGTCAAGCCGAAATATTGGGCAATAAAATTATTTTAGCCTTTTTAGCTGTCCGATCAGCCTTGCATTTGGTTTAACGTTCTTATACAAGTCGGTTAGCCAACTGCTTTCCAAATTTAAGATTCCTACGTACAAGGGCGGGAGAAATTGTCACCTGTGCAGAGTGAACAAGTTTTTAGGAAACATATGTGCTTTCTTGCCAGGTTTAGCTATTTTAAATAACCTCGTACCAAGATATTTTAACTTTTGCGTCGGAAGACGACATCTTCGCCTTCTCCACAGAAAAACAGCACAGAACTGAACAGCAGTTTCAGAGGTTTTTCTTTCACCGGCATTAGGTTAATTTAATTTGTAAAATTTAATTGTCTGTCATTCAATATAAAAACTTTTACCTTACTACGTATATACTGTAAAACTTGTTTGCAAACAATAACGATTCATAAACACTTCTTACGAACATTTACCCAGAACAACACTTATTAATAAAAGATAAAAAATTTATACCATTTATCCGTGTATGTCTTATGCCAAACCGCATTAAACTGAAGGACCCTAGTGTCACAAAGTAAAACACAAAAATAACTATTTACCAACGTGTGACAAATTTGAAAAAATAGGCATAATAATTCAATTATAAGCTTCCTCAATCCACATCTCCTCGGCCAATTTTTTTAAGTCAGAAAACTCATGCACAGTCAATTCTTTTGTCGTTTTCATTTCAAAGCATTAGTGGGTTCGTCAATTGGAAAGACATTAAAGGCCCTCGTCAATATCAATGTCAGCAATTAATCACGGCTATTGTAAAACATTGGTCAAAGTAAGGTTTGTTGTCTTACACAGGGTAAGGGCGCAGGGCACCCTCCGGCCCCTATTTCACCCACCTCTCCTCCTCTGTCCTTTCCACACCCACTCACTTAGGCTTTTATAGATTGTGCTGGCATAATTTTTGGCATAAGTGGAGCTAAAAAGCATAATTTGTGAAACGAGCACTGCCACGGCATAATTAGCAATTTTTAGCACTTTTTGGAGCATAAATTCATAAAATGTAGTAAATATGGTGTACTTTCTACAGAAATAAATGAAATTTAGGTAGTTTGTTCTTGCAATGCGTGTTTTAGCTATACAAACGGTTTAGAGATGCGAGCAGCTAATTTGGACAGCTGACGGCCGTGATAAACTGCCATAAACACAAATAAATTTACAACAACAGTTTATTTAAAAAACATCATAATTTGGTGTCGTTATTGCGCACCTCTATGTATAGAATCTACGTCATTTTTGAGCATAATTTCGGAAATCAGAAGCATAATTGGAAATTCTGGCATAATTTTTGCAAATTGGCAAAATTTTGAGCACTGCTAGTAGCATAATATGCCACTTTTAGGAGCACAATCTATAAAAGCCTACACTCACTCCCTTCCCCTCCTGGGCTCTTGATTTCGTGATTGTAACAGGAAGTGCTTAAGGCCTAAAAATAATTAGTACGGATTAAGGTTCAAATAACAAATGATTAACTCGATCCAGAAAATACAGACACATGATATTCGCGTCAACAAAGCGGCTCACTGCTCGACACGAAAGATGCGCCGTGATTTTCAAATTCCATTCAGATAATCAACATTTTTACAGGAGAAAACCTGAACGGGTAAGTGTCTATACATTACATTGAAACTGAATTTACAACAGTCGTTAATCTGGCCGGTAGTTTCGCCATTGGATGCATCGGGGATGCATCTTGCTTTGAGCTCTAAATTATAAGCATTGTATTGTATCCGCTATCTTCGATAATCAAATACATTGATCTAGGTCTTTTTTCATTTATATTGTTTCATTCATTGTCATAATTCCTCTTGCCTTTTGCAATCGTAAAGGTCTAAAAGGTTCTCTCTGGCGCTGCAATAGGAGTAACATGGCCTAGCAAATGACACCAGTACACGCAGTCTCGCGTGCTTGTGTTCTACACGCGCGTACACCACCCACGCGCGTGATACAGATTGGAGTCCCGCGTGTTATCTTACAGCGCGCCACAGGTCAATTTTCCTTGTAATTGTAGAGAAAGGAACGTTTCTTTGCAATTTCGCTGTAATCTCCGTGACTATCAAATAAACCACTGATTGCGTTTATTAATATTTTCGCAGTTTGACCACTATCCACGCAATGACACGCATTTTAGGATTTATTATATTGTTAGCCTTTTACCAAGAGGTGGAACCGCAACGCACAATCCATTGGGGAAGACTACTCTGTGAACAGGCAAGATTATAACTTTATTTCTGAGGGTTTTCTCTTCACATTTTATATTTCACGCTTCAGGATGTTGGCGTTGAGTCTTTGCCTCAAAAAAGCGAAACAAATGAGCTTCGTGTTCGCCACAAAACCTACTTTCCATCGGTTTTGTTTGTTTGTTTGTTTGTTTTTGAGAGTGGCTGCTCTCTCTCATGTTTTTTGTTTCAGTCCCAACAATCCAAAAGGAAAATTGACAGTCCTAGTAAACTGCAATACTATGATAACTCTGGCAGTTTTTTTGATTTCATTTCATTTCATTCTTTCTATTTTATTTTTCAGGTAGAAACCAAATGTAAACAAGACTTTATCGGATCCCCTGGGGTAATTGGACCCCCCGGGGTTACAGGGCCAACAGGCGTAGCCGGAAACAAGGGAATTAGAGGCGAGAGAGGACCCAAGGGATCTAGTTACATCGTGGAGCCTTTTCCTCTTCATGGATCAAAAGGGAGGAAAGGCCAGCCAGGTATTATAAATTGCACTGGAATTGTTGGTCAAAACGGTGCTAAAATTGTGAAAGTAGCTCCGCTCGTACACGACATCTAACAAGAACACCAAGGGGAAGATATATAGTGAATCCACAAGTTACATTGCAAGGCTAGTTCGAAGGAAATGAAGATAGGCAGGCTTTTTAATGGCCAGTATTTCAACTTGCAGTGATAATCCCCCCACCCCCCTCCCTTTCAGGACCCTCTACGAAGGCATGCTCGTGATAATGCCCTTTAGGCTCCTTATTGTACTCTTCTTTCTAGCACCAACCTGATACAGTTTAAAGCCTTGGTTCATATGGTTCCTACTTTCATTCGTAGAAAAAAACAACAGTTTCTACGTAGAAACTTGAAAAAAGTAACAATGTTGTGCTTTTCCACAGGTTTACCGGGAGTAGCTGGACCCAAAGGAACCGCAGGACGGAATGGACCCAAAGGAAATCCGGGAGCTCGGGGGGTCGTGGGAGTGAAGGGATTTAAGGGGACCCGGGGATTCCCCGGTGTCCAGGGGTCTAAAGGGCAGCCAGGAACCTCCGGGTCCATACTAAGCTGGAAAACGTGTTCATGGAAACATGATCCTCTACAACAATACGGATTGCTGAAGGTTAGTTTTCGTAAACCCAGGTTACCACACAGTAATCTACGTCTCAGTACTAAGGATATTAGGAGCCTGATGGCTCATCAGCACTAGCGCTTAACTGCAGTTTCTGTAGCATTAAGCGACTAGGAGTGTTGGTACTCCTCTGGACGGGATGCTTGTTCATCGCAAGTAACCCTCTCCTTCCCCCCTCCCCAGCATTTTGCCATGTTTCCCGTGAAGAACAAAAATAATGTTTTCGGTGATATCGGGTGGAGGAGAGGCACTGCGAGAGTAGTCTCTTACCCAAAGACACAACGTAGTTACCGCAGCTAGGGCTTAAACCCAAACTGCTCTATCGGGAGTTCAACGCGCTAACCTTTTGGCCACCACCCCTCCAACAATAACGTAAAAGCGAGAAAAATGAAATAAAGAATAAGGAGTGAAGTCAACGCTACCCTTTTGCGCGTGTATTTCTCCTGTTCTATCTCCCACAATCTGATCTGAATTTCTTGTACAGTCTACATCAGTTCTAGATAAGTAATGCGTTATATATAGAGTTTGGCAAGTCTTCTGTAACGATTAATCGCATCTACGTATGGCTACATCGATTTAACGTGAAGCTTCGTTTTTAAAAGCGACGTAAACTAAGTGCAAACGCGAAGGTCAATAAAAATAGCAAGAAACGCAAGCACAAGATTAAAATGTTGCGCGTCACAAATGAAAACCACGCTTAGGGACGGACCATTACTTTCTTGGAGGGGGTGGGGTATAAAAATTCGAAATTCCACCTATGTTTTGTTATACATATCGTGTTTGCAAACAATTTATTTTGTCATCCCCTCCAAAAAATACTGGTCCGTCGCTTAATTTTCCCGCCTTTTTTTTCAGGAGTGTATTTTCAACAAACAAAGCGAAAGAAGTGTCTTACACGTGACCTTCGAAGGGAGCATGCGCGTTGGCTTCTGTAACTCCTGTTGCAAGCGGTGGTTTTTCTCATTTGACGGCCTCGAGTGTCAGACTGCCAACATAGAGGCCAGGCTACAAGGCAACAAGGCATTCGCTGGAATGGAGTACCGTCACGTGAGACTAGAAGGCTACTGCGCACTCCCCGCTGGACAAGTAGCAGTGGAATTGTGGGTAGAGGACTGCGCCGGACATCAGAGGGCACCGAAAGTGCCATTTATAAAAGTTGATTTGAATCCTAGAATCACTGTTGAAGAGATCAGTATGAATCAAATATGAAAGCTGAAGAATAAATCTGAATGTTACCTTAGCTTCCCCAACGCCTTTCGCTGGACTTACTGCAGTAATACGTAAAAATAACGAGAAATAGATCGATCTTGTTAGCTATTTCGTTAGGTGCTTACTTGTATATTTGTATTTTTTTTTATGGCGCTTATATTGCTTTGTCTAATAAGTCGACACCGTGTCGAAATGGTAATTTTATAATTGTTTTTTTGTTAAAATGCCATAGAAGCAATTTTCAATTTTGCTCGAACTCTTTTGTTTTTTACTTTGAAACTTCTTTTGGGCAAGCAATTAAAATATGGTACCGCTACTGATTCGTCCCCAGTCGTCTTCATAAAGCGCGCGAGGACCGGTCAGCTAGAGATTAAAAGTACGAGGTGCAAGGGTTGATGGGAAGGAACACCCACACATCATCCCTCCCTTGCTCCCCCACAACGCGGTCTTGCTTTTCACCTCGGGCCGTGCAATGTACTAAGACGACTGGGAACGAGTCAGGTACCGGTGCTATGATTCAACTAAACGCCCAATTTTGGCAGCTATAAATAGCCTGCGAGCAGGCTCAACTTCGGTCACACGCGCGAGATGCAAAGAGCGATTCCGCGAGTAAAGCGATACGGCGAGCTAAAGGAATACGGCGCTTGTTAACATCACTGAAAAATAAATCAAGCTAGAAATCTCACGCTCTTTGGGGAAATGTGTCCGCACTCTCTTCTCGTAGAGAAAGCTAGGAAAAACCGACACGAAAGAGTGTCAGAAATCGAGCCGGGGAAACACATTTTCCTCGATCATTTCAAAATCGGTGATCCGATCGCCAATATTGGGATGTGGTAGGGCTTTGCACAAGTTGCTCGGCAACTTTTTGGCAACTTTTCATATTTTGAACAACTTTTTCACCTTCAAGCACCTTTTTTTCCTTTGGAGCAACTTGTTGCATTTTGAGCAATTTCTAGACCGAAGATCTACGAAGATTGTCCGAGTGTTGTCCAAAGGCCATGCGAACGTTTCCGGAGATTAACGAAGTTTGCCGAAGATTTTCGTGAAACATCCGAAGACGTTTCGACTTTTCATTACAACATTAGTCAGCGAACATGACGTCATCGATACTTCATGATTTTTCTCAGTGAAGGAAATCCTTCTAATTTAACAAATTTTTGCCTAAAAATGTTATTTAGATACTTCTCTTGCAGGGAAATTACATGAAATTTGGAGAAATTTCCTTGATAAAAAGCAGCGTTTTGGATCTTTGGGAGCAACTTTTTTAATCAAAAGCAACTTTTTATTAATTTTTGGAGCAACTTTTGAGCACCTTTTTCAAACATTTCGAGCAACTTGTGGAAAGCCCTAGGATGTGGGGAACATACATGGTGCTTTGTATTATGATAAAGGTAACAACAAATAGGGCCCTTATTTGGGAAAACTTATTAAAACGCTTGTTTATATTAACATGTTACGAAATTTGTGTAATTTTGTGTATGTAACGAAATTTGACGTTATACAATTCTTGAGCTAAAATGTGTGAGTTTTGAACTGAAATCTTAAGCTAGCCTCTTTTTTGGCTACAATCCCGTTGCGTGACAAAGACAAATTTAATAAATTTGCATATTGCACCAGCTGGCCAAATAACAGGTTAATCCGTAACTTGAGCAACCGTCTGAAACTGACAAGTCACGAAATCCAAATAGCGGCGTTGTGGAGTTTCAAACATGGATAAACCGCAAAAACCCGTGTCTGAAGACCGAGCTATCCTTCGTTCGCTGAGAATATGGAAGATCCTTGCTCTTGTTGCGTCGATTATTGCCATCTGTTTGGCTGGTCTGGTTATTTGGCAACATTTTCATCACAGCGAGAGTATAAACACGAGGACGGAACCGGCTACAAGAAGCAGCGTCCTCACAAAGCCTTGTCCTCGATTACCACCGATGCTACCTCTACCAAAACCCTTGCCGAGCAAGATAAAGGAGATCTTTGAGCAACTCGACGATAAGGTTAAATCCCTGGTTGATAAAGAACACTCGCTCCCAGCGATCTCAATGAACGTCTTCTATCAAGACGAAGTTCTTTGGAGCGGCCATGTTGGAAACAAAGTGTATAATCAAACACAGAGCGTACCAGATGACAACACGGTGTACAGGATCGGAAGTGTCTCGAAAATATTCCCCGTGCTTATGATGTACAAGCTGTACGAGGAAGGGAAGATATCTTCGATTGACGACCCTCTGAGCAAATATGCTCCCGGCTTCGACATCAAGAACCCGTATACTGGTGAATCCATCACACTTCGACAGATTGCAAGTCAGATGTCAGGGCTACCACGTGAAGCGCCTTGTTTTTTCAGCTGCAACACCACCTCAGCCGAGCAGATAGCTTTGCTAAGAAACAGAACTCTTGTGGTTCCCCCATGGACGGTGCCATCTTACAGTAACCTTGGTTACGCGTTGTTAGGAAGACTCCTCACCGAAAACCTTCTTAACCAGACCTTTGAAAGCTGGACAACCGAGAACATACTCAAGCCGCTAGGAATGAAGAACACCGGGTTTAATATAAGCACAGATGTGCAACAGAACATGGCATTTCCTTACGCTAAAGATGGCAAGAGGATGCCGTTTATGGATGTCGGATGGCTCGCCCCTGCGGGGCAGATGTACTCAACGATCACCGACTTAGCCAAGCTGGGAATGTTGCTCGCCCAACCAGGCAAACAGAGTCTTTTCAAACCTGCAACTCTGCGTGAGATGATGACACCTGTGGAAATCGCACCTGACGGCTACACCGTGTGGGGGTCCCCATTTGAAATGCTTTCCCTCAAAGAAGGAATCCTTGTTCGTGGGAAACTAGGCTACATGGACAGTTACCTTGCTTATTTCAGTGTGGTCCCAGAGGTCCAACTAGGTGTTAATCTACTCGTCAGCGCCAATCCCTTTTTAGAGTCAGGCACACCCGACCTAGCCTTCTCTATGGGCGAACTAGCCTACCAGCTACTGCTACCAGAACTGAACTCTATTCTTACTGAAGAACAGAAACGAGCAAAGTTCCCAATCGACCCAACCCCGTTCACGGGTCAATTCCTCGTAAACGAAACTGTCTCCTTTTCAAGAGAAACAACCTCCAGATTGGTTACCGTAGCAACCGATGGAAATGTATTACGACTGCAGTCTACAAACTCGAGCAACCCATTAGAGATCGTGATGACGTATATAGGGGAACAGTTAGTTTTTCAGGCCAGTAAAGATAACGGGATGATGCCTTGCTTCTATAAGAGAATTGGAATATTGGAAGACCTTTATTACGACCCTCTAGCCAAAGATGGACTGTCTTATGGTTTCAGGGCCCCTGGCTGGGAACTCATCGCTAAAAGAATCTCGACGAATGAGAAAAACCCGGGAGATGACAAAACTGCTCGCGACTTTTTATAATTTGCAGCCGAATTTAAAAATTCTAGGTTTTTATTGATTTGCATGAACGATAACTTATTTTTCACTTGAAAGGTTGTTTGTAATGGTTTTTAAAAATATTTCCGTTTTTGGCATTCTATTGCAGCTCACTAACGCTGAGAAATAACGTTTAGTACAAGTTGTGATAGGTTTTACCGACGAAAATTTGAAGTTGCTTTGACGTCAAAATTTTTGGTTATCTATGTAATAAAGAGGTTAAAGAAACCAATTAGAAATGTTTTTTGCTAATCACTTGAAGGAAATTTTTTTATTTTTAAAAGATTTGTCTAATCAGCAAAAGATACACTTTCACAAGTTTAAAAAAAAAATCTGTCGAGTAGGGGGTCTAGAGTTATGTTATTGTTTCATAATTTAAGGTGGCTCTGAAACCTACCTAGAGTTGATTCCTTTGCCAATTAGACAAAAAAATTCGAAAAATGTTTCTTTTGCCGATTAGTGTTGACGTTGACGTTGCCATAGTAATGCATTCTAACGACATTTAGATCTGTCTCTGTTAACTGATAAATACTTGACTGGTGATTTTACCATTTAGCTAAAACTCCCGAAAAATTTCAGGTTGGAAAGAAAATGGAACCAGTAATTTTCCGTAAAATCCGTTCGAAAATTGTGAATACGTTTTGAGATAGTCCTTTCGTCCCGTTGGTACGAACTGTTGGAAAATTCTGTACCATTTGTTCATTTCTCCCGTTTTCAGTCCCCCAACAAGGGAAAAAAAATAACCGGAAACTGAATTATAAATGGTAAGCGCTATCTCTTTAGGTCGGTTTGCTGATTCTGGGAAAACACAATTACCATTATTCAACGGTCATCCTAACCAGTCTATTCCGGCAAATGGTAAACACCTCTAGTTAACGCATTTTTTTCAGCCAAATCATCGGGCTAGCTGTACTGGAGTGTCAAAGATGGGAAGGTCTTAACTATTGTAAGCTTCCTTACAGTGCGAATACTCGAACCGGGACAGTTGGAACAAAGTAACAATACAACGCTAATTGAGAAAAAACCCTTTTTTAAATGGACAAAACGTCAACCGCAAAACAAAAAAGTCAAAACTAAATCGACAACCCTGCGATACTCAACGCGGGCTCTTCGAACCAACGCACCGAAGATCAACGTCTCAACTTCGCATCCGTACCACCCCACCAACACCCCACAACTACTCCGCATAAATATATCGTACATTTTACTCAACTAATAAAAACTGCAATAAAAACTAGTAGGAGGGAACGAAACATCACCCCGAAGGGCGGAGGAGAGGCAGTAGGTGAAAGGAGGAAAACCGGGAAGGGCGGTCCAGGGATTGGTCGAACTACGCGTAACGTGCGAAGACCCCGCCCAACCCGACAAGGTCTTCCTCACTTATCCGAGTACCCCCCTGGTCTGCCCCTAGTCCCACGACTCATAAACACATCGAACATAGGCCATAGTCCTCGGTAGTCCTGGCGTCCCTCTTCGCTGTGAGCAGAAGTGAATAGCACTATATTTTATTCTACGCAAAACCGCAACACAACTACACTTCCCGTTCCTGTGGTTAAAATACTCTATATAAAAATAGTCCAGCAAACTGCCCTCAGAACAATGGAGCGGAAAAGAGAACGAAACTGAGCTCCTACTCCCGTTCCCTTCAACTATACACCACTAGAAGTGACAACGATCGAACACGGAAAAAAAACGTCTCAGGTATACATAAATTTTAACAATTATTTATTCACAATGGGGAAAAAAAAGACAAAAACATTTTCAGTTCCGTTCTGAACGATTGCGGCCCGGTGAGCGGTCCTCCTTCTGCTGCTGTCCCTGCGCTGTTATTCGCAAGTCTGTTCGGCACGGGAACCGGTCCCGCCGCCGCTTGCGGCCGACACGTGCGAACTACGGACAAACTGATCACCCGCTTCCCGTCTTACCTGTCGCACTGTGGGCGGCGACGGGCCTACTTGTCTCACCTCTGAGATCCATGCGGCCGGGCCAACTAGCACGTGTGAGTTTCAATTTTTGTTCGTGCGTTCTTGAACGTCAGGTCTGTAACGGGTCGACATCATTCCTTTCGTTGTTCCACTTCCCGGTTCGGTATCGCCTGTAACACAAATAAAATAACAGATAAATGTTATGTTAGCTTTTAATTTACATAGTTGTAGTTGAAACTTTATTGTCGTCAGGTATGTTGCAGCGGATATGCCAACATTTTATATTTTTGGGCGAATATAGCCAGGTGGTTTGAAAAGTTGCTTATTACATTCATTTTTATATTCATTGTTTTGTTCAGTTTTTGTTGTCAGTGCGTATGCGTATTTTCCAAGTTGCCGAATTAAATATTTTGTTGAGATATTACAACACATTGTCCGATGCATGCTGCTACTGACGGGATGAATAAACTAAAGTTTGATTTCAAATTTTCCGTAGATCCTGAAAAATTTTCCGGTCAGTCAAACGAAATAGCCTTTTTCCAACCGACATCTTTAATTTCGTGTAAATACATCGTAAATGAAAAAGCGATACGGTTGTATTATAGTGTAGCATTGTCCTGAAGTCCTCATTAGGAAAAGGAAACAGAAAAAAGGAAAAGAAAATAGCTGTCCACAAGCACGAAAATGTTTGGTGAACACAGCTAAACAAAAAATAATTTAAAATATATCACTCTATCATAGTTTGACTTTATTCATACTTTTAGCAGTAAAACCATCGGTACACAAGCCCCAAAAGGGTGAAAAAATAATTTTGGTGGAAGAAAACAGCAGATGGTATGTCTATTGTGCGCTTGTTTTCATTTTAACTTCATTAACTGCCAAGAAAACGCTAGCTGTGAGTTAGCCCACGCAAATTCATGAAAACATTCTCTGCCCTTTTTTATTTTCGACGATTTTTCTTTGTTTCAAAAGAGCATTGTTCACCGCTTGGCTTCTCGAAATACAAGATTAAACAGTACAACATCAAACAATATTATTGTGTAGATTAATTGCCAAATACGAACGAGCAGTCAACCCGGGGGATTCCCATATGCAAGGGACGGGGATGCTCAATCAAACCCCTAAAAGAGGCCAATCTAGGTGTGGCTCAAGCAGCTTTTTTTTTAACAGACTATGACACGGATTTTACCAGATTCTTGAACAGCCAAAATTTATATTTGTGTCGCAGGAAACCTGAAAATAATAGTCCATTTTTATAACAAATTGCTAAATTAAAGCACTGAAACTGTTAACGAGCATCTTTTGCTGCAAATGGCTCGGATGGAAATGGACTGAAACTTAAAAAAGTAAGGCTTACTATTTCAAGTTCTTTTCGCGCTTCTTCAAAAAATCGATATTTATAGCCGTAACTTGATTTCTATTCGCAAATTAAGGTAATATCTTTATTAAGATGTTCAGAGATAATGTTTTTTTATGGGCTAAGTTGCCTACCACTAATTTCAGAACAGTTTAGACTAAAAATCCCGTGAAAAGATACCATGTTGCAGGCCTGAGCGGTGTAGACCACCAACACAGTATAACGGCGTCCTATACTTCTTCACGTGCAACGCGGCTATAAACGAGACCTTGAAAGCTAGAAATATTGGTGTTTTGTCCCGAACACCCTAAGCGAGACAAAAATCCGTCATTTACACCTCTATTCCGCGTCTCTTTCATAGGGGAGTTCCCGACCGGAGGGGGACGATACGGTTCTATTGTATTCTAGCATTGTCCAGTAAGTCTTCATTAGAAAATCATATAAGTGTTAACACAACTGCACGAAAATGTTTAATGAACATACACAGTCAACGAAAAAATACTTTAAAAAAATATCACTCGATCATAGTTTGACTTTATTCGCACTTTCAGCTAGCAGCAAAACGGGGCAAAACCATTGGTAGAAGCCTCAATAGTGAAGAAATAATTTTGGTAGGAAGAAAACGGCAGATGTTGAGTCTATTGTGCGTTTGTTTTCATTTTAGACTCTTCATTAACTGGCAACAAGAGAGTGTTATCTGTCATTTAACCCACGTAAATTCATGAAGACACATTCTCTTTTTTTTCTATTTTTGGTTTTCTTTGTTTTAAAAGAGGATTGCATATTGTTTAATTAATTAACAGTTTGTCATGAATTTTGTTTTCTCTGAAAGAGGCGAATCAAGAAATTTATTGTTTGAATTTTGTGGTTTACTATCTACCGGCATATCGTCAGACAGAATTCCATAATCAACTACATAGTTTACACAAAACACATAATTAATTGCTAAATTCACAACGAGTACAGTTTAAAACCAGCGACCAACAAGATATTTTTTTTGCTCTTTTTATAACGCCTACTACAAGATGGCGGCGGAAGGAAAAGGCTCCAAAACCCACTGCCAAATAATAATAATAATAATAATAATATATAAAATAAAAAGTTACCCAAAACAACTAACGTATCTCGAGCGAAAGAACATCTCGCCGATCTAAACCAACTGAATAAACAAATTATTTATATAAACAACGTCCTCGACTAGTAAACTTTGCAGTTTATAAAGCCATAAGTGCAAAAATACAATTAATCCAATAAATGTTCGAGCCGCAATTATCAGCACACTGTTCTATCTGTAAAATCTGTTAAAACTCTTCTTGCAGTAAACATTTGTTATATCGATCAAGGTACAGTTCATAAAACTTACTACTTTTTATTCCATAAACTGCGGTAAAAAAAAAATTCTGTATTTACAATTGGTGCAGTTAAATAACGTAGTACAGTTACCCCGCTTTATTCATGTGAGGATTCAAGAACTAAGCTTTGCCATTAGATCAAATTTAGATCAAAACAAACCTTTGAAAAGATCGTTGAAGACGTCATTAGCCGGAGCAGAAAAGGCGGAAACTGAAAAGCCCAAGGTGAATTATATACGCGTTTCTTTGTCCTCCAATCGGTTCTTTTGTAGATTCGTTCATTGATTTCCAGTCCATAAAAAACGAGATCTTGTTTTGGCCTTTTCAGTTGCATTGTGGATAGATTATTCCGACACCACGTGAACAAATAATCAAAAATAAATTTATTATTGAACGGATAATCTCAATGGTGTTAGTTTTGCTTTGGCCACCTTCCGATCTGAGTGAACTACAAGGAAACGAGCATCCGCTAAGTATTAGCATTTGTTTTTTTCATTTCAATATCAAAACATCAATTTTATGCCCAACGTAGCGAAAACTGTCGTCATTGTGTGAAAAACATTCGTTGGGTAACGTAAAATCGTCGTTTAAGATTGGCATCGCGGATATAACGGTCGGCTGGCATCGCGGAAAACGGTAAAGCACGTTGTTCACGGTAACCGTGAAATTCACGATGATAGTGTTTGCGGTGATCTACAGTCTGAACGCGGTTGTGGCTTTCGTTGGAAATCTGTTCGTTTTACTCGTGGTAACTTTGTATCGAGACTTCCACAACATGAGATACCTCCTGTTGGCCAGCTTGGCGCTTTCTGATTTGCTAATGGCGGTATTGGTAGGTAATCGTGCTGTTGCCACTGCTGTGGAAGAATGGATCTTTGGTACAACTTGGTGTCATGGCGTAGCCTTCGCCTTCAGAGTGCTCCATCTCATTACAGTGTTCCACCTGTGCGCTGTGTCTTACGAACGATACAACGCCATTGTCAGAAGACCTCTAACCTACAGCAGCAACATCACAATGAAAAGAGCCTCTCTAAACATGGTTATGCTGTGGATTCTGCCAGCGCTTATCTCTCTTGGCCCGTTCATCGGATGGGGAGCCTATGTGTACAACCCAGACATTTTCGCATGTGAGCAGAAATGGGACGGTCCAACAACCATTCCGCTATCCATCGCTACATTTGTTTTGCCACTTGGAGCCATCTTCTTCCTTAACTACAAAGTGCTCAAAGTTGTCCTTCGCCTTCAAAACAGCGTTGAAATAATAAATCAAGGCCTGATCGAAGCCCAGAACAAGACGCCAGATGGCCCGCACCAACATCAGCAGTGCTCCACAGAAAGCCAGCGTGAAGATCGCGTCCGACGACGCTCAAGGCAAAAAGAAGAAGGAACAGGAATTGACAATGGTGAACATCGTGTTAGAAACACGCGTCAGATACGGAACATGATGCATCGTAGTATTCCACTGAATCACGGCACTGAAGTGCAAGGTGAAGAAAACGCCGCATACCAGTCAGAACCGGACGACGCCATTGAAACAATTTACCAGGAAGAGGTGGTCTGTGATGAGAGTGGAAGCACACGTGTGGCCCAAAGTCGATCATACAGCCTGACAAACAAGCGTAACAACCGACACTCTGTTAAGACTAGGGAGGACTGCCCAAACACGATTAACAAGAAAACTGTGGGACGTGGACGTTCAAGAGGAAAAAAATCTCTTGATTGGAAGAAAACACAACACACTCGGCACCATGTGGTGGAATTTGATCGAGAAGACGCGTTGGCAAAAAAGGACATCCAGGTCCACCTAAGTGCTGAAGACAACCAATCATCTCTTCAAAGCCGGTACGGAACCTTGGAAGTTTGCAACTGTTCGCAGGGGGGAACAGAGTATGAAGTCCAAACATCGAAAGAAAGAAGTGGTTTCATCCAGCAATTGTCTTTTGACCAAATCATCACGGAAGATGCTAATGGAATGGAAGAAGCTAATGGCTCCCAAAGCGAGAGACCATCTCGAGAAGAGGGCCAGAAGCGTCATTCAGTAAGGAAAGCGAAAATCAGTCCCAAATTTGAGACCCATATAGCCGATCACGAAAAAGCCCTCACTGAAATACCATCATGTCCTGTGAATTCCGTTAAAGAAAACTGCGTCATGAACTCCGTTTTACACGGACCATTCCAGGACAACCACTCCGAAGATCCCACACCTCAAAACACCGAGTGCCTTCCTCAAGGTGACAGCGTCCAGCCAAACGAAAACCATACACAAAAACAGCTACAACCTCCTGGCAAGACCCAGATGAGGCTTGCAAAGTTGCTTAAAGAAGGCAAAGCAGCTAGAGATGTCATGATCATAATTGGAGCATTCGTCTTGTGTTACCTACCGACGTGGATCATGGCAATGTATCGTGTAGCAGATGGCGTCCCTTCTGTACAAGCCATTTTAACTATCCACTGGGTTTACTCGTTGAGCATGGTCTGCAATCCCATCATCTACTCCATTCGAAAACAGGAGTTCCGGAAAGCACTCAGAAAGTTACTGAAACTGTAAAGTGAACTCTCTTGACGTAACAAGAGCTACACTCACCACGAGTCTCTTGAAGCTCATGATCAGTTGGTTAGAGCGCCCAACCGGTATCTGGGAGGCCATGGGTTCGATTCCCGTCGAGGACTCAGATTTTTTCCGTTTGTCCCATGCTCATGTCTTTGTTGAACAATTCATGTTTATTAAGAACTACACTGTTCGACATTTTTGCCTTAAGAAATTCTAAGTATCGGACATGTGGAAAGACTAAGATACTCGATATATGCAAACTTTATTTAACTGAATTTGCAAGGTAACTGTGTGACTACTCCAACCAAGGCCACCTGCAAACTTTTGTGCAGATTGATAAATGAAAACCTCAGACGTTAAAAATAGATTTGCAACAAGTTGTCAATCTAAGCAAGCTGCACACTACAGAAGCAATAAATTTATGACCTTATTTTTCGTTTTAACACTTAAAACACTATTGGTAAATTTGCAAAAAAAAATTGCTTGGGTGGCCTTGGTTGGAGTAGTTGCACTGTAAGACGATCAAATAAGTTAACTTATTATCGGTGTGGAGTAAATCAATATCTATATATCAAAAAAGTAAATCAAATATCTATATATTTGGTATTTCCTATCTAGATATTCCGGCCAGAATCAAGTGCTACAATAGCGCTCATGACATTTTAGTGAACCTCGTTAAAGGGACTGTGTCAAGTTTTGCCAAATACTTGCCATGAAATTTAATGTTTGCAAAGAGATTACTCCTGTGGAAAAAAATGACAAAACCATAGCTTCATTGCAACCAATTGTGTCTCACGGGCGTTACAATTGAAAGTTACAAGCAAACGAGACTAACTTTGAAAACTGTTCAGCCCAACAATATTTTTAAAACCCATTTTGCAATCCGTTTCAACCTTCGCCACTTTTGGCCATCCTTACCTTCTTTTGTATTTGCTGTGTTATTGAAATGTCCTTTCACTGTTTTAAGAGATTATTTTTATATTTCACCGAATTTGATGCCTAAATTTGGCAAAAATCCGTGACACAGTACCTTTAATATGAACAGTATAGGTGAAGAGCCAAAGTGTCCGTATTATAGAGATTGAGATTATATATATGAACTTTGGTTTCTCTGTGACCAAGAAAACTGTCCGTAACATATGGAGGTGTCCTTAAGGAGAGGTTCGACTGTATTGAAATTTCGCCTCGAGCAAAACCTCAAATTCCATCTGCATTTCACCGTGGCCAGTTTATTTAGACGTTTACTGAATCGTTCTCTCGAATAACATGCCTACAGAAGAGAAACGTAAAGCGGATTGGCGGTGAAAAGCAAAACATATGTATATATGTGGCGAAAGCACACAATGATTTCTTTTGAACGAGAGTGGTGCTTCTGGTCATCTTAGAGAAGCCCACGGGGTCGGCAGATTTGTAAAAAAAAAAGTGTATTACGTAGGAGAAATGGAAATTTTGTATAAATTAAAAGCTTGCGCTCGTGGAAGTTTATATTTAATGCTTAATTAATTCATCTGATGTTGTATCATTGAATGGAAAATTAAAAAGCACAAATGATCTTGTATTCAACTAACTACACTTGAACATTTGTACATATTCTCGCCGTAATTTAGCAAAATCGGTCACGTTGTAAAACGCAAACAAATTTTGAAGCATGCCAAAAAAATTGAACAATCTTTTCCGCGATAAAAAAAAAGTCTTGCTGGACGGCATGTACTAAAACCAGGAACACCGGAACACCACGGAACACCGGAACACTCTGGAACTCCACGGAACACTACGAAACACCACGGAACATCCGGAACACCCCGGAACACCATGGCCACGGAACATCCCGGAACACCACGGAACACTGAAATTTTATCAGAATTTTTTAGGAATTTGACGGTATTTTATAGCGGCATATACTAAAATCCGAAACGAAGTGAAACGAAATGGCTAGCTTTCACTCCGGTTTGCTTGCGCGCAGTTAGTTCCACTTCGGTTTGCTTGCGGTTAGTTCCACTCTGGTCTGCTTGCGGTTAGCTTTCACGCAGGATTGCTTGCGGTTAACTTTTATTTGTTGGTTAGGTTTCGTTTTGTTTCGGTGGTTTTGTCATTTCGGGTTTTAGTAACTGCCGAAATAAACGAAGCTTAACGAAACTAAACCTAACCAACAAATGAAAGCTAACCGCAAGCAAACCTGAGTGAACGCTAACCGCAAGCAGACCAGAGTGGAACTAACCGCAAGCAAACCGGAGTCGAAAGCTATTGTTCATTTCGAGTTTTAGTATATGCCGCTAAAATACCGTCAAATTCCTAAAAAAAATTCTGATAAAATTACGATGTTCCAGGGTGTTCTTGGTGTTCCGTGGTGTTCCGGTGTTCCTGGTTTTAGTACATGCCTTGCTGGATGACTAACACCCAACCAGCTGTTTTTGAGACCATAGTGTTTCTTTATACTTGCTAATGAAGAACGGTCCAAAACAAACGCGACAGCTGCCTTTACTTTCTAACCAAAGAGAGATTGACTATCATTGAATTTGCACTGCACTGAAAGGGCTTTTTTGACACTTTTTGTTGCTACTGAAAAATACAAGTTACATAGGAATACCATGAAGTAAAATAGTTAAAAATGAGTTCTGTTTATTCCGACAAAACCTTCCGTGCTTGGGGTGTCATTTATAGTCGGTTGGGAGTTTTGTCTTTTCAAGGATTATTGATCGTTCGTTCATTTCCGTTGCCTTCAATGCGTTGTGAATGATATATTGTTCATATACAAGTTGCCCAAATCGCCATTTTCCCTAGCATGAAGATTGTCTACAAGTAATTTATCAAAAAATATTTTAAGTTTTGAGAGTAGTCACTTGAAATGCGAGCGGATTATGTCCTACGAAATGTACACTCGATCGAGATCTACTTCATTACGCACCAAGGCAATTTGTGCGGTTTGCAATTGTATTTTTTTCTTTTTTTTTTTACAATGGATTATTACTAATTGAATAATTAATACAGTATTAAAAGTAGTATTACACTATTAAAGGAAACTAAACATTTAAACAGAACACTTATTAATTAACTACTGGGCGAAATACACCAACAATTAAAATAATCAGGTGATGTCGATGGCTCGGTGGAAATTCTAAATTCTATTTTAAACGCTAAGAATCTGTAAGGTTTTATTTTCTTCAGTTGAAGTGTAAAGATACAGAAGCATATTCTTCTGAGAGATATAATTGTACCGCTATTAAGAAACATTTAACGAGCGAAAGTGTCGTTTCCCGGTTTGTTGCGCATAAATTATCTGCATTTGTTTAGAGCTAAATACAGCTCCGCGATCTACTGAATTAATTACGCGCCCACACAATATTGACAATATTCTCACGGCTTGCGCTTTGGCCATCCTCGTGAATTTCCAACCTCCTACCCAGCGATAATATCTTCGGCGCTGTATGGCGGATAAAGGACGGTTTTAGCTCAATATAAAATATAGTTTTGTTCCAATGGGAGTTAAAATGAATTTTAAGGACGTTCTTATCTTGAAACTGCCACAAATGCTTTTTAAAATTATCGTTGCTTATTTTGACTAATTATTCTATCATTCGTTTTTTTTTTTTTTCAATGCCGTTGAAAATATGAAAACTGTATGGCGATGCGAAATCTTATTGAACTTGAAGTCTGTTTACTACTTTTGGCAGTTTCACATTGGCCCGATTTATACTAAAGACGGATGATCCGTCCGGACGAACTTGCATTTTAATTAGGCGAGCATTTTTCAGTTCGTGCGATAATTCGTCTGTGTATAAATACGGGCAAACAGACGGATTATCGGTCCAGACCAACTATCTTCATAATTCGTCTGCCAAGACGAATTATGAAGATAGTTGGTCTGGAAGGATGATCCGTCTGTTTGCCCGTATTTATACATAGACGAATTATCGCACGAACTGAAAAATGCTCGTTTAATTAAAATGCAAGTTCGTCCAGACGGATCATCCGTCTCTAGTATATTGATCTCTTTCCTTTAGACTCGCTCTGCAAAAAAAATTATGATACAGAAACTCTCGTATGTTTTGCGCTTGCAAAACATACGAGAGAGATACGACATAAGAGACATACGACATAAGAGAACAACAGTTTGTTCTCTTAAATGGTTGGTGACCCTTACTTTTTTTTCGACGGATCACTTTTATTGACGATTATCTACGTTTCGCGAATAAAAGAAAAAAAATCTATCGCTTAAAAGTTTGATTTCTTTGTCCCACACACGCTCGAATTCCGCTTTTTGATGTTTTTGTTTTACCGTACGACGGTTTCAAATGTCTCTTAACATGTCTTCAGGGATAAGTCGTACAGAAAGCTAAGGACCAGATGGCGGCAACACTAGGAATTATTTACGGAAAAGATGCACTTCTACAAAATATTACTTAACTGTCTAAACTCTGTAAACCTTGCTGAGTTTAATACGCGCGTCAATTTTTCACAGATCACGAACGTTCTCTATACCCTGCTCAAAAAAGGTTTTCCCCTTGAATCGCAACGCTGCAGCTTGCTGTATTAAACCTCATAGTCAGGTGCCCAGGAGTCCAAAATGTGACACCCACGGGCATTTTTGTCTGATTTTTGGCAACATTGCTATTTTTACTAAATCGAGTACGCTAATTTCGAAAATCAATGTTGCCAAGCTTAATTCTCACGTTAAGATGATGTTTTGATGCATTTAACTATGACGTCATGGTCCAAATAAGGAATTTTCTTTCCTTTAGCTATTTTAAGCATACATCCAGAAATTCATTTAAAGCATTGTTAGTGTGCTGTAAAAATGATTTCAAGAATTTTCTGAGAGTTTTTACGCTGTTTCTGTGAAAATCAAGCCCTTCAGTGACAATTGACCACGCCCTCTTAAAACAAAATTCACCATATCGCGGGAACCTTATCACGGGTGTAGTTTTGTTATTTTGTCAAAGAACAAATGCGATATTTCGCTATAGTTGCAATAAGAAAGAAAAATATGGTCGTCGTGCCACGCTGAAGCTAAGAGCTAGCGAGCATCAAAAATGACGCCATTACAATTTTCATATATCGAGTTTCCCTTGTTTCTGCATTTTGTTTAAGTTTTGTGGTAAACTAAATGAAAATAACATCATAGTTAATGTCGTAATAATTTATATCATCGTTGTTTTAGTTAGAGATAAAACTTTATTGATTGTCTTGTATATTGCTGAATCTAACTTATTTCACAATGCACTTTGTCTGTTATAGGCTCATGATAAAGACTTTGGTTGAACGCATGTAAAATTAACGAATTTAAAATGATCATAACATTGCTCCTTGCTTTCAGGTTTAAATCTGTCTATAATATTTTTAATCAATATCGGTAAATATTTTTAATATATCTTCTGAACTTTTTTAAAAACACTGAACTAATATTGCTTTTTAAACAAGTTTCTTTAAAGCGCTTTAGCGCAGTTTGATATAGCAATTAGCGTCGGTCTTGGTGCATCCACACAGCCCAGTGCACATGGCATGCGTTTATTTAAATTCATAGCGAAGAGGCACATATATAGCCAGTGGTCAGATCGGATTTCATACATTCAACAAATAAACGTTTTCTGCGGAGGTAGTGGTGTCAGCTTTGAGGACATCTTCGCCGACCGAGTAGAGAAGAACAAATTTTTCTGTGATAACTCTCCACAGATGAAAGAGGTGTTGTTACAGCCGGTGATGGTGTGAGATGGTAACAATGAACTTGACGAGTTATTAGGAAGATTTGCTGAGACATCCTCTAAAGTTATTTACGTTAGATTCTCTGAAGTTCCTGCCCATATCCACACTGTTGACGAGAGCTTAGCGCGATCGATGTGCCAGGAGAGTGGAAACTGTAATGTTGTCGACATGCCCGCTATGACTGACTGCATAACGAACAAACTTCGTATCGGCTTCCTCTTGGTTGGATCTCAAAAAGGCTACATCTAGGCCAGAATCTGAGCAGAATCCACTTCGTATGAAAAACCACCAGATATACTACGATTGCAGAGTCAGTGCCTACGAGATAAGTTCATCTGAGAGAATCCGTGCAAAGTCCGCTTTGTTGTCTTCTAGTGCCAAAAATGCTCGCCACTTCATCGGCCGCAACTGAACCTCTCTTACGTACTTCAATGACTCTGCTCACAGGCCGCGCCGTGTTCTCGGAGCGTCGACTTCTTGTCGTTGCTTTTATGGAGTGCCTCCCATCGAGTAACACATCAATCCTCTGGTATCTAGGACCTTTCCGTAAAACAGTGTTTACGTAACATTTCGCAAACCCACCGAAAGCATTTGCATTTTTTGGTTTGCCAATAGCTGCCACCATAATTAGTATGCTGCCACCAGGGCGAAGCCATCGAAGAACAAACTGACTCTAGATAGGCACTTGACCTTTTCTTCTGAGAACGTCTTCTAAAATTGACTTGTTTCACACTTGTGGGGTTCATTTCTGCGAGAAACAGTGGCACCGGCATTATACCTCAGATGCTACAATATGGCTTGCATGAATATCTCGCGCCTGCCTTCATACACCGCGACTAGACAACATAGAATACTCTGGTTTCCATGCAAATTTAAAGTCTTTCTCTTTTTGCCGCTAGTTGCAGCACTTTTAACTTCATAAAGGCTGGCAAATAGAGGTGGATTATTCTTGCGAACAGGGTCACGAAAGTTTGTCTTCCATCCCTTCTTCCCGTTCCCGTTCTTCCTCTCTGTCTGAAGATAGTAGCCTCCATTCCACGAATCGTTCAAGCTGAGTCTATCCAATCGAAAGATCTTGTTTTATTTCTAGAGTCACGAGATCTTTCTTGACAATTTTTTGCAATGTCTCATTTGTCCGTGACAAGAACAACCCGGATTTTGTTGTGTGGAATGTACAGAATTATCAGCTTCATTATCTTGCTTCTGTCTCTCCTTGCCACTCTCTTTGTGGATAAAAGCAGTCGTTATGGTGTATGTCAAACATCGCTGATGTTTGTGGAGCAATTCAATTACTACTTTTTATTAATACAAGAATTACATTCATTTTTAAACAAAATGTTAACACTATACCCGTGATAAAGTGATTTTTTATGAGAGGGCGTGGTCAATTCCCACAAGACGGCTTGATATTCATAGAAACGGTATAAAAACTATCAGGCAAATTCTTAAAATCATTTTACAGTATACTAATAATGTTTTGAACGAACTTCTGGATGAATTATGCTTAAGGTCGTGGGGGATACCAACAGCATGAATAAATTCCTGAAGGGAAATTTTTCTTGACCTGCATCTTTTAAGACGCTTATTTCTCAGCTGTTATGGGTGTGATTAAGCTCAAATTTTACAGAGACATAAAGAAATGACGAAAGATTGTGAATGTCATCTTTTATTTGGCAGATTTCATTTAACGGCGATGTTATAGCCTCGTTAGTGCCAAATTGGGAAAAACGTGATTTTGTGGCAGAGTTTGCGGAACGAGTAGAAGACAGCACACTGTGATCTTGTCAAAAACTAATCAGTCAGTACTTCTAGAGTGTCATAACAGAAGCGGATTTTTTAATTTAAAGTTTGCCTGCAGGTTATGGCTGTTTAAGTGCGCGAATTTGAATTTAATGTCTTCTACCTCTTTCTAAAAGCGCTCTTTTAAAATTCCGCTTCTGTTATGACACACTACAGAATTCATAGTTTACCTATCTGCAGTGGCAAGTCTTGAAGTTCTGTATCCGTGCTGTATTCTCTGCCACAAAATTGTCGGAAAAGTCCAAACTTTGAGATTTCCGAAGGTGTCCCGAACTAAATACGATCATTTTGCCAAAGAGAGATGTAATTATGGTAATTATATTCCACGCTTTTATGGCGAGAACAAAGCGTTTTTAAAAAGGACACGATTGTTTATGCCGAATATTTTTGTGATTACTGAGTTGCAGAAATATTCAAATTTAAATGAAAATAAGCTCAAAGACTTCCTACAATCTATATAAACGTATATCGCTAAGTGTTGTTTTAAATTGGTTAAAATATCAAAGAAACAGGGATTTTTTACAAATCACGCGCACGCGCCCATATTTTTGTCCAGTCATAAATATCTCGTAAACTTCTCGATGTCAGTCGTTGTACTTCGTGCATACGCTTTAAATAAACGCATAATGATGAGCCTAAGGTGTCCCCCGCGACCTTAAAATAGCTAAAGGAAAGAAAATTCCTTATTTGGACCATGACGTCATAATTAAATGCATCAAAACATCATCTTAACGCAAGAATTAAGCTTGGCAACATTGATTTTCGAAATCAGCGTACTCGATTTAGTACAAATGGCTATGTTGCCAAAAATCAGACAAAAATGCCCGTGGGTGTCACATTTTGGACTCCTGGGCACCTGACTATCACGCGCACTTCCAGGTTGACCTTGGCGAGCGCCATCTAGGTCCCGGGGTAATCCGGAAAAATTTGAAAACGCATCTTTAAATTTTTTTTCTCCGGTTTGGCAAATCGTCCACACTAAAACGGCGTTTTCTGTCACCGAAAACGGAGGTTTTCGTAGTGGTCTCAGTCCAGAAAGGAGAAATTTGAAAACGCCGGTTAAAAGCTTTCCCCGGCGTCGACAAAAACCTTAAACCCCGGCCCCCTTATTTGAATTTTTATCTAGTGCGTGCTCGAGTAATATACGCATGCATAAGGGGGTAGATGCCGCAATTTCGTTTTTAAACTTATCCGGATTAGTGTGGACGGTGAAATTATTGAAAATGATACGAAAACGATGGTGTGAACGGAAAACATTTTATCCATCCGTTTACGAGGCGAAAACTCCGTTTTCAAATTTCGGATAAGTGTGGACGGGGCCTCTGATCCACCAAACCGGAAATGAGAAGCGAACGACTTTTAGAAAGTCCAACAATCATAGTGCAAAAGACCAAAAGTGCAGTTTTCACTTCCTCCTTGCCTTATATGGCATTTTGCATAGCAGCAAAACTGTCATGGGGTGTCACGCAAGCACTACATACACCTGAAGAACATTTTAATATCTTCATATTGACTTGAACAGCAAGCTGTTCAGACGTGCAAAAAGACGGGCAACATGGCCGTTTACAAAGCAACAGTCATCCTGTTCTTATGTCTCTTGGCGTTTTCTAGCGCTTTGGCAGTCCCTGTCGAATACAAACCCTGTAAGGACGTTAAGGAGTACGGAAAGCTGTCCTCGGTGGATATCAATCCTTGTCCAGAACTACCGTGCGTTTTCCACAAAGGAACCAATGTTACTGCTACAATCAAGTTCACTCCGTCCGTTACAGTCACGAATGGAACCCTGGAGACTTACGGGATTATTAGAGGAATCGCGTGTGAAATTTCCGTTGCCTCAGCCAAAAGCTTGCACAGGCCACAATCTTAAGTGTCCCCTGAAAGCTGGGCAAGAATACACCTTGATCATTACCCTGGCCATACAGAAAGTATTTCCTGATACAGAGCTCGTTGCACAGATGGACCTCAAACTCCCAGACGGCAACGATGTTATTTGTTTCCAATTCCCGGCGAAAATCGCTGAGTGATAAAGTGTTCGATGGTTGCATCGAGCGAATCGGAAACTCGTAACATTTGAAACTGATTTCAATTTCTAGACGCTGCCTCGACATGTGAACTAAAAAAAGTGGACCTTGGCTAACTACATGCATAGACTGTTAATTTTAAATATAATTCTTAAGTTTTGGTGAAGATTTCAGCGAAGCAGAGTGTGATTTAATACAGTGCTACGTACTGAACATTATAAATAAAGAACAGTCAAATACATAAATAAGATCATGATTATGCAACTTGCGATACAGTTAAAATCGAAAACTATCATTTCCACGTTATTGATTTTGTTTTACGTAAAGAAAAGTAACTTTGGAATTATAAGAATCATATACAACTACAAAATGTAAATTTATTTGGAAAATTAAAACAGTTTTTGTAAATGAGCTTGTTGTCTGACTCCTCAATCACGCAATACTTCACGTGACCGTTTCGGCACGCCCGACATTCTAATTTTGCCTTTTTTGAAACAAATTGATCCGTATTTTGTCTGTGACCTAAAATTCCATCAGATTTGAACGAATTTTACAAAATCCCTTGTTTCGTGGACGTAGGTTCACGTCTGTAAAGTTTTCTTTTTTGCATTTTAATTCACTTTTTCCCGCTTGCATTGCAAGAGTTTGGTACCCGTCCCCACACAGCCGATCACACCACCATCACACCACTCTCATACCATTACCAAAGGTCATAGTGCTGTGTGACTACTCCAACCAAGGCCACATGACAAACTTTTGTGCAGATTGATAAATGAAAACCTCAGACGTTAAAAATAGATTTGCAACAAGTTGTCAATCTAAGCAAGCTGCACACTACAGAAGCAATAAATTTATGACCTTATTTTTCGTTTTAACACTTAAACACTATTGGTAAATTTGCAAAAAAAAATTGCTTGGGTGGCCTTGGTTGGAGTAGTTGCACTGTAAGACGATCAAATAAGTTAACTTATTATCGGTGTGGAGTAAATCAATATCTATATATCAAAAAGTAAATCAAATATCTATATATTTGGTATTTCCTATCTAGATATTCCGGCCAGAATCAAGTGCTACAATAGCGCTCATGACATTTTAGTGAACCTCGTTAAAGGGACTGTGTCAAGTTTTGCCAAATACTTGCCATGAAATTTAATGTTTGCAAAGAGATTACTCCTGTGGATCCAAATGACAAAACCATAGCTTCATTGCAGAATCAAATGTGTCTCCCGGGCGTTACAATTGAAAGTTACAAGCAAACGAGACTAACTTTGAAAACTGTTCAGCCCAACAATATTTCAAAAACCCATTTTGCAATCCGTTTCAATCTTCGCCACTTTTGGCCATCCGTACCTTCTTTTGTATTTGCTGTGTTATTGAAATGTTCCTTCACAGTTTTAAGAGATTATTTTTATATTTCACCTAATTTGATGCCTAAATTTGGCAAAAATCCGTGACACAGTACCTTTAATATGAACAGTATAGGTGAAGAGCCAAAGTGTCCGTATTATAGAGATTGAGATTATATATATGAACTTTGGTTTCTCTGTGAACAAGAAAACTGTCCGTAACTAGTATGGAGTTGTCCTTAAGAGAGAGTTTCGACTGTATTGAAATTTCGATCGAGCAAAACCTCAAATTCCATTTGCATTTCACCGTGGCCAGTTTATTTAGACGTTTACTGAATCAGTTCTCTCGAATAACATGCCTACAGAAGAGAAACGTAAAGCGGATTGGCGGTGAAAAGCAAAACATATGTATATATGTGGCGAAAGCACACAATGATTTCTTTTGAACGAGAGTGGTGCTTCTGGTCATCTTAGAGAAGCCCACGGGGTCGGCAAATTTGTATAAAAAAAAGTGTATTACGTAGGAGAAATGGAAATTTTGTATAAATTAAAAGCTTGCGCTCGTGGAAGTTTACATTTAATGCTTAATTAAATCATCTGTTGTTCTATCATTGAATGGAAAATTAAAAAGCACAAATGATCTTGTATTCAACTAACTACACTTGAACATTTGTACATGTTCGAGCCGTAATTAACTTGGCAAAATCGATCACGTTGTAAACGCAAACAAACATTGAAGCTTGCCAAAAAGATTAAACAATCTTTTCCGCGATAAAAACGCGTCTTTGCTGGACACCTAACACTTGACCAGCTGTATTGAGACCATGGTGTTCTTTATTCTTGCTAATGAAGAACAGTCCAAAACAAACGAGACAGCTGCCATGACTTTCTAACCACTGTCGTTGATAGAATTTGCACTGCACTGCAAGGGCTTACTTGACAGTTTTTGTTGCTACTGAAAAATACAAGTTACATAGGAATACCATGAAGTAAAATATTTAAAAATGAGTTCTGTTTATTCCGACAAAACCTTCCGTGCTTGGGGTGTCATTAGTCGGTTGGGAGGTTCGTCTTTTCAAGGATTATTGATCGTTGGTTCATTTCCGTTGCCTTCAATGCGCTGTGAATGATATATTGTTCATGTACAAGTTGTCCAAATCGCCATTTTCCCTAGCATGAAGATTTTCTACAAGTAATTTCTCAAAAAAAAATTTAAGTTTTGAGAGTAGTCACTTGAAATTCGAGCGGATTATGTCCTACAAAATGAACACTCGTTCGAGAACCGCTTCAATTCGCACCAGGGCAATTTTACGCGGCTCGTATTTTTTTCTTTTTTTTTACAATGGATTAATAGTAATTGAATAATTAATACAGTACTAAAAGTAGTATTACACTTTTAAAGGAAACTAAACATTTAAACAGAACACTTATAAATTAAATACTGGGCGAAATACACCAACAATTAAAATAATCAAGTGATGTCGATGGCTCGGTGGAAATTCTAAATTCCACTTTAAACGCTAAGAATCTGTAAGGTTTTATCTTCTTTAGTTGAAGTGTAGAGATACAGAAGCATATGCTTCTGAGAGATATAATTGTACCGCTTTTGAAACATTTAACGAGCGAAAGTGTCGTCTCCCGGTTTGTTGCGCATAAATTATCTACATTTGTTAAAAGGTAAATATAGCCCGCGATCTACTGAATTAATATACGCGCCCACACAATATTCTCACGGCTAGCGCTTTAGCCGTCCTCGTGAATTTCCAACCTCGTACCCAGCGATAATCTTCGGCGCTGTATGGCGGAAAGGACGGTTTTAGCTTAATATAAAATAAAGTTTTGTGGCAATGCTGAAATATGGTTCAGTTTGGGTGGTTAATAGTACATCACCCCCAAGCATTGTGCTTTTTAAAATTTATCGTATATAAATAATGGGCATGATGATGATGATGATGATGATGATGATGATAATGATGATAGGAGAAATTGGCCACCCCCTCGAGAGTCAGTACTGATGACTGAAATGCATCATGCATCGAGCGCGCGCGCTGAGGAAACTTTTTTTTACTGTACGACGGTTTTATTATTTTTTTCACATGACTTCAGGGATAAGTCTTACAGAAGGCTGAGGATGCACTTCTACAGAATACAACTAAGCTCGTTTGCCTTCGTTTACTCATCTTTGATATTTTTAATTATAGACTCTGTCAGTAAACCTTGCTGAGTTATGCGCGCCAATTTTTCACAGATCACGAAAGTACACTTTACCCTGCTCAAAAAAGTTTTTCCCTTTGAATCGCAACGCTGCACCTTGCTGTATCAAACCTCACGCGCTCACTTCCAGGTTGACCTTGGCGAGGGCCATTTAGGCCGTGGGGTAATCCGAAAAAATTTGAAAACGCATCTTTTTTTCCTTCGGTTTGGCAAATCGTCCACACTAGAACGACGTTTTTAGTCACCGAAAACGGAGCTTTCGTAAACCGTCTGCAGTGTGGAGAAATTTGAATAATAATAATACTTTATTCAAATACAGAATACAAATAATATTTGAAAAGGAGGACCATGAGGTCCTCGACTTTTTTGCTCTTTTGTACAGGTTCTTTTTCTTCCGACTGAGTTTGATGAGATCCTTGGTTATCCAGGGCGCTGTGATTTTCTTTTGTCTGTATTTTGGAATACAATCATCAACCGCAGCAAAGAAAATATCTTCCACTTGAAGTTAAAATGGAAAACGCCGGCTAAAAGCTATCCCCAGCGTCGACAAAAACCTTAAACTCCCTAATTTGAATTTAGATACATGTAGGTCTGTAGTGGGTGCTCGAGTAATATACGCATGCTCTACTATTGATCTGGGGTCGATGCCGCGTTTCGTTTTGAGATTTATCCGGATTAGTGTGGACGGCGAAATTATTGAAAACGATACGAAAACGATGGTGTGGACGAAAAACATTTTATCCGAATAAGTGTGAACAGGACCTTTGATACGGTACGTTGTGTAACAATCATATAGTGCAGTGGTTTACTCGTCAGTCGTTTTCACTTCCTCCTTGCCTTATATGGCATTATGCATAGCAGCAAACTGGTAACGGGATATCACGCAAGGACTTTGTACATTTTTAAATTACGCCTGAAGAACATTCATATTGCCCTCGGACAGCAAGCTGTTCAGACGTGCAAAAAGACGGGCAACATGGCCGTTTACAAAGCAACAGTCATCCTGTTCTTAAGTCTCTTGGCGTTTTCTAGCGCTTTGACAGTCCCTGTCGAATACAAACCCTGTAAGGACGTTAAGGAGTACGGAAAGCTGTCCTCGGTGGATATCAATCCTTGTCCAGAACTACCGTGCGTTTTCCACAAAGGAACCAATGTTACTGCTAAAATCAAGTTTACTCCGTCCGTTACAGTCACGAATGGAACCCTGGAGACTTACGGGATTATTGGAGGATTCCGTGTGAAATTTCCGTTGCCTCAGCCAAAAGCTTGCACAGGCCACAATCTTAAGTGTCCCCTGAAAGCTGGGCAAGAATACACCTTGATCATTACCCTGGCCATACAGAAAGTATTTCCTGATACAGAGCTCGTTGCACAGATGGACTTCAAACTCCCAGACAACAACGACGTTTTTTGTTTCCAATTCCCAGCGAAAATCGCTGAGTGATTAAGTGTTCGATGGTTGCATCGAGCGAATCGAAACTCGTAACATTTGAAACTGATTTCAATTTCTGACGCTGCCTCGACATGTGAACTAAAAAAAGTGGACCTTGGCTAACTACATGCATAGACTGTTAATTTTAAATATAATTCTTAAGTTTTGGTGAAGATTTCAGCGAAGCAGAGTGTGATTTAATACAGTGCTACGTACTGAACATTATAAATAAAGAATAGTCAAATACATAAATAAGATCATGATTATGCAACTTGCGATACAGTTAAAATCGAAAACTATCATTTCCACGTTATTGATTTTGTTTTACGTAAAGAAAAGTAACTTTGAAATTATAAGAATCATATACAACTACAAAATGTAAATTTATTTGGAAAATTAAAACAGTTTTTGTAAATGAGCTTGTTGTCTGACTCCTCAATCACGCAATACTTTACGTGACCGTTTCGGCCCGCCCGACATTCTAATTTTGCCTTTTCTGAAACAAATTGATCCGTATTTTGTCTGTGACCTAAAATTCCATCAGATTTGAAAGAAATTTTACAAAATCTCTTGTTTCGTGGACGTTTGTAAAATTTGTTTGCATTTTAATTCACTTTTTCCCGCTTGCATTGCAAAAGAGTTTGGTTCCCGCCCCCACACATAGCCGATCACACCACCATCACACCACTCTCATACCATTACCAAAGGTCATAGTGCACACGAGGCACGTGCTGTGAAATGTGTTTTCAAACCACAGCCAAAGTTTTCGACAAGTTGAATATTACAGTTAAGGTCGCGGGGGACGCCTTAGGCTCATCATTATGCATTTATTTAAAGCGTATGCACGAAGTACAACGACTGACATCGACAACTTTACGAGATATTTATGACTGGACAAAAATATGGGCGCGTGCGCGTGATTTGTAAAAAATCCCTGTTTCTTTGATATTTTAACCAATTTAAAACAACACTTAGCGATGTACGTTCATATAGATTGTAAGAAATCTTCGAGCTTATTTTTATTTAAATTTGAATATTTCTGCAACTCAGAGTAATCACAAAAATATTCGGCATAAACAATCGTGTCCTTTTTAAAAACGCATTGTTCTCACCATAAAAGCGTGGAATATATTACCATAATTACATCTCTCCTTGGCAAAATGATCGTATTTAGGTCGGGACACCTTCGGAAATCTCAAAGTTTGGACTTTTCCGACAATTTTGTGGCAGAGAATACAGCACGGATACAGAATTTCATAACTTGCCACTGCAGATAGGTAAACTATGAATACTGTAGTGTGTCATAACAGAAGCGGAATTTTAAAAGAGCGCACTTAGAAAGAGGTAGAAGACATTAAATTCAAATTTGCGCACTTAAACCGCCATACCTTAAAAAATCCGCTTCTGTTATGACACTCTAGAGGTATTGACTGATAAGTTTTTGACAAGATCACAGTGTGCTGTCTCCTACTCGTTCCGCAAACTCTGCCACAAAATCATGTTTTTCCCAATTTGGCCCTAACGAGGCTATAACATCGCCGTTAAATGCAATCTACCAAATAAAAGATGACATTCACAATCTTTCGTCATTTCTTTATGTCTCTGTAAAATTTGAGCTTAATCGCACCCATAATAGCTGAGAAATAAGCGTTTTAAAAGATGCAGGTCAAGCAAAAATTTCCCTTCATGAATTTATTCATGCTGTTGGTATCCCCCGCGACCTCAAGGTCGCGCAGGACCCTTGCTCATTAATATATTCATTAGCCAAATTTCTTGTTGGAGTGCTGTCTTGTAAAGCTTTAATTCACTACATTTTGAATATCTATTCTCATTCATAATTATGACGCGGAATTCACAAGTGCGTGGATTACATAACCCTGTTTGTTTATAGATAGTTGTATTATGTAATGCCTAATCAGCATGTGCACAATCGCGGTATTTAAAGATCTCTTTGCTTAGTTTCGGGACATTTCGAAAGAGATACGCAAGCCGGGAAGTCCGGACGAATTTTCTTATACTCTCGCCGTACGTCGCCGAAGCCCAAGCAAGTAAATGGCTGTACCTACCCTGCTGCTGCTATAAAAACTACAGGACTTACACTTTTTTTCAGCTTATATCCAGCCTCTGCCGCTTTTCCAGTTCCACAGCATTCCGGGGAAGCGGGACAACGTACACAACAATTACTCGGTATTTTAAAACATTTATTTGCTTTCTTTTCGCTTGCTATCTCGTTTGTTTATCGCGTAGTGTGCTTTATATCTAGTTCTGTTTATGGCAATTTATTAGCGGACCCCGTTTATTACGGCTTTAGTAGTTTACGTTCGCTCGTGTGTCGAGCAGAGATTGGCAGACGCCGTGTGTTGGCTGTAGTAGCTTACGTTCGCTCGTGTGTCGAGCAGAAATTGGCAGCTGCCGTTTGTCGGCTGTAATAGCTAAAACGTTCCGTCGCTCGTGTGTCGAGCAGAGATTGGCAGACGCCGTGTGTCGGCTGTAATAGCTAAAACGTTCCGTCGCTCGTGTGTCGAGCAGAGATTGGCAGACGCCGTGTGTCGGCTGTTATAGCTAAAACGTTCGCTCGTATGTCGAGCAGAAATTGGCAGATGCTGTCTGTTGGTTGTAGCTAAAACGTTCGCTCGTGTGTCGAGTAGAAATTGGAACATGCCGTGTGTCGGCTATAGCTATGTTCGCTCCTTTGTTGAGCACAATTTGTTTCACGACGTGTTACGGTTTTGGTCTCAAGTGTGCTCGTGTGTCGAGCTAAGTTGGCAAGAGCCATGCGTCGTCTTTGTTTAAAGTTTTAATTGGGTATCGAGGGTATTTGGCAACAGTCATGTGTCGGTCCTTTTAAGTGTTGTTGTGTTAGGTGCTTTGTTTTGGTTTATCGGTCTGGAATTGATAAGCTTTCATGTCAAGAAAAATACAGTAGTTGTGTGGACTTTTGTTTAAGAGCTTACTGCTGTTTGAGTGTTAATGAGCTTAGGTTAAAGTGTTAAAACGTTGGGCTAACGTTAGGTTTGTTACCTAACACATCCCAGTGCGGAACTTTAAATAGACAATTGTATATTTCTGTAGGTTTAGTTTGTAATTATTAAAAGCTCGCCGGTCGGCCGTTTTTATGCACGGAGTTAAGCATTTTATCCACGTTTAGACGCTACAACCTGGGTTATACGGGAGTTATGTTTATCCTTTACTTCTCCCCTAGCTAGAATTTTAACAATTCAAAATATTATGTCATTTTAAAATAATAAAAAAAAATAGTCAGTCCACCCCCTCCACTGGCCTTGTCGCGATCAGAAGGGTATTCTAATTTACACCCTATAATCCGTTTACGACGGATTCCTGGTCCGGCTTGGCTAGTGGGGTTTTTCCCTTTGTTCTTTTTTCGTTTTTGTCTTACGTTTTCCTTTCTCGGCAGACATCACTGGTGTTATTCTGTCCGCCTTAGGTCTTGGCGTTTTCTTTACTCTTAACTTCACTCTCATTATAAGCCACGATCTAAATACATGCTATGATATGGTATAGGGAAGTAACCCCACTAGCTGGGTTGGGCCTCTCTCGTGGTTGGATATACCGGTTGGGGTTTGAGGGGTTTTCTGAGTTTTGGGGAGAAGGTGTATTTTGTGGATTATTTCCTGTAAATGCGGAGATCTTTTGGCGTTTATACTGAAGCAGCAAGGTGCGTGAGCAGCCGTAGGCCACAATCTTTTCCCATATCTTATCCACGCCGGACAATGAGCGGCATAATTAATGAGTGAGAATGGTAAACTATTCTCATTCATAATTATGACGCGGAATTCACAAGTGCGTGGATTACATAACCCTGTTTGTTTATAGATAGTTGTATTATGTAATGCCTAATCAGCATGTGCACAATCGCGGTATTTAAAGATCTCTTTGCTTAGTTTCGGGACATTTCGAAAGAGATACGCAAGCCGGGAAGTCCGAACAAATTTTCGACCCTCCCACCTCCCCTTCGGCGACGTAATACACAGCTATAGTGCTTTCTCACCCAGTCGCTCATTGCCTCGGCCACAATCTTTTCCCATATCTTATCCACGCCGGACAATGAGCGGCATAATTAATGAGTGAGAATGGTAAACGATTCCTCTAAAATTTAATAAGGATACCCAGGGATGATGGAATTACATCATGATTGTCCTTTTACTGAGAGATGACCGTTGTCTGTGATGTTACAAGCCCTTAAAAGTTTAACTGAAGATAATGCGATTTTAAGTTTTCAGCTAGCACAGCGCACCAAATTAAATGATTATATAGCCTAGTGATAAATCGTAACTTCTTTTGTGTTCCCACTAGAACGAAATTTTCGATTTCAAAAACTGCTACAAGTTAATGGCTTCTAAGAGAGTAAAAATGTGAAATCTAAACTTTGAAACATGCTATCTTCATTTTGAGAAGGAAATTAAAAAATTCGCTCTAGCCAGAACACAATAGAGTACACCGAGTTTATGTTCCTCGCGAATCAACTCTTGAAATTCTATATCGGCGGAGAAAACTTGGACACAAAATTGCATGTTTTGAGGCTTCCGAAGACCTTCCGAGTCGATGTTTACAACAACGTGTGCTTTATTTAAAGCTGTGAATCTAATTATGATAATTCGCTATGTTCCAGCGCACGGGATGCGAGGCTGAGAACAATACCGTGTAATTACTTGTAGAAAGAACTCTGAGAAAAAAAATTCTCATGAATATTTCGTTTGTTGTCGGCTTCAGTCGTCGCAGTTCGTGCATACTCTTTAAATAAATACATACATATGATTTCAAGGGTCCTGCGCGACCTTAAGTTGAGTTTGTACACGAGTTTTTAAAACAAAACATGGAAAATTTTTCTTTGACAGTCCACTTGTTCAAACATGGCGTGCCAATGTTTTTTTTTTTTGCAGGGAGCCTGCTCAGCAAAACAAATTATTTTATGGTGACCCAGTATTACTTGCTCGCGCGCATGGCATAACTAGGGCAACTTGTCAGGAATTTACGAGTTCCCAAAAACCCTGTTTTCGGATTTTTCACTGAACAATTGGAATTGCGGCTTGGGACGTGCAAATAAAAATGTTGATCTGAGATATTTTTCAGAGAACTAGAAACAAGTCAAAAGGTCCACGTACGAGGACTCGCCCCCTTTTGACTCTTTTCCTTTATTTCTCTCAGATTCTTTTATTTATTACAGTGCGTGGCAAAGGAAACTGAAAGAAAAGGGATAATAAATAAAGGAAGCAATCGTGGGAAAGCCGGTGTCCTCACAGGCGGCCCAGACGTTGTATTCGATTTATGTGATTATATTTAATAAAGACAATGTATGAGAATACTTTGAAAATTGCTCTAAATAGTACTTGTATGAAAGATTTGAATAAAAATGTCTTACCTTATGTTTATCTTGCGTTACGAGTTTTTCTTTCCGACGTTGTGCTTCCCCTAGAAAAACTCGCAAGATAAACATAAGGTAAGACATTTTTATTCAAATCTTTCATACAAGTACTATTTAGAGCAATTTTCAAAGGTATTCTCGTACATTGTCTTATAATCACATAAATCGAATAAATGCACCCATTAATAACGATTTTTTGCCTTCAGTTTGGTGTAAAAAAATACCAGACCACAAAATTGAGCAAGCACTTCGCTTTATTAGAGTCAAAAAAGCTACGATTTTAGTTTAAAGGACGCCTCTGAAAACCTATATTTACTGTCTAACGGGACAAACGATGTCAAAGAGTATCACTGCCGCTAATAAGGTATTTTTTTATCGTTTGATTGTAGGGGGAAATTTATAAAAGCTTGTCAAACAAAACTTGTAATTTATTTGAACGCCAAATTCTGACTTGTCAATAAAATTTTGTTTTCGATGGGCTGCTGTTTTTTCATTGGTTCATTCCGATCAGATGCTGGACTGCATGTAAATACAGCAGAAGTTAGTGGCTATGAACTTCTGCTTTGTCACTTTCCCATGTAACGATTTTTCTATACCCAAAAGTCTACTTTTAGTAGAAATTCCTATAAAATTGTTTGGTTCGTTCTGGGTTCGTTGAAAGGCGATACAAGTTCCGTATCCCCTGCCCTACCCAGTAGGGAATTTTGTTGTTATTTCCCACAACACCCTGCACACCGTCAAAACATGGAGGACGAGGATGATGTGGTGGAACGCGAAACTGACAAGGATAATCTGCTCTCGGAAAACCTTGAATTTCAACGCTTAGCAGTTGGCACGAACAGCGGAAACAAATGGAAAGCTCTTGGGTATCTGCAATGCTGTAAGTTTAATTTCAAAGAAATTATGCATGCGTGTCAAAGCAAACGTCCCTAACGTGTTAAAGTTAACACAGCAACAAAGTTCATTGCTTGCTAAATTAGTAATAAGCTTTGAGCTAGAAATGCGTAAAAAGCTTAATTAAGATTTCCATTTGGTAATAAACCCTACGTTTTAGATATTTGCAAAGGAATCTGCAGAATTTACTGCAATTTTGTAAAATTTTTGCTCTCTTTAATTAAACTACGCTACAATATAAATTATTCCGCTATCAGCAGGTGTTTTGATGATTCTTTCGCGAGGACTGAGTTAAGTTTTTCATTTTTCAATTAAACTCTTAATGATTTTGAGGCTCCCCCGAGACTTTGCTGTTAAAATATAGCTGACACGTAAGATATAAGTTCCAATATACAGTTTAATTGGTAGGCTTAAGCTTTCAACTGCAGCTTTACAGCTTGCATTAATCCCGGCATAGTCAATCGAACCCAATCGAACTAAATTTCAATCGAACTCAATCGAACCCAATCGAACTCAATTCATGGATTGGGTTCGATTGAGTTCGGCAATCGAACGAAATCGAACTCACCGAAAAGAAAAAAAATCAATCGAACCCAATCGAACGTTCGATTTTCGAACTCATGATTTGTGTAAAGCAGGCATTGAAAATCCATAACCAGAACTTGGAAGCTAGAGTTACTTCAGCCCGGAGTGTAGCGCACGTGTTTTTCGTAAACGAAGAAATACCGCAGAAATGGCTTCAGATGCGCTGTGGATTGTAAGCTTCAAATGTGTATTAAAGGCTACCAGGAATGCCGCTTTGACGTAAAGGATGGCGAAGTTTTCAACGTTTGAAAGAAAAAAGGCGAGAAAGACCGTGCATTCCGAATTGTAAACAAGCGCGAACAATTAGGTCACCTTCGCGGGGCAAGACAACAGACAACTCTTGACACTCAAGAAATAAATGTACACGAACATCTGATCATTTACTTTGATTTTGACTTGAGGACAAAAATAATTTTACTGTTGCATTTACTATTTATCCCTTCTATCATGTCAGTGATTATATAATGCTCCCATACATCCAATATACTGCCGCCGGGTACACTGACGCTCGTTCACCTCTTACTCTCTTGGTCACTGTTAATTGTCCGAGATGAATTTGAGAGAATCATATTTATTGTTAGTAAGATATTTTTCATAATCATCCATCTACTGTGTGCCGTTTCCTGTGTCGCAGTTAGTAATTTGCTTGTACTTTTGCATAAAAGTAACCCTTCGAGTTGTCTTGCCGCAATTGTAAGTTAGCTAAAAAGGAAAGGGTACAACAATTTCGGAATACGCCCGCGGGATAATGATAGCTTTATTCTGTTCTGTTCTGTTCTCTTGGACAGTTTATAAATGGGAAATAAATTGTAAAAAGAGCACGAGAAAAACCTGCTTTGTTGGGCTTGCTTTGTATTGGTTTACCAGAGCCAATCGAACGCAAGCCATTTAATTGTGTTCGATTGAGTTCGGAAACCGAACTCAATCGAACACAATCAGATGGATTGAGTTCGATTGAGTTCGATTTGTTCGATTGAATTCGATTTGTTCGGAAATCGAACTCACTGAAAGTCTGGTGTTCGATTTCGTTCGATTGCCGAACTCAATCGAACTCAATCCACGGATTGAGTTCGATTGAGTTCGATTTTCGAACGTTCGATTGATTATGCCGGGATTAATGCACCGTGCGAGCACAGTCCTCAATTTCCCACTAATATACTCTCTTGACAAGAAAGGGCTCTGCATGAAACATGTCAAAAATTTGTTGAGCATGCACAAGGTTTACACGAAGCTTGCACATTAACCTTGTTTTAGGACCACCTAATCTTAGCTGGGGCGGATCCAGGATTTCGAAAAGGGGGGTTCGAACAAATGGACCGCCAAAGGCAGGCCCATCTGGGGGGGTCCAAGGGCATGCTCCCCCGGGAAAGTTTGAAATTTAAGTCCTCGGAAATGCGATTTCCATCGTTTTGAGGGATGATTGTGGACGGTTTATAACTCAACAAACCATCTATTTATAAAGCTATGGACTACGTTTAAGACTTTACAACAATCAACTGACACCTACAAAATGAAACTAAAATCACTGTAATATATTTGTCTTCGCTATTTAATGTGTTCTAAAAAGTCACGCTTAAGACTCCTCAAATATGGGATTAACGAGTCACATTCTACGAGGTTGTTGTTCGGCTAATTTCGGAACTATAGCTTCGTAATCGTCAGGCTTGTCATAATGAATACTCATTGAAGTCAGGCCAAGGAGTCTCTCGGTTGTCATCTTGGTCTACAGTAAAGGTAAGGCTTGACTAGTTTTGAAGTGCTGCTTGAGCGGAATTATACATGCAATTCGCAACAACAGGTGGATGTTCGGAAAGATTTCTGGATCACGAGCATGTAGATAGACAGAATGTGTAATCAATAAAGTTGTCAATTGTTAACCTAAGGGAAATTTGAACAAAAGCAAATTGAGTTTCTTCGAAGCTGTAAGGCAGGTTGAAGCGTGTCTGGTTTGTCCGTTACTGATTGCCATTTTCTCATCCAACGATCATGTTCAATGTTGAGAGTCTGTGGGCTTGGGAGAGCTGACATATACATCTCGGAGACTTAAGCAATGTCTACATTTGTGCCCGCATCAATGGAAGGAAGCGCTTATGTAAAAAAAAATTAGACTGGCATTTTGTTTCGTTCACTTATGTTTTTTCGTCAGAAACCGCTCGTGTTAGAATGTTTTTTCTTTCAGTTTAGGGGGTTCGACTGAACCACCCGAACCACCCCTGGATCCGCCCCAGCTTAGCATGCACATGCAGAATGGCGTGATGGATCGTACTCGACAGCGTCAACAAATTGTTTTGTTTTGCAAACTTTTTTCTTCAAAGAGCATCAGAATTCCTTCAATAAAAACACGTCAAGCACCACTTGAGGTCTTATCACTGACTATATGGTAGAGCTGCACAATTTTAACAGTGAAATTTCTTCTCGGTTTGTGAAAAAAATGAGATCTTAAATGATCTACCAGCTCATACATGTTAAATGGCAGAAAATGGCCAGAGCATTCGTCAGCTCCAGTGCTTTAGAGTCTGAGAGCATACTGTGGGCTCTGTCTTGACCGTCAGTTTTTCCAAAAAATTACCCGGTAATGCCCATTTGCTGTTTTCACCGTTCCCATAATACATCTTGTTTACCCTCAAAAATTTTTGCATAAGCATTGTTTTCAATTTATCTTGGGATTTACAATGACGTACAATCATCCCAAGAGAAATTGAAAACAATGCTTATGCAAAAATTTTGGGGGGTAAATAAGATGTATTATGGCATCGTGAAAAAAAAAATGCAGCAAAAACTGGATTTACCCGGACTGATTGCCAAGACTTTGGGGCTGCGGTGACTTTAAAGAATTGATGCGATTAATGCAGAGCCTTTTTGTCTTCCCAAATCTCAGCCACAGGGAAGTTAAAAGAGACTCTGCTTTCAGGGTGGCATTAATGCATCCCACTACAACTATTGTATCAACCTTTTTCTACTACATATTTGGGTGTTCGTAATAGTAATTGGACTGTGAGTGGAGTACAATTCAGGGAATAATTGGGCAAGTAATTGCAAAATCGGCCGGGCATGCAACTGATTTGAAATTACAAGCACGATTACTCTCTGAATTTTACAACACAAGGTCCAATTACTAATTAATTGCAAATTTTGAGGTTAGAAAGTTTTTGAGAACCTCTTTTATATGAAAACGTCAAAAGGTATATTTAATCAGTTTTACAAAAAGAAGGAAAACAGCAAGAAAAAAACCCATCCCATGTTCAAATTGGATACCTGTAATTGGACACTATGTGATCCCACACCAACTACGTGCGACAATAGGCGCATGCAGAACCAATCAAAATCAAGAAATTTGTTATGATTACCCTTGATTATACAATCATGTAATTGCAGAATGCAGCTTGTTTTTGCGTATGCTACTTTGACCAAAATGTTTTAGAAAGATCAAAATTTAATGCCCAGAAAATTGCACAAGATTGGAAGGGGGAGGGGGCAGGTGGTGGACAAAACACTGACCCCCAGTCCATGGACTACCCCCATGGACTACCCAAATGGACTACCTAAAATGGACTACCCCTTAAAAATGGACTACCCCTTAAAGTACTATTCCGAGTGTGTACTACTTACTGAGCTGTTGTTATACGCACATAATTTGCACTTACTTCGGTTACTTTCGACAACTCTAGCCGCCATTTTGAATGAATTACACTATACATCTGCTGACCTCAAAAAGCGAAGTCTCATGCCCAGACCCCAGGGGGGTACTCCGGGATCAAAGTGACGGGGATGATCGAATGGAGGAAAAACTCAGGACCCAAAAAAATCCCTAATGGTGGATTTCCACTGACGCGTAAATTTTTACGTGCGTAAAAAAAATTAGAGATAATGTATGAACGGCCTGCGTAAACGTGTACGCAAGCCGTTCATACATTGTCTCTAATTTTTTTACGCACGTAAAAAAATACGCGTCAGTGGAAATCCACCTTAAGTCTCCCGACATTACCCAAAAAAATCCCTGGACCAAAAAAAAAAACGCCCAAAAAAATCCCTAGTCAAATTACCCCTAAATTGCCAAGGCCGCGCCAAGGCACTTTAGTTTGATTTTAATACCCCAAAAAAATCCCCTATTTAAATCAAGTCACCCAAAAAAATACCTGCCAAATTCTCCTACCCAAAAAAATCCCGGAATCGAAAATTTCCACCCCCAAAAAATCCTTCGCACATCCCCGTCACTTGGATCCCGGAGTACCCCCCCTGGGGCCCAGACTCAGCACTATTTTTTCCTCAGGATCTGTCTGCCTACCGGTTCTGTTCTCCTCCCTGCACTGCCAAAGTTATTCATTCAAAAATTTTCTCTGGCCACCAAATGTTTAAGATTCGTCTCAAGCAACTATCTGATACTATTAAAAAAGATTGGATCTTCTGTAGTGCAGTGCAGTGCCTGTTTTGTCTGTCTCTATGAGTCCAAAGATTGATTGCTTGATTTGAGTCTACACTTTCGTGATCAGCGGATGTTCATTTAGTATAATATATTCAAAATGGCGGCTAGAGGGATACGTACGGCTTGAAAATAAACAAGGTAAGACGTAAGTGCAAATTATGTGTGTATAACAACAGCTCAGTAAGTGGTACACACTCGGAATAGTACTTTAAGGGTAGTCCATTTTTAAGGGGTAGTCCATTTTAGGTAGTCCATTTGGGTAGTCCATGGGGGTAGTCCATGGACTGGGGGTCAGTGTTTTGTCCACCACCGAGGGGGCATGGTATGGAAAGAAGTTTGCACAGTTCATGATGGACTTTAAGCACTGTACTGTTTATTTTTCTGACACCTTAATTTGTTCTTGTTACTGAAGATTTTGTTACTGTGGCAGCAATTTTGGGAACTGGAGCAGTAGGTGAGTGTACAATGTGTTATCAGTAAAAAATAGATAGAAAAATCTAGTTTTAGTTGGCTTGTCAGGAATTCAGTTACAGGTATCTCTGGTTTCAAGATATTTTGAAGCATAATGTGATAGAAGGATTTTCGATTCTGCTGGCTGGATCTATAGCTACCACGCAGCAGTACTTAGCGCTCTTCAACACTTTTGGAACAGCAAATGCAAATATTTTTGCAACTGGGTTTTATTCTAGTACCAATGTAAAGTTGTAACAGTGGTTCAAAATAAATTTGGAATGAAAAATATTGTAGTAATTTAAATGGATTTTTTAACAAAAAGTTCTGAATCTGACATAAACAGTTACATCAATAAATGCAATCATTCTTTTGTGCAGGGTTACCAGAGAACCTCTCTCAGTCAGGATTTGCACCATTTGTTGTAGTGCTCATCATTGAGATCTTTATACAGGTGAGAACATGGTGTTTTGTTCATCAGTAACGCTAGGTGACTAATTTAAACTTGATGTCCAGAAACTCGTGTAACATGTTAACTTTTCCTGGGTGATTATTTTTATGTTGCAGATTTTGTTAGTATTTTATTTTGTGGAACTGTTACAACGAGGCTATCTGGCGAAGAGACAAGAATTTTTCGAAAGGGCTACAGTAAGTCTTGTGTTAAAATGATTGGTGATATATAACTAAACAGTTATTTTTTTTAAATAGTACTTACCGGTAATAATGTTTAGACAGGAATGGTGATCAATCATCAACCAGGTTTATTATTTTAGCAGCTAGGAAGTGGTGCTCATGCCATGGCCTGATAGGGCCCCAGCATGATCTGCAGGGGGGTCGAACCCTAATATTGCTAACCACAAGATGAACTCACTTAATATGTGCTGTATCCGATCCACCTGTTTCGTCTCATCCCTCTCACCCTGCACAGTTACACCACTCTGTGGTGTGACTGTGCTGGGCTGTGGTCTGGTTGTTGGCATACTGCAACCAGTTTCCCCAAGCATTAAGGAGATTGTGGGTCCCAGTCCGGCATGAGCTGACAACACTTAGTCTAGTGACTAGCTGTTTAAAAATAAAATGGATTGAAATGTACAGCAACACTGAAGATGCTTATGACAAAAATTAATGTACTGTGTATTCCTCTAACCAGCAAATGATAATTATGATTGTAGTTAACCACAGGAGAAGATCATGTCCCCTTAAATGATGTGGAGGGTATTGATGAAGAAGATGAAAATGACAAATCAGAGATGGAGCTAGAGATAAATAGAGATGATGCAAGTAAGTGCATTAATTTACATATTAATTGGTATCCATTATCTTGGGAGACAGTAGGATCATTGCATCTGGTGTCTATCTCTAGATACTGTAAAATTCTGGATATAAGCCCCCCCCCCCCCCAAGAAAATGAGCCCCAAAATGACAAAACTCTGTCAGAAAATAAGCCCTTCCAAATATAAGCCTATTGTATTAAGTTCGACTTAAGCACGATTGCAGCACGACAGTTGGTTCAAACGTCGCATTTAATAGCTGCTGACTGGTTCAAACGTCGCGCTGTCGTCGTGTCGAACTTAATTGTTTTAAAAAAATGTGCACGTATCAAGAGTCTCGACAGAGCTATAAAGCTGGCTGAACCATTCGCCAAGGTTCTTCTCTTTTTGAAACCGTTGCAATTTTGATTACAGTCACTGATCTGCCAGGTTAGAGCGGCTTTCCTGTATTCAGCAACACATGTCCGTGTCTGAAATTTTTCCCACCAAACGGCCTTGTTTCTCGCCTTTCGTGAAAAGTAGTATAGTAGTAGTATTCGATTTTGCTGACAATACTCTTGAACATTCTGATAATTCCGACTCAGTACTGATTTAGAGTTGCTCAGATGATAGGTCTTCATCTTCGCACTCTCAATCTAAGCTTTCCTTGCCATTTAAATTGACATCACAATGAACACAGTTATTTCTCCAAACCATTTTTCAAATTCTGAAACTGATATTTACGCATGCGTCTCACATAACGACGCTGTGAAAGTGTTCGGGACTACATTATCATAATGTATGCATTAGGTTTTGCTTCAATTTTGCACGACATTTGACGTCGTGCCAACGTCGAACTTAATATTCTTTAAGTTCGACTTTAGCACGACTGTAGCTCGACGTTTGAATCAACGTCGTGCCAGAGTCGGGTAGCTCGACTAAGCTTGCCGCGCTACCCGAGTCTGGCGCGACGTTGATTCAAACATTGAGCTACAGTCGCGCTAAGTGTCGAACTTAATTCATTTAATTGAGTTCGACATGACGATAGCGTGACGTTTGAACCGGGCATTAGTGATAAAAACCATTGCATTTTCTGCCCCTGTTGTAGAAATGTATTTTACCTAGCTTGTTAGAGAGTTCTCAAGGACCCGTAGTGTTTCTTTCACAGCCGGAGGACTAATGTTTTGGTTCATATGGTTATGTGCAGAGAGAAACCCAAAGATGTTTGGAAATATGCAAATTACCCTGGCCCACTCTTCCCCCCACCCCCTCCCCATATATAAGCCCTTCCTGAAAATAAGCTTGCCTGAAAGGAGTGTTGAGCAACACTCTTTTAGTTCCTTGCCCCCAGGTGGGGATAGGGCCTGAAGTAGCTTAACACAGTGGCTAACTATTATGGAAGATTTGCTCTCTGATTGGCTATGCAGATGCTTTTTATCAGTCAATGGTTCAAGGTTTTCAAAGCACGTATTGTTTTTTAATGTAGAATTATCTTGTGGAAAACAATGGTGTAGCTAGCCCATATTGGCTTCATTCAGTATTATAGCTTCACAGTTTATGTAACACAAGCAGCATTAACAGACTGCATTATTATTTTTCGAAACTAGTTTTATTTCAGTGTGTAACTGGCTACAATCTTTATCTTGCAGCTGACATGGATGGGACTGTGTTACTGGCAACAGACAGTGTGGACACACTCAGTAATTACCCCAGTCTTCACACACTAGCAGAACTCTTCCTAGCCAATGGTGCAAGGCAGTTCTTTGAAGTGATTGTACTTCTTATGTTGTAAGTTTGTTAATAAGTTGTATAATTATGATACAAGTACAAATAAAAACTTTTTCCTTACATTCGCATACCATCCAGGCATTAAAAACGTCTGTCCTGACATTGTAACTAGCAGAGATTAACTTTTAACTTTTTTTGATGTCCAGTATAGTTTACTGCAAGTGTTGTACAAGTGTAGAGATTATGTTTAACATTCAGACTTGGGACATTTTCTGGGCCTTTTTTATTCAAAATCTCTGACTACCAGTAATAATTCTTAGTCTTGTAAGAAGTGTGTTAGTTGTAGAAAAAGATGTTGCTATTAATTTTCATAGCATTAAAAACTACCAGCCAAACTGTGTCTTATACATACATGTAGTTGAGTAGCTAACATTACTCATCACAATTACATTTTTTTGTTCTTTTGTTGCTTTTAGTATTTCAGTTCTTGTCAACTATTCTCTTGCTGGAAGTCAGGCATGTGCACAGCTACTTAATCTCAAGTATGTGTATTATAATCTGCTGCTGTGCTCAATTTGTCATAATTTTATTGTTAGTAATTGATTTTGTCCTGGAACTTTTCACAGGAATTGTAACAGACAAAACATGACTTTGTGGGCTTCTTACCCGTGTACCACAAACGTAACTGATCAATGAAAAAAATAGTATTTTGTACAGTATTATTATAATTGTTAAAATTAATATTCTTTTTGCATTTTACAGTGTGGGGTACATACTAGCAGTGTTTGTTTGGAGCTGTGCCTTCCTGATTATCTTTGTCAATTCCTCTGTTCTGCCATTTGTGTCACTGATAACGTTCCTTGGAGGATGCCTTTTCGTCATTCTTACTGTAAGTTTATCACTTTTATCAGTGGATATATAATGTATATTATAACTACTTTTAATTGAAATATAAAAAATAATATTGCTTGAGGTGAAATGTCTTACAATCACTTTTAACTGAGTGTATATTTAATTAATGTATGCTTTTTTGGTAAAAAGTACTAAAATTGGCGAAATAAGGTCTTCTCGTACGTAAAATTCATCTAGTACATCAAGATGGAGATATAAATTAAATTGTTGTTGAAGGAAGAAAGGAGCCATAATAATTTTAGGTTTTTTTCCAGTCCACAAATTAAGACAAAACTTGAAAGAAACAGCCTGATTTTTTCAAGTTGAGATCTAAAGTTCCTGATGGTATCACAATGATATCACTTGTTTATTGCTTCAGAACACGTACGTAGTGATTTTTAACAAAATTGGACCACTATTCGTAGTTTCCATATGTCTATAGGCCCTTGAGTTTTTGTAGTGAAACTGGTGACAGTGTCCCTTTAATCATGTAATATTAAATGATTCATGGTGAGCTGGTGAAATGAGCTGATGACAGTAGCCTGGCCTCTAAGATATTTAATAAAGTGCTAAAGTTATCCCAAAGTTCAAATCTACATTTGTTTGTTTTAGGTTTGGGTCACTTTGCACGTAGAAAGCCAGTGGAGTGACATTCAAATTTTGGGTGAATTAAAACATATTGGTCAGCCTGTTGTTCTGGGTACAGTCGCAATGGGTAAGTAAAAGGAATGACTGAGAGTTATTTCACTGTTAGGTAGTTACGTTAAACACTAAGCATGATTGCTGTGCAGTTGGAAATTTGACAAGACAATCTTGAACTACTAGTCAAGATTAAAAAGAGTCTCCTTATTCTAGCTTCAATCGGAGTATGGGTAAATGTTATATGTCAGTCGTAACCAAACAAATAAAGTATTTTTTGATACTTTCATCCCCCGGAGGGGGGGGGGGGGCCCGGGCACTCCCCTATATGGCGTATACGGGGACGTGCCTCTGGATAGATATGGTTTTTGACTTCTCCGGCCCTGAACAGGTATATAATTTCAAGCTCCTCTGTCTTAAACAGGGCCTGAACCTGTCCTACACAGGGTATGACTGCGAGACTGTCATGAGTTTTTACATTGTTTTCGCTTTCGCTTCAATGAAAAGCATTATTTTATTTGCTGGGATCGGTGTTCGCATTTCAGTGCGTCGAACATCGCGTATGGGACGCGATCACAGTAAAGCGTAAATGATTGTCGACGTTGTCCTTTGTCCTAAATAAGGTCTTAAAATAGGGGTTGTTGTCCTACACAGGGTAGGTATTTTAAGTTTTCATTGTCCTAAACAGGGTCAGGGTTTCAAACCCCCAGCGGCACCCCTATACCTAAACATAGATCACTCCGGTATGTTAAATTTGTTTTTGTTGTTTAATCTTTAGGAGGAGTTGTGAACATCCTTCCAGTACTTTTTACAAAAGTTAAGCCTTCAGTTTCAGAGGTAGATGCAGCTGTTCTTAAGTTTGTATTTAAATTCTACCTGTACAATTTACATGTACCATAAATTACCAGTATATCCCTTGCAATGGATAATTTGCCATTTTCTTAAAATAATATATTATTTGTAAATTATTATAAATTTTGGTTGTATGTGCAAGATTTTGTTTGCTAGTAGATTAAAGAAAAAAATTCCAGTATATCGCTTGCAATGGATAATTTGCCATTTTCTTAAATATATTATTTGTATTTTTTTAATTTTTGTTGTATGTGCAAGATTTTTTTGCTAGAAATTAAAGAAAAAAATCCTACTTAAATTATACATTTACTGACAGGTACGTGGATTCTGTCGATCTGTTATTGCTGGGGTGCTGACTTGTGTGGCCGTCATTATATTTTGGTGAGTTTACACCACAAATTTGTTGCAAGCACACATTCATTACATGTAACAAGCTCCATTTTGATTTATGATGTTTACTCTCAACAACCATTATATATACATTGTAAAATTCATTTAACTATTCATGAGGGTGTAAAGCAATCCCAGCACAATATTCAGATCACATACATGTACACAACTGTAAACCCCAATACAAATCAAACAAAAGAATTAACTTTTATTACAAACTCCTGCTCAGCTAATTAGTATTCATTAACTTTTGATACAGATCTGTACCAAATCGCATAACTGTGTTACAATACTTTGCATTCAATTTACTGTTTTCATTTCAAAATATCTGTGTCCAATCTGTATGGCCGTTTTCAATGGCTCGCCTATCGGCTCGCCATTGTAAATGCCCATACAGATCTCCCGCTCATATTTTATCTACTACTTAGCTCTTAACCAGTATGTATGTACAAGAATTTTTACGCTAATGATAAGAACAGTACATGTACTATCTGTATATCGCTTGTTTTGCCATTTGAAAACAAGGTAGTGTGGAAGCCAGATGTAAATATAAACAGGTTAAGTTCAGTGTTGACTTGCTTGGAAACACAACAAAGAAAAAATGTGACTCGGAGAGTTCAGGGCTTGAGACTAACTTTTTAACTCACTGGTTTACTGGCTAGTGACATGACAGATTTTACTAGCCAAAAGTAGTTTTTCACTAGTCAGGTATATTGATTTCTATTAAGAACAGTTGACTTTTCCGAGTTTTTCACTAGCCAAATGGCTAGAATTAGGAATGCTAAACCTGGTAGCCAAAACCTAAGTTTTAGTAGCCTTTGGCTAGTTGGCTACCGTTAGTCTCGAGCCCTGGAGTTGCTATGAGTTAATTGAATTAAACTGCAATTATATTTTTTTCTTACAGGGCTGCAAGAAATGGTGTCACATCAGTAATACCTTTAACAAAGGTAAGGACATCCATTTTAAATTAATCTCTCCTTGTTAAAAGATTGTGAAGTCTTTTAGGACAATCCTTGCTATTCTGAGTCTTTTTCCAAGCAGTTGTTTGAGAATTCTTCAGCTTACATTGTAGTTGTTTCTTTTAGATTCTGAATTATGGCTCCTAGGTTAAATGTACTTTTCTTTATGTTTACGCAGATAATTAAATCAAATTATCCAGACTATGGATGGATTGCTATCCTGGTTCAAGTATTAATGATCATCAGTGTGGCTGTATCATTTCTTACCATGGGAGCAGGAATGAGACATATGGGTAAGAAAGCTTACCGTAAAAGCTCTATGAAGCCCTCAGTGGGGGCTTATTTCTTTTTTTAAGACCTTTTGACATAGGTTGGGGTGGGAGGGTGGACAAGGTGGGGGTGTGGGCTTACTTGAGAGGGGGGCTTATGTCTTATTGCCGTTTGGTAACACAAATATCTCCCAAAATTGCAACAGTGATAAGTTGATGTGAAGGATTTAAAACCTTTAAAAGGGTAAACTCCAATACATTTTTATTACCAACTGGAATTCATTTCTTAAGTACAGTAGAAACGTAAAGTGATCAATTACCTATTAATCCTCCTTCATTGTCTGTTCACTGATAACCAACACTCCCCCTCCTCAGGACTCCCCTCCCTTCCCCCACACACCCAAACATTCGGATTGTTAAAAAAGCGAAATCTCTCACTCTAAAAATTCCAAAAGTATCTAGCAGCCTCAAAATTACTATTTTTTTGTTTATAAATTGGCCTGCGCAACCTCGGAAGCGTCCCCCAAAACCATATAAACTCTTAAAATTTTTATCCGTTTTCTGACAGCTGTAAAATCCTGCCAAAGACCCATTATTTGGAAGAAACTAAGATGAAAATCACTATTTTTGCCCATTTTAAAGAGTATCACAAAAATCATAAAAATTTCAAGAGTTTATATGGTTTTGGGGGACGCTGTCTCAAAACAAGAGACGTTTGTATGGATTTTTAACCATGTTTTAAGGCCCATAACTTCGTCTCTGTTCATCCTAAAAGCGTCAAACTTGGTCAAATGATTAATCTCACCGTGATCTTTCATGTGGTGGTGTCAGATTATCGATTACTTAAAATTAAAAACTCGCCCCAGCTCCCTGCGCAACCTCGGAACGGCCAATTGTTGTCGTTTTTTACCTAGGGTCCTTAGTGGAGAGGGGGGCTTATAGAAATAACTTTCAACTTGCAGTATCTCTACAATCCATTTGTACAGGGAAGTAAAGTGTTTTATGTTCTTGTTTTCACAGTTGAGAGTTGGTTTGATTCTTTTTATTCAACAACTCAAACTAACTGGCAGGAGGTGAAGTCCAGATGGGAAGGAGTCTATTGTAAAGCTCACATCAGATGGTCAGTAAGAGAATTGATATACAAATCTTAAAGGGACCGTGTCACAGATTTTAGCCAAACTTAGGCATAGGAAATGACCATGAAATTTGTTTAAATGTATAAAATAACCTCTTAAAACAGTGAAGGAATATTTAAATAACACACCAAATGCAAAAGAAGGTACGGATGGCCAAAAAGTGTTGAAGATTGAAACGGATTGCGATGTGGGCTTTTGAAATATGGTCCGACGGAACAGTTTTCAAAGTTAATCTTGTCTGCTTGTAACTTTAATTTATGACGCCCGGGAGACACATTTAGCTGCAAGGAAGCTATGGTTTTGTCATTTAGTATCAAAGAATTAATTTCTTTGCAAACATTTAGTTTCATAGCGAATATTTGGCAAAATTTAATAACCTGTTAATAACATAAGATTAACTTAGCCGTGACACAGTCCCTTTAATACTTAGTGGCATAGTGATTGGGACGCTTGGTGGCCTAGTTGGTTAGTGCACTGGATTCTGGATAAAGTGGTCTGAGTGCAAGCCTCGACTGAGGTCACTGAATCTTGGGCAAGACACTCTTACTCAAATAATAATAATGATAATACCGTATATCTAATATTTTGACAGGAAAACCCCATTAGTGTATGATACACTGTTGTCAATGGGGTCCTGTGAAAGGACAGTGTCTCTCTCAACCCAGGTGTATAAATGGGTACTAGTGGCAAACGCTGGGGGTAACCCTGTGGTGGACTAGCATCCCATCCAGGAAGTAGTGGGAAAACTCCTTGTTGCTTAAGGCTCCCCAGGATAAGCTCTGGCCCCATGGGCCACTAGGCATGAACACAGTCTGACTGACTGGCGCGGGCGTACATTTCTACTAATGTTAGTTCTGAGAATGTGGTTGTGTCAAGACAATAATATTCCCTGCCCTTTTGACTATTTATCGGTATTGTAAGTAGCCTGTTTCCAGGCTCTCAGAACTGGAACAGGCTATATTGTAAGGGGAATTAATTACATATCGGTCACTCCATAACCCACACCATTAGTGTTGCAGACCTTCTTCATTGTGTTTGCAAATCTTAAAGTAGTTCAATGTTGTGTATGGTACTGAAGAATTCATATAAACAAACTAATCCACCTAAACGTATATCTCAACAGGTTTCTGAAGATTGCCATTCTTTTGTTGCTGTTTGGATTTCTCTTTGCAGTAGCTGCGTTAAACCCCATGGTAAGTGACTTTGTGCTGTAAATCTCATCCTCCTTTCCTTTCAAGATTCTCCAAACATAAGAATTTTCCATGCACGAATTTTTTTAAAGGCCTACTTGTCTGCAGGATTTTTTTCTTCTGTTGCAGGTTTTTTTTGGCATAAGTTAACCGCTTGCTGGAATTTCTTTAAGACAAGCTTCCCTTGCAGAAATTTTTTTCTAGACACGTTTCTCTTGCGGGAAATTTTTTGGGGAAAAGGCACCTCCCTCCCCTCCCCCCTCCCCCCCCCTTGGCTATTTCTAATGATACATCCCTTATTGCAATCAACTCCTATCCTTGCCATAATTAGCCATCCTCATTTCCTACTGTGTTAGTGATATTTGTCAAGTACTGTTTACATGTAGGAAAAATAGTCCTCGGTCTCAGGAAATTCGATCATATTTCCGAGGGTTTAAAAACACTTCAGTGGCTCAGCATCAAGGACAAATTGACTTTAAACATTGCTGCCATGGTACATAAATGTTTACACCATCGGGTTCCTGATTACTTGGATGACAAATTTCAGTATAGGTCACAAGTCCACCAAAGACAACTTAGATCCATTAACAGCAATGATCTTAATTTACCACTCTGCCGGATTTCTACCGGCCAAAGATCATTTGCCTTCTGGGGAGCGGAAACTTGGAATTCGCTTCCCGTGGACTTAAGGACTATTGACTCAACGAAGATTTTTAAAACAAGACTTTCTAATTTACTTTTAAATTAACTAAGAACTATTGTACATATTTTAATTTTTTTTTTTAATTTTCTAATTATGAATTTTTATTGTAAATAGTTTGTAATTAACTTTCGTTTACTTGTATTTTAATTGTATTTTTTTTAACATTGCTGCTGAAAAGCCCTTTTCAGGGAGCGCAATTAAATGTATGTATGTATGTATGTATGTATGTGCAAAATCAAACCATTGTTGACTATCTTAAAGTGTAGATGGGTTTTGAACCACTGCATGAAGAAATCGTACAAAAATAGAGAAATAGTTGGCAGTATCCAACTAAAAATTATAAATTTGTTCTGCTTTCAGGGAACTGTAACAGTGCTGGGGAATGCCACATCATTAGTGTTAAACGTTGAACTTGGAGTTTTTATCATTCTTATGCTAAGACGATCGCAAAGCCATAAATTCAGGTAAGTTGGAAATCTCTTATTCAGGTGCACCCAACGGATTTTCTTTACGGTCACTTCCAACCTTCGTAACATGGAAAATACAACACCTGTTGTTTTCGGAGAGGTAAAAATGTTGTTTTGAGTACGGGAAAACTCCAACTATACGATTTTCGGAAAGGTAACAACAGTTCGCAAATTCGGGTAATGAGATTTTGTTCCTTAAACGTTTCTGCGAAAAGATTTAACTGTGTTAGTTTACACAAGTTTCTCTTTGAAAGTCCTAGACGTCAACGATACAGGGAAAAAGTACAACGGAATTCTGAGACTTTTGACTAAAATAATTTCCTTGTTAGTTGCCCTTTTCTATACTGTTCTTTTGCAAGCTGAGGTCTGAAAAGAGCGTATGGAAGTAATAAGTTTGGGGACGAACAGAGTTATAACGTCAAGAACAGGGCAGGACCAAAATTAAAAGGAAAACCCCCACCCCACCCTATTACGTTTTAGCTTGAACGCAGGAGATACCCATGGTCTGCCCTCTTTTCTTTTTTCCTCAGGCATCTCCGAGTGTCCGTTCCCCTGTCACGCTGTCTGTATCACCTGCAGTATTTGGTTGTCGTTTATTTTCTGTTCGCTGTTGGTTTCAACATCGCCGAGATCATTCAGCCATCACCTAACAACCAAACTTTATCAACTGCTATTGCACCCTTGGCAAACCAAACATTAACGTCACTTAATACCTCGGCTGGTGATAACTCCAGCCTGGCAAGTCTGCACAACAGGCAATGGCGTCTTCATGATAATTTCATCAACAACGGGACGTTGTAACGAAAGAGGGAAACACGCGAAGGCCCACTTTGAATTCGGCCCACTTCTTATCGCGCGCGACTATCACGCAAGCTACGAGGAACGTGCGCGGAGGTCGTGCGCGATTAGAGAGGGTTATATTCGTATGATAATAAGTTTATTTACTTACAAGTGATACAGTTAAACTACATCACAGTTAAAATTCGCTTTTTTGTAGTGTTAAATGACGTCTTTTATTTTGCTTTGAAATAGAGCTTCATGTCTTTCGCTTTTATAGCTTAAGGTTTTTGGTAAAAAGCTCAAGCAAATTGTAAACGTGTTTCTATCGTGTAAGACACGACGCGCAAGATACGCCTTTAATATTGAACTGTTTTAGTGAATTCTGAGGATAATTCAAAATAGTTACGAAATTTGTTGACTTTATTCAACTGTGGTATGCGAGGTTTGTTATGATTTAAACGTAGTCACCTCAAAAAAAAAATTATAGAATGGAAATATTTATATAACCATTTTGATATTTATTACGTATAGTACGTAGATGAACTTATAACATAAAATGTTACAAGTCTGTTTTGTATTTTCATAGAACTTAGAACTTATTTATTCGGAATACTTATGTTTCAGTTTATTTAATCAACTTAGAAATTGCCTGGCGAGCGATGGCTGAAAAGTTTTTTTTATCGCGTCAATTCAGTAATTTATCGCCAGAAATGCTTGTAAAACAGGCTAAAATGAAATAAGAAAGTCTGTTATATTAAATTTGTATAAGTATCGCCCTTTTTTATAAGAAAGGGCAGAATTAGTGAGATTAAGACATGGGGAGACTTTCAGCAATCTTCGGGGACTATCGGAAATATTTGCAGACATTCCGTTACGTTATAAAAAATTTTTATTAAGTCCTCGGTTTACTTTCGGAAATCGTTAGGCGTTTTTAACGGTCTTCAGGGCAACATTCGTAAACTTCCTGGCCCCGGGTAACCGTCAGAGTAACTTTGGCTTTGATAAGAAAAAAGACAAAAACAAAAAAACACCCTTTGTCTAAACTAATCAGGATTCAGTAATTTTGCCCTTTACTTTGTAAGAAATAAGTCACATTCGCACCATGGTAAATTTTCAAAAAAGAGCTGTGATGCTTAAATCAGCGTAGTTTGCAGTGCACACGACAATATTAAAGAGCAAAACTTTATTTATACACGGATAAACTGATTCAATAAACTGGTTTTACATATGTTTCGTGCGGTAGTAGTACTTCTTCTACCAAGTAGTACTTCTCGGAGTAAAAATGTTACATAGATAAACTGGGGCGAGCTTGGTACCCCTCCCCCCTACTTAGTAGAACTCATTTGATGCAAGACTCTTTTTACCCTGCGAATACAGCCGCTTTTCCGCGCGGAGAGTCGGCTGTATTCGCAGGCTAAACACTTGAATGAACAAGCAATTCGAAATTTGAATCTCTTCTAAGCTCTCTTCTTTTGTTCGTCACTTTTCACATTCCAGTAATAAAGAATCTGTGTAACCATGGTAACATTGAATATGGTGGAGATGACGAAGATCGTCAGCATGTACTTGTCCCCAGTCTCCTGCAGGGTTGTAAAGATGCGCGCGGCATGGGTAAACAGTAACATCAACACCATAACGAACGACAGTTGACCTGTATGGCCGTTACGGAAGTTGGTCGTGATCTGTGAAACCTGCGGATAAAGACATCCTGGTCAGCACGAATTGAATTTTAGTGTTAACCGTTTTTAAAAAGGATAGAAAACGACGAGCCTACATTAGTAAAAATTCAAAAAAACATTTTGTAATGAACCACTTTATCCGCCCCACCTTTTGTCAAAAACCATCTTCATTTCTTATCCTGAGCTCCTTTCCGTGTTTTTAAAGGGAAAGAGGGACTTTTTCACAGCTGTTTCAAGTTCTGACGGACAATTGCAAAATGGGTTTTCCCCCTAGAACATTTAAACTCGGAAAAAAACAATTGACCTTGCAAGAACGCGTCTTTCCAGCATTTTCCCGCCCTCAACACCGGTAGAAATTTTCCCGCGTTTGAGACCGGCTACATGATTTCCCGTCCTTGACACCAGATACAAGTTTTCCCGCGCCTAAATAACACTGGTAACATGTTTTAATTTCCCGCCCTTGGCACCGGATACATGTTTTCCCGCTAGTTTTCCTGATATCGGATACAAGTTTTCCAGAGCCCGTACTATGAATGGGTTTCTGCGTTATGTATTTGTTTGTTGTGATTGGTCATTTTTAAGACATTCTTAAGAAAACAGCTCTAACCGTACAGAACTTTTCTGACGTATTTGTTGTGAGTACAGCTTGTAGAAGATGAAAAAAGAAAATGTTGAAAACTTACCCTGCTTATGGTAAGAAAGAGGATATTAAGAGAAACAAGCTGAACCAGGACAGTAATGGGTGCTAGTCCAGATACCAGTACATAAACAATGGCGCCATATAGAAAGGGAAACATGGCAGCGGCCAACGGTCTGTGTGTGTAGTACAAAAACAAAATGACAAGCAAAGTGGTCTGACTGGCTTTAAAAAGGCTTTCACCCCATGTACTGAAAAAAAAAAAAGATTAAAAAAAAAGAAAATTAACTAATGCTTGTCTTCCAAGTGAGTCTTTATGTAGAAATATAGCATGATAAATTTTGCATTAACTGAAAAACTCGGAAAAAAATTCCGAGTACCAGATGGGATTTGAACCCACGACCCTCCGTGTTCTAGGACGGATGCTCTACCACTGAGCTACTGGGACTCTGTGGCGAGCAAGGGTGAAATGTGGGTCTATGACTATGTGACTGCGTGATGCGGTTCTAGTCAAGACCCACATTTCACCCTTGCTCGCCACAGAGTCTCAGTAGCTCAGTGGTAGAGCATCCGTCCTAGAACACGGAGGGTCGTGGGTTCAAATCCCATCTGGTACTCGGAATTTTTTTCCGAGTTTTTCAGTTAATGCAAAATTTATCATGCTATAATGCTTGTCTTGACATGTCAATTCGCTTTTAATATTTGCGATTAAAACGAGGCAAAATCTGCGAGCGTCGAAAGCAAGAGTCACTAGAGGGGTCTGGGTAATGCACATAAGACATTTTTTTAAATCCAAAAGCACTGAAACGCTATTTTCATCATTTTCATGGCGTATTTCTTTCGAAAAAAAAAATCAATGTCGTTCAAATGGGGATCATTTTCCTTACTATAAGCATTTTGTTTTAATTCTTGGGTTAAGATCTAGGCGGAGGTAAGTGTCTCGTCTTGCTTCTTGCTAGTTGCCGCCCTACATGCGAGGTAAATCAAAATGTGAGATTATTTTCAGTACCTGAACGGAAATCCTCTGGCTGAGCTGTAGCTAAATGTGGCTGTCTGTGTCATGAGCTCAGTGATGAAGGAAAGTAAGCTGAGGCCCTCCACACTGGAAGCTCGCAGAACCTTGATTATCTGAGGCAGCTTAACTAAAAGCATGTAAATAACGAGTATATTTCTGCACATTTAAGACTTAACGCAACTGGAAAAGTTGTAACGGTAAGGCGCGCTCCCGGGGGGGGGCACTCCCTTATTAGGCTTAACGGGGACGTGCGGCCCGATAGGGTATGGTTTTCAGGCTTTTTTGTCTTGAACGGGGTATATATTTCACCCATTTTTGTCTTAAACAGGGTATCTTTGCATGGACCAAAGTCAAACAGGATAGGCTTAATATATGCCTGTAGAGGTGTAACAAACCGAATTTTCACAAATTCTTCCGTATTACTGACTCACGTTGATTTCGGCATTGATACTTACCTTAATTCACGATCACAACAAGCCAGTGAGGTACTTGTTTATGTCTTATACGGGATATCAAAAATTGGCATTCTGTCTTAAACAGGGTAGGAAAATCAGAGGTTCGTGTCTTAAACAGGGTCAGGGTTTAGGAGGCCGGGCCGCACCTCCCTACCCGAAATTATGTCAAGTACCCCCCCCCCCCCCACGGGGGGGCGCGCTCCAAAGTTACGACTAGGAACGACAAGAGGGTCATGATCACCATGATCACTGACGTTGAAAGAACATATTTTCTGGTGGTGAATACGTGATCTACTTAAACGTAATGTTTCTCAATTATTATCGTACGGCAAATAAATAAACAAGTATTTTCCCAATCCAATTCTACCCTCCGTTGTTCCGCAGTCCAGTAAGGTCCTGCTCTCTAAATTAAATTATCATAAAAACATCGCGTGACTGGAGAGCTGTGGTGCTGTTGTCGAGTCACGCAAGCTGTTTCGACGCACTCGCCCGACTTGTGTTTGTATTTTTCCCCGTTAGTGTAAAAAAAAAACCTTCTGGACGCTCTTGAAGTATAATACTACTACTACTATACGACTTAGCATACAACGTTTACTTACCGATGGAAGCGAAAGTAACGATAAAATATCCCAGGCATTTACTGAGTGCAATCTTCAGACAAGCAACTGTGCGCATGAAAATAAAATACGCAACATTAATTAGTTAAATTCATGCCATTCTCACGATCACAGCAAAGGAAAGCGAAACGAGAGCACAATATGTCAATGCGCCACAAACGTGGCTTCATCAAAATTCATGATCAGTCTTCGATCTCTCGAAATTTATAGCCGGCCCCCAAGCCTACCGTGAAAGAAGTTCATGTTGACAAAGAATTCATCGTGGCAATATTTTGGAACGATAAAGAGAACCAGAGGTGTGAAGAAGAACTCGCCGACCGCCATATCAAACGAACACGTCAACAGGCCGTGAGTTACAGATGAACGGAAGGAAGTTTTTTTCCAAGAATACCGAGTGTATTACTTTTCTTTCTATGAATAAACAAAACAGTCACGAATTATGCACCTATCAATGTTAAGCCCGAGAGGGGGGGGGGGGGGGGTCGGGCAAGGGGTGGAGATTTTGACATTTTCTATAAAAAAAATGTCAAATTCCCCACCCCCGGGACAAAAAAATTGGTCAAAATCCCCATGAAATGTGGTCAAATGTCCTTCAAACCTTCATATACGACCCGAAAATCCCTACCCTGGGGCCATCACGTACGATCAAAATCCCTACCCTGGGGACCTACCTCACGATCAAATTCCCGTGGTTAGCCCGACCCCCCCCCCTCCCCCCCCCCCCCTCGGGCTTAACATTGATAGGTGCATTACCGCTGATCGATTCTAGGAGAAACATTTCTTCCGGTCTATTAGTAAAATTGCGTGACGGATCGCGTGACATGTGTACCGAGTTAAACTATTTTAAATCAGTTGGTGATGATCAAAATTAAAAGTCTGGAACGTGAGCTCGCCATCAAGTAAAAGCAGATAGAGTAAAAAATATAGTTTCAATTTTTCTTCAAATGTGCGCCATGCATAAACCCTTGACTGGGGTTGGCCAGGGTTTTAAGGGTAAGGGTGCAGGGGGTTATAAATTGGATATAAGGTATTTGAAAAAATGGGTTTGTGGTAGATCACTTTTTTATTTCTTGTGTAGGTGTATAATTATTTTGATTTCATTCATGAGAAAATTTTTGGGCCAGTATTTTTAAGGAAATTTTTGGTTGGTATGTTCCGTTTTGTTTTTGACCTCAATGCCAGAGAGTTACTTGTGAGACCCCTCCCCATTCATCTTAAAACAAAAATCCCTCCTCTGTTAACTAACCTGCTGGGGGTCTTTACAAAGGGGTCAAAATCCATGGCATTAGGGACGGACTGTCATCTCTTTGAGGGGGATGGGAAGTTGGGCAATTGTCCTGGGCAAGTTTTTTATTTTCATCTTCAGGTTGTACAATATATATTTTTTTTACTTATGGTTCCCCTTGTACGAATTTTTTTTCTGAAATTTTTTCTGTGCAGCAATTTTTTTGGGGAAATTGCCCAACCCCCCCCCCCCCCCAAAAAAAAAAAAAAAAAAATTGATCTGTCCCTCAGCACTACTGATCATGTTGATTAGCAGCACTAATCAATAAGTGTGAACATAAAAAAAAGATGCAAACATTGTGAGAAACTGCTACATAGGCAACATTTCACTCAAGAACCATCACGTTTATTAACAATGGAAAAACACTCAATTTTCTAACACTCTCTAAATAAAGTCCACACCTACCCTTAATTTTTTTAGATGGACTCTAACTGCTACAATACATGTAAATGTAGAAACTGTGCCTTTTAAAAACATACAAACCCTGAATTTTAAAACTCAGATTGCATTTTACACTGCCCTAGTCAGGCATTGCCATTTCCCATGCCATCGAAATTATGAAAACTGTATGGGGAAGGGAAATCTTATTGCATTCCTGCAAGTTCCTTAGTTGTGTTACTGGAAGTCTGTTTAATTACCTTTAGTAGTTTCACAGTGACCTATATAAGTTTTAAATATTATTATATTATATTACCTCTTTTATTATTTTAGACTCGCTCCAGGTTAAATGTAATACTGAACTTTCGTATGTAAACAAGAATAAAGGCATGACTGACTAGGGTCATTTAATTATCTTGGTGGACATCTTAGGGTTCATGTGTCATTCAAAGGCATAAGAGATTACCGTAATGATTCGATTTAGCGCCCGGGGCGCTTATTTACTTTTGGCACCTCGAGGGAGGGCGCTTATTCGAGACAGGGCGCTTATTCGGGACAGGGCGCTTATTTAATTTCTTAAGAAACAACCAAATGTATCTAACAATAACAGAAACTGTAACAGTTAGAAATTGTTTAAAGTTCAGTTAATTTTAAAATAATTGTTCATTTTAGCAGTAAATATATACATGAACTGTACGGCGAACGGTCAGGAGTTTATCTAGTTGACGTCAATGACTTTAGTATGGGCAGTTATCCACAATAGGGGCACTTATTAGAATAGGGGTGCTTATAAGAACGGGGGCGCTAATTAGAATGGGGGCGCTTATTGGAATAGGGGCGCTTATTTACAAAAACACATTCGAAGGGGGGCGTTTATTCGGAAGGGGGCGCTTATTGGAAGGAGGGCGCTAAATCGAATCATTACGGTACCCAAATTTTAATAATGTTAACTTTCTACTAGAATAACAAGTGAAAACCAAATATGTTATCTTAAAACTGGACGTCAAAGAATGATTCAAATAATTATTCACAATTAAGTTTTGGGGGATTAATAAATAAACTGTCCCCCATTAACCCAATAATTTAATACAGATTTTTAAAAATTTCAAGACTTGCTTGAATTTTATGCATCGTGCAACTGTGTAAACCAATGCTTTTCCCCTGAGAATCATAAAAAAAATAATATGAACATGTGTAACCCAAGACAAGACAAGATATGACTAGGCTTCCTTCTTCTTTAAGTCAGGCTTGACATTCCAGTAGTACAGAACCTGAAAGGTTAAGGTTGCATTCAGCGCCGTGGAAACAAGGAATGTAATCAGCATGACCTTGTCGCCAGTCTCTTGTATTGTGGTGAAGATGCGTGCTACCGCTCCCAGGAACAGCAACGCGACCATGATGAATGACAACTGGCCGGTGTGGCCATTACGGAAGTTGGTGACTATCTGTAAAAGCTTTAAGAAGAATGAATTGTAAATAAACATCTACACAGAGTCAATGCAGAGGTGTAGTAGGTAAATGGCTACTGTGACAGACTCAGATTGGAACCTCTGTCTGGTGCCATTTTGTTGTGTTCTTGGGCAAGACACTTTACTCTCAAAGTGCCTCTCTCCACCCACTGAATACAATTATTTGCCTACACCTAGCACTCAAGACAAGTGCAGATGCAAGCATAACAGCTTTTATTTTACTGTGAAAACAGCCTTGACGCAAGCATAAGCGCAAGCACAAGGATCAAAATTTTTCCCTTTCTTGTGCTTGAGCTTGTGCTTGTGTTCACGTTATGCTGTGTGAAAACAAGACGCAGCATAAGCACAAGGAAATTTCGACATCTGGCAGTGTCTGCCCACTTAAAGCTTTTGTTCTAGATTTTCCCACATCTGAGCATTTGAGCCTAGTAACTACGGTAGTAAACATCAAGTTCTTATGTTTGTGTTTGTGCTTTTGTCCACGTTTTTTTTTTTTTTTCACTTGGAACAAACTACTTATGCTTGTGCTTGTGTCGCTAGCAAAAACCAGGCTTAAAAGCTCAAAATTTTCAATTCTGCTTACTAGCTGTCATACACTTCTCTAATAATTATTGTTAGTTCTAAGAATTTGGCAATTCATGGAGACAATAGAGCAGTTTTCAATTGAGTGTCGTAAAACCAAAACCAAAGTAATTACTCTGGCCAATCACAAAGGACACAGACAATCCAGTGAACCAATCAAAACTCGAAGCAAATACATGTAGCTGGCACGATGCACGGGAAAACGTGCGCGAGCGAGTCACGATTGGTTTTGGTTTTAGTTCTGATTGGCTGAGAAAGTGGCGCAAGGTTTTTAAGCCAATCACTAAGCGTGGTTATGCAAAACCAAAGCAAACGCAATTTACTTTCGACACTCAAGTGAAAACCGCTCTAAAAAAAGTTTTAAACAATGACACTTACCCTACTGATGATAAGAAAGACTACGTTAAATGACATGAATTGCACCAAGACGGACATGGGGGTTAGACCAGACACTAGAACATAACAGATAGCACCGTACAGGAAAGGGAAGATGACGGCCGACAAAGGTTTGTTGGTGTAGTAAAAGTACATCATGACAAGAAGACAGGTCTGGATTGACATGAACAAACTTTCACCCCAAGCACTGAAATGCAAACACAACAATCAGAGCAATGAAGTGAATAACATTCTATTGCATTGAAAGCATTGGAGATAGGATTTGAACTAGACTGGCAGACAGCAAAACAGTGATAAATGGAAAAAAAATTTGTGTGCTGCATGGCACTTGTAAAAGTTACAAAGTTCTTGCTTATTGAGTAGTAAGTGCCATAAAAACGTATAATGGAAAAACAAATCTTTTTCCTCTCAAGATATAGACATGTATGCTTGACAACTAAAGTTTAGTTGCTAGTTGTCAGTGTCTGACATTTGCAGACTGCAGACTCAGAGTATCATCATGTTACCATTACCATTATTGAGAGCTAACCGTAAACAGGCTAGCCAGAGTGCTAGTCATGCTAACCAGAGTGTTATTCACGCCAACCTGTACTATTTAGGCTAACCGGAGTGAAAGTCTTCAAGTCTGCAGTTTGCAAATGTCAGACAACACTATTTTGTTAAGTAAATATATACTTACCTGAAAGGGAATGCCTTGGCAAAACTATATGTTGCAGTAGCAGTCATTGCCACCAGCTCAAGAAGAAATGACATCAAGCTCAGTCCCTCCACACTAGAGGCTTGTAAGATTTTGATAATCTGAGGGATTTTGACTGCAAAAACATAACATGGACAATTATATGAGTCAAATTCCCTTGGGTAATGTTTAACCCTATGGTCAACCCTGTGGCAAACCAGGCTAGAGGTGGGGATTATCCCCTGGGGCAGGGGAATCTTACCCCAGGGGGTTACTTGGGATTTCAAGTGACAGGGATGATCAAAGGATTATTTGGGGTGATATTCTAGGATAGGAAAATTTGGCAAGTATTTTTTTGGGGGGTGGCTTGATTTAAGTAGCGACTATTGGGGGTATTAAAAACAATTTAAAGATTTGTGGTAGTGCCTTGAAGGCTGCATAGTTCTGTGAATCAAGTATGAAAAAGGTGTTTTGCTATTATTTTATTTGTTTTTGTTGTGTTATACCATTCCCCCTTTCTGGAAATTAAAGGGTCAGAAATTCGGCATGGGATTTTTGGGCAGTTAATTTTTGGTCTAGGGATATCAGAGATTCCAACCCTTTTTAAAGGAAAATAGGGAGTATTTTTAGCGCTGAAGGTGTGCGCCTCTAGGGGGGTCTGGAAGCATGTTCCACTGGGAAATTTTGCAAATTTAGGTTCTCTCAAGTGCCATTTCCGGCAATTTGACATCATTTCTGAGTTATTCTATAAGGTCTTTATTATTTTCACAAACATTTTGGTACTTTTCTTTACTTTTGCTACACTCAGATCGCAAAAAGTACTAAAAATTAGCAATTTTTCTTTTGTTTTCAGAATTTCATGATAAATCGGGAGAATCTGATATAAATCGGGAGAGCGGGAGGCAACGCATCAAATCGGGAGACTCCCAATCAAATCGGGATGGTTGGAATCTCTGGGATATTTTGAGGTTTTGGGGGGGTTTTGTTGGGGGTCTTGATTGTGCCCCTATTCAAACAAACCGGTCACTTGAAATCCCAAGTAGCTCCCTGGGCACAAGGGGCAGGTCTCCATGTAACCCCTCCCCCCTGTATTTCCCAACATACCTTTGTGGAACGGAGGTCAACAACAGGGGAAAGCTGACAAAATATGCACAAAGCCTTTCACGGGTCGACAGATTAGACCGATGATTTCCGGTAAAACATTGAACAAATCTAATTTTACTTACTAATTGCTGATCCGACAACAATGCCATAACCCAAAACTTTGCTTACCGCAATCTTCAGACAAGCAACTGCAACATGAATAGAAACAAGATCTCTGCTTTAAAAAAAGTCAAATGAGCACAAAAGAATCCCGTTGAACAAAGGCCGGCCGGTCAAAATCGAAATTATACAAAAGTAATGGTGAAAAAAGAAGATTTATAGCGTCTCAACACAAAATGCAAGTAGAAGTCTGCAAATGTGATGTTTTACATACCGTGAAAGAAGTTAAAGTTGAGAAAGAATTCATCGTGGCAATATTTTGGGACGATGAAGAGAACCAGAGGTGTGAAGAAAAACTCGCCGACCGCCATCTTGGAGTCCACGTCAAAACGCCGGAAAGTACATCATATAAGAGGTCATGATCTCTCCACAGTGAATTGCGTCTTTGCCCTCACAAGACTAACCTGAGTATCAGGCCTTCCTAAGGGGAGGGGGGGTCACAACTCTCACGACCGGCTATGCTGTAAATGGCTGCAAAAGTCGTAGAACTGTCTGGATTAATTTGCCTCTATTAAAGCTAGGCAAATCCGGATCTTCACAAAAAGCGCTTTACAAGGATGGAAGGATTTCCAAAATGGGGAGTCGAACCACAAGCCTGAGAAGCCCACAAGGTCCGACAAGAGAGCAGAACTTGAAAGTCTGCGTGGCTGGTGGCCTTTTGTCGCGAACCATGCGAACCACCGTATGACGGTGAGCAAAGCTGAAAACAAGCTAAAGAAGCAGTTTTTTCAACAAAAGCATCGGTAAAATCATCGAGCCACAACTGATTTTTAACGAACAACCCGTTACATTGGCCCCAGTCTTTGGTCTGTTTCAACCACCGAAGGTATTCTTTTTCAAAGTTTTTAAATCTGTTTTTAAATCTCTGGTATGCCATCTACGTGTGACTGACGTCACCTGTCTAAAGCCAAGGAACTAGGGGATCTTGTTTGTGCTCGGGTTAAGGATTTGGTCAGTCCACATTTTTGCCTGAGAAATTCAGAGGCCACTCAAGAATTCAAGCCCGCCAGGATATTGTCGAGCCCCCTTTTTTAAATATACACATGAAAAGAACATCTCTCAGCTCTGAGCTACAACAAATAATCATGAAAAAAATATCTAGACTATCTAGTGTGGAGAACTTAAAAACTCGAAGGTCCAAAACTATAAAACTTAGTGCACGAATATTGTAAAACATTCAAGTAAAGATAAAAAAAATACTAATCTGAATTTCCTTATTAGCAGGGTCAGTATTATTATAACCTCAAAAAGTATTTTTACAGAGAATCTTTTTACCTAAGCTACTCTTATTAAACTTTAAGTCTGACTTTTTAAGTAAGCATTATGATTTAGGTGAACTGAAGTGGTAAGAGGAATTGGGCACTCAGTGAAGGCTGATTAAACAGTCGCAGCCGTGCTTAAGAATCGTGGGAGCCACCATCTTGAATAGCTTGACACTCAATCTGATAGGAACGCCACGGTTGGTACTAGGTTTCCAGTTAAAAATGCAACAGAATTTAAGGCCCGAGTCAGGCCTGGGCGGAGAAAGGCCTCGCGTGAAAGTTAATTGCATTTAATCAGCCTTTCACTTAGGTTTCCCTGAGTGAGTCCTTAGTTTAGTACATTAAAAAATTGTCAATGAAAAAAATTGTCTCGTACGTAAAAAAAAAACATGTCACTTCTCTTATCTATCAGGTCCTTCACATAATACGACAAAACAAGATTCTATAGCGAGATCAATGGCTTAACTCTAATTTCTCAAAATTTCTCTTGAGTCCGGAAAGGAGTTTCCCTTCGGGTACAATAATCCAGCTAAATCTTAGCCGATCTTTCCAGAGGTATGCTTTTTTAATCTCGGAATTTCCTTTCGATTTGAAGATGAATTCTTATGCAATAATCAAAATTAACAACATAGCCCCTTTAAATAATCTAGAAAATCGTAAAAATGATCAAGACTTAATTTCTCCACGTAATGTCAATGCACTGTGAGGGAGGCAAGTCTTGAGAATTAAGGAAATGATCTCCTTTTTCCAAATTTTTTTCGCCTTAAAACTATCCCGTGATTCTCGCCGTGATCACCCAAATAGCAATCTCTTGTATCGGAAATACAGAGCTGTTATCAACATATCCCCGACTGTTATCTACAGATAAATGTGTTCACAATGGTACAAAAACCTCAGATTTCTGTGCCTATTTTTCTCAGTCACTCAAGCACGAAACCCATTTGAAGTACTTAGCTCACACGTGTAACTATGTAGCGTATTAGCATAATCGCATTTTTTCCAGTATTCGAGATCGATTGCCGTTTACAAATCACAACTGACAGAAGATTTGATGTAATTTGAAAAACACAAACAAGAAACGCGATATCAGTTGACTTACAGCAATCGTCACCGTGTTCAGAGGCGTCGAGGTACAGACCGCAAAAAAATTCAATTTTGCCAATGTTTACCCCTTACGAATCAATTCAATTTGGGCGGATGTGATTAAATCTGTCGAAGAGCTTCGGAGTTTCCTGCTGTTTTTAGCCCAAACAAGCTTCACGAAAGAAGACGACGCAATTTCGTAAACATTTCGACTGGCAAACTAGAGCGAACAGGTGTTAATTTGTCAGCGAAGTCCATTTTAAAGTAGCCATGTCGCACAATTTGACAACAACTGGTTTCTTCTGGGTTACGCTCTCCGTTCTAAGCGCGCTGTTAGCTTCTACGGGATATTTTCTCCCGTATTGGATAGAAGGGAACATCTACAACACTACAGTTTATTTGGGTGTATTTCGCCGCTGTAACTTCTTGATAAAAGGAAAAGATGGGCTTTCATCCATTCAACGAGCTTGCGGCAGGTACGCAAGTTTTCAAGACATTCCTTCCGAAGCATGGAAAGCTTGTACTGTTATGATGGGAATCGGTTGTGGGTTTTTATTGCTCGTTGCTTTGACAGCCATATTGTCCTGCTGTTTAAAAGACATTGTTACAAAAACTTCTGCACGAGTTGGAGGCGCGTTTCAATTTTTGGCCGGTAAGTATGCGCTATGGACAAACACAAATGTGCTAAATTTAATTTAAATTAATTACATAGGTGCCGAAATACTTAGAGAACAATTTCAAACCCTTAAGTCCAACACCTCGCGCAGTGGTTTGTTTGCTTTTTTAAATGGTTTTCTGTTTGGGCTTTACAAGTATGTTCTTATCTACAACGATGAAATATGACTTATCAAATGACAAGTATCCCTTTTGGAAACGTGTCTTTTGTCTAGTGTTGTAAATCTACACGCACAATTAACTTCAAAAGTTTGCAAAGTTCATCACACAAGATTATGTCTTAGGTAAACCATGTCAGTCAACGAATTAAGAGAAAAAACACGAAAGCATCTTCCTAAATACAAAAACTGCGAGTATATGTTACAAATCGGAGTAAAAAGAAAACGCTTTAATTCACTCTTCTCACTTCTTGCAAGTTCTAATAACTCAGCAAATTACAGTGAAATTTATTGTGTGATTTGAACAATGCCTATTAATTTTAAGGCCGCCGCCAAGTTCTTTAGGTAGAGGTCACAACCACATTATAAATTCCCGTAAAATTAGCAAGGGTTTAGTTCACAAAGAGATTGATTTAAATTTAATCCTACTTCAAAAGAAAACAAATGTTTTTTATTTCGTCTGCTAACATTGAGTAGTTCGCTCCAACGACGAAACAGATAGTTTTTGTCATTCGTGAGTTATGACTGAAATGTGTGGGTCATTTAGCTGACCACAGGAAACTGACCTACTAATCGTGTTGAAAAGGAAAGTTTTTGTTTTATAAACAAAGCTTTGTTTTTCCGCTTTTGAAATTCTAGCCAATAAACACAGGTGATACTCTCCAATAGCGAGCGTTTTTATTGTTTCCACAACGAAGATCATTGATTTGTGATGAAAATAAACGCTACCGTGTCCGACTTAAACGCGAAGGGAAGGAAACGATTAGAAAGCTTTCAGGTTTAAAAGCCTGCCGCTTTGAAGGTCAAAATACTTCTCAATATTACCCTTTTTTTCTTTACTACCGATAGGAACCCAGTAAATTTAACTTAAAAAATTAACATTTTAAATTTGAAATATAAGTTAAACGGAAACAACATTCCAGAAAACAATTTATAAATACTTGGCATTTCTTAGGTCTAACGACTTTTCTAAACAAAGACCTCTTTTCCGTCATTTTCTTCGCCACAAACAGCGCCTACATATGAGACAAAATTAAAATTTGTCTAATTTTTATTTTAAACTAAAAGCCAAAAAAGCAAATGCATCGCGTATTTTAACTAACTATATACTCTACATCAAAAGTCCGTTAGAAGTGATTCAATTAACTTAATAATTTTAAAAGCTGCCACGCATACGAACGATTATGCAGCTTCGACCTCAACAAAAGTCCTAACGATGATCAAAAGCCAGCTTCTTCTTTGTCTTGACGTACAAACAGTTGCTCACGGCCCAACTTAAAGAGCTGTCTGGAGTCTAGTGATGAGAATTCGTATGTTGACATCGGCGTTTGAAAGGCTTACAGAACTACAGCTTTGGCGAAATTTTTTAACTTACATCACTGTACTGTTCAATCTTCCAACGCGTTTTGCCCAAGCCACATGTACGCTATGCAGACCTACTTTATTGGCCAACTCCTGTGAAACGGCAAACGTTATTGCGAAATCACGGATTTGGAACTAAATTTTAGGTACACTTAATTAGTAAAACACTGACTTTATTTTCTTTAATTTTCAGGCTTCCTTCTAGCAATATCCTGTGGTATTTACCCATCAGGCTGGGGAAGTGTTGAATTCAAGCAAGCTTGTGGAAACGATGCTAATTTTTACAAGCTGGGCCACTGTAAATTGAGCTGGGCGTTCTTTGTGTTTGTGGCAGGGGCTGGCGCCGCCTTTATTTGCGCAATTTTGTCGACACGAGGGGGAAAACAAAAGAAGAGGTCGTATTCACGAACTAATATCGAGAGATCGAACAGTTTTTTGGTGTAATAAGCAGCACATCACTTTGAACCTGAGCCTGAAGAAGCTGCGATGGAGAAATATCCACGAGACGTTTTATACCAACAACTGATGTCACACCTCACCAATCACTACACAACGCAAACAGCGAAATGAACCAATCAGAAATCAGAGCCAACACCGTGTAACTTGTGCGAAGCGCGGGAAAACGCGCTTGCAAGTCATGATTGGTTTTGGTTTGGCGTCTTATTGGTTGAAAAACACGTTTCATATCCTTTTCCGGTATCTATTCAGAGCTAACGTCAGAGCTACGATATCGTTTTTCTGTCCAATCAGGTGACTCAAACCAAAACCAGTCGACGTGACTTCGCTCACGTGGTTTCCCGCGTTTACAGCCGGTGGCACGTTTTCCCGCGCTCGGGCGCTGGTTTCCCACCGTGGACGCCTTGACCAGTCAAATTGGGCTTTTGCGGAGATTTCTGATTGGTCCGTTGCAATATTCGCAGATGAAGGAATGGACTTTGAGATTTCAGTATTAGAAAAGATATAAAACGCTCTGTATACGGGTAATCACAGTTATCACCAAGACAAATGGTAGCGAAAAGTAGCAAAACCCATGAGCAAAATAGAAAACTTGTTACAACACGTAGACGGTCTATTAAAGTCACTTTGTAAACACTTAGATACAACTCTTGTACTCCTGATGTACACTTAATAAAAATATCAACCGTTACCTTGGCTCTATGTGTGCTTGTAGCCAACGACACTTATTTGATTAGCAACTTCAGACTTCCTGGAAGTTGATTTAGATAAATAAACCGCAAAGCAACTTTTGAAAAGCTGATCTTTGAGCGTTAGCTTTTCAACGGAGCAAATATTCGAAAATATGTGGTTCGATAAATGGATACTCTCGAAACATCATCAGCTTTTCAAAATTCGCTACGGCGGTTTATTTACCTTGATATCAACTTTGCAGTTGATAATCAACTGTTTCGCTTGCGTGCCGACACAGCACAACAATTTCTTTGATTTGAGAAAATTAAGACTTCACTTTTAACGCGATTTAATTTCTCAATGATCAATCAAAAGTCTCTATTTCGGGTTGTTCATATTTCTTAACAATGCATCAACTCTGCAAACAGACTGTCCTTTTCTTCCCCCCCTCTCCTTCGTTACAGGTAGACGGCGAGAACACCAAGAGAACGTTTGACCCTTAACACCGCTCTCTTGCCAAAGCTCATGTGTTTATATCGACAATTTCGTCGGCGAAAGTTATCGATCTTCCCAAGCCTGCCACATTGATAAGGGTCCGTTGCCTAGGCCTGTTCCGGGTGTTCGGTTTATAGTTGAAGAACGGCGAGTGGAAAGAATGGCAAGGAGTTTGGGTTAATGGTAGAAGGCGAGAAAAAGCCCTCGCTCTCTTATACTACCATTCTCGTCCCCATAGCCCTTTCGTTTCTCTTAGCCGGCTGCGCCTTGGCACGAGAAAACGAAGTACTCTGGAGAGGGTCCTGAAGGGGGGGGTTCTAAATCCCATTTCCCAGCCAAAATTTTGCCTAAATCCCATTTCCCAGCCTATTTTTTGCTCAAATCCCAGTTCCAGCAGTGAAATTTTTGGTAAATCTCAGTGCATGAAAAATCAAGGCTCAAACGCACAATACGTGCAGTAACTGTGTTGTTTTAATTGTCCCAAATCCTGTTTTTATTTCTGCTAGTTGAAATTGGTAAATCCCTTTCGTTTTCTGAAATTTCAACTCAACACATCCGTATTAACGTTTTCTCCAGTTCTTTGAGTGAGCAGTTCAGAGGAATGTCTTATTCACAATTTTCCGTGTGTGTTACTAGGTTAGTAGAGGAATTGCCGTCACATGTTTCGTCCAGTCTCGTACCTCGAGTCTCCGTTCCATACTGCGCAATCTTGACGTCACGAGCGACTCTCAAAAGCTCCGTTGCAAGATTGATTTTGATTGATTTTAAAAACAATAAAATGGCCGTAAGTAAACACCAAGAAGATCGTTGAGTCATGATTTTTAAAGCTAAGCATGCGCAATTCAACCGGAAGTCCGATATTGTTGGACTTCCAATCAGAACCTTCCAGGCTCGCTCGTTTCCAGATCGCTGTTCAAAGGGAACGACGACCCTGGGTACGAGGATGTGTTTCGCCCATATTGGATTACGCTAGTTGGAGCATGCTCAGTCATAGCTGTTCCGCTGAGTAACTAAATCACCGACAGGAAAATTGACCGCTACTTGAAAGACACTTGCGTGCAGGCGTTCGTTTCGTTTCAGAGTTTTCAACATTGTAACTATGCCTTGAGGAATATTAATGAGCCTGAAATATATGTTTTTTTCGTGTACTGACGTGCTTCCCATTCCCATTTTCTGGTTGTGAATCCCAGTCCCAGTGACCCAAATCCCATTTTCCCAGTAAAAGCATGTGCAAATCCCAGTAAAAATAGGCAAATCCCAGTTCCCATTTTACCCCTTCAGGACCCTCTCTGGAGACACAGGATTTCCAGTCCTACCTTATTGTAGGAGATTAACGCTTGTGTTAATAAAGGTATTTGAAATTAACTTGAATTGAAGGAAAAGTTACTTTCTAATAAAGGAAATTAATGCGAAAGAGGGGGAAACATTTCAAAATGAAGGAAATTAACGCGACAAATACAAAAGAAAAAATCTTGTTGAGACAACAGGAAAACGTTTTAATATTTCAACACTGCGTATAATCCTTAAGGTAAGGGTTTAGCGAAGGGATCTAGCCGCCTGGAGCATTCTTCACAGTTTCAGTAGTACCGGTAGATTTCCACACTGATGAAATAATGCCTTTTCCTAAGAGCCAAAGACGTCTGGACTGTATCGAGAAATTGGAGCCAACTGGCAAAATAATGGAAATAAAGGTCATGGAAATTAACGCTCCACTTAATTAACGGTGCGGAAATTAACGTTAACAAAACTTAACGCGACTTAAAATAACACGATTTTTTGAAATTCGCGTTAATTTCATGAAGGTTAGTTTCCTATAATAAGGTAGATTCTAGGACTTTCGGTCTTCATGTATGCACCGCAGTCATGATGTTTCAAAAGAATGTATGAGTCGTTACGTTTTTGACTTCCATTTAGGAATTCTTTGTTCCAAACAGCCAATCCAAAAAAAAATCGAACTGATTAATTCAAAAATCTTATTTCCCCAGAGCCCTTTGTTTTCTCGTGCCAAGGCCCAGCCGGCTAAGAGAAACGAAAGGGCTATGGGGACGAGAATGGCCTTCTACCCCACACCCGTCCTCTACTTTTTCGCTCGCCTTTTTCCCGCAGCTCCCCAACTAACCAAACGCCTGAAACCTGCAAGTGGACTCTAAGGCCCCGTCCACACTGACCCGGGTAAATTTGAAAACGGAGAAATTTGAAAACGCCGCGTAAAATGTTTTCCGTCCACATTAACCCGGGTAAATTTGAAAACGATACGCTTCATTAGTGAGTAAAAGTAAAAGTAAAGTCTTTATTTAACGAGGGTAGCACTAAAATAACATAAAAAATACTAACAAACCAGTGACCCTCTAAAATTATTTACAATAAAATATAAAAATACACTATTTCACGCTCAAAGTCCAAACGCTCATTGGTGAGCGTTTTTGAAAAGCTCCGTTTTCGGTGACCGAAAACGCCGTTTCAGTGTGGACGGTTGGCCTAACCGGAGAAAAAAAGATGCGTTTTCAAATTTACCCGGGTCAGTGTGGACGGGGCCTAAGAAAAACACAGGACCAGTTATTTACATGTCATTGAATAAGAATGTCATGCCTTGTTCTACACAGCGTTCCCACAAATGGCCCTGAATTCCGTAGTTGCTCCTAAACAGGCTGTTAAACAGGCACGTGGTATTTTCTAGCGGTCTTTATTTCTCCAAACTGGAGATGGGATCGATCGTTGTGGATGTCTAACAAAGTCATTCAATGATGTAATGTATATGAAATGATTCATATATGAACTGCGGATATATATGAGAGTGATAAATGATCGTCGCAGTGAATTTCCAATTTAAGCAATTGGAATAAAGAAGCCTGAAAAAAATTCAGGGCTTCAACGGGATTCGAACCCGTGACCTCCGCGAATACCGGTGTGATGCTCTACCAACTGAGCTATTGAAGCCACACATTGGGAGCAAGGTCAATTGTGAGTTCATATTTTCCCGTGAGAGGAGTGAAATGATGTAATGTATATGAAATGATTCATATATGAACTGCGGATGTATATGAGAGTGATAAATGATCGTCGCAGTGAATTTCCAATTTAAGCAATTGGAATATTCTTTATTCCAATTGCTTCTTTATTCCAATTGCTTAAATTGGAAATTCACTGCGACAATCAATTATCACTCTCATAGTCATTCAAGCAGGCATCTCTAAGTTCAATCCACTTGCAAACAAAGGTAAAGTGAGCAAAAGATAGCAAAAAGATAACTTCTAACAAAAAGTTACTCTTTTATTACACTAACACTATAAAATACAACCACTTTGCTAAGAACAACACAAGTCAACAGCCGTACTTTCAAAGAGTAGCTTACAACGAACCATATGTGTAAGTAAGAATGAAAATTTAATGCTGATCAAAGAAATTTTCATTGCTTAATTACCTACAAATGCAATCAGAGACCAGAGGCAGAGAGTGGCTTCTGATTTGCTGAGTTAAACAATCCAACAGAAAGAAATAAATAGAACAAAAAAAGTAGTAACAACAGTACATGATGAATTTCAGAGCCAGTTCCTGCTAAGATCTCAGTAAACTGCACTACCCTTAAAAAAAGACGTTTGTGCTGCTACATGCATCATCTTCCATCACAACTTCCAACCAAACTTGTATTACAATCCAACATCACTGTACAGTTTATTTTTCAAGGGGAGCATAATTTAACAGTTTTTCGATCAAGTCCACGTGAGAAAGAAGCATTCTTCGACAACAGTACCTCTTTAGTCCCAGGGCATCAAGCGCATCTCTAGATGGATAAAAGACAAAGTAAGATCATTAGATAAACTCGAGTTACAGGCTTTGTTTATGAGCTTAATTATTTTACAGCTCTGAAAAGTAGGAACTGGTAAATAATGTTCGCAGTACTAAACAGGGCCAAAAAGCTTGTGACTTTAAAAACTATCTTGTTTGAATCATATCTACCCTTAGACAAGAAGAGCCTCCTTGAATTTTTGCCAAAATACCAGTTAATAATAATGATAAGAAGAAGAATAAGAATAACAACTTTATTTAAACACGGTAAAAAAGTTTAAAGTTAAAAGCTTGTGAGCCCGTGTACAAATTCAAAATGTAAAAAGACATATAAAAAGACATCCTAAAAATATTGAGAAGATAGAAAATATGTTATAATAACAATTTAAAAATTCAATAAAATTTAAAAACATCATCGTTCAGTCTGACAGTCTGCGCGGATAACGCCTTAAAGCTAAGATTGTTTTGCGCAAAGGTTTAGCAAGGAAAACTAGATTGAGCCACACTGATTTCCTGGTGGCAACAACTACTGCATAAAGAAAATACAGGACTTTGGCAGGGACTTTTCCGTGTCTAAACCCAGAAAGAGTTAAGACTATGGCAGGCCCTTCTTGTAGGGAATTCCTTTTTTCTGGCACAGGGCTAATAAAGTGCTGTCTGATCACCTGGGACAAGTATAGATTTTCCCGCTGGGCAAGTGACTTTTCAAGCTCACTTTTCCAATGGGCAAGGACCCAGGCAAGTCATCTGCCAAAAAAGTAAACTAGTCTACTGAAGGCAAACATGCATCTGTCCCGGGGAAGTAACATTTGAGAGCTGCATGTCTGAAGGGCAAGGTAGAATTCAAGATTTTTTCAAAACCTGCTGACAGTCCCAAATGTCCACTATTTTGACATGCAAAATAGTGGGAAAACACATCCACACTCTGGGATCGAGATATGTTCAGAACATCTTCGGAATACCTCGGACGTCCTTGGAAAACTTCGGACATGGTCGTATCATCTTTGGAAATCCTGGCACTCTCAGGATAAAAATGTCACACCTTTGACCCAGAAAAAGTTGGCAGGTATATAACTCTTTTAAAAACACCCTATTGTATCTTTGGCATGTCATGTACTGAGAATGCACCCTGGAATCTTTGAAAATCAGAGGAATCTAGAATGCAATGGCAAAAAAAACTTTCTAGTTTACCACTTAGGCCATCCCGTTTTTTTCTCTGTTTAGCGTCATCCGACCAACCCAGATTTTCGCGTTTTCAAAAAAAATGTTATACAGAAGGTAATGAAGGCAATGACACATTATTTTAAATAATAGTTCATCCTTTTTACGCTGTTCTCGCTTGAGTTTAACCTCTACGTCGATTTTTCCTTCCTCCATTGCCGCCATGTTGACTTTGTAACTATGTCTTCTTGTTTCCAGGCTCCATGATATTATGCTGAGGTACCGGGCCTCCTAGTTCCAGACTCCTTATCCACTTTTTTTTTGTTTTTTGTTTTAATTCCGACCGACCAACCCAAAATCAGAAGGAAAACACATACAACGATAAACAGAAAAAAGGGGATGGCCTTATTCCAAACCATCCCAGACAATTTAAGCCATCTACATTTTCGTGATTTCAAAAGTCGAGGGCGGTTAGGAAATAACCAGATCCCTTATTATCTGGGATGTTTCTGACATATGAATACCAGGCTTAAATCATATTCTGTTTTGACGTTCATTTCATGTGAAAACTATACTCACCCCTCTGTGTACTCCGCTTGCAGTAAGCCAAGATAAGATTCCCACTTGTTCCCGATCACTTTCCCACACGTAAAACAACGAATTGGAATAATCATGATCTTCAAAGAATTCGAGAACAAATAGGAACGTCAGTAAGCTTATATATATCGATCAAAGAACTCGAGACGTTAGACTCTGCACGTGGAAATGACAGGAAATCAACACGATCAAAAGCGCTGCAAAACGCACTAAAAAGCTATAAAAACTACATAGCGACGCACTCAAAAGATCAAAATATCAATTACTTTGAAAAGAAAGTTATCAATTTACCTTCTACGACCACCAAACTATGAAAATTACAGAAAATATCGAAGCAATTCTTCGTTTGCTTCGAAAGGCACAAAACGTCATTTGCAAGGCGCTAGATTCCAGTGTCTCACGGACAAAAGTGCATCCGCTGAAGAGAAACACTGCAGGCTCCAGTCGTCTCAGGTCAAACCTTCTAAAAGATGGCTGGTAGAGGTATCGGGTTTGGATTGTCTTCTTTAATACGAGGGTTTCGTAGGCCCTGCTGCCAGGTTTGTAACGCATTTTATGTTTTAGTGTGTTCCGGTGTAGTCCCTTTGGAACGAAAACTTTTTGGCGATAAAAGCTAGATTTTTCTTTCGCCGTGAGCCATTGCACGCGTTGCTCGACCAGACTGCGTGCATAATAATTAACTTGGCATTGGTGAGCTGATATTAAATAACCCTACTGTCAAACGCTATAAAGTATACAGAAAGGCCGCATTTTTATGATATATTTTTGTAATGCCTGGCCAATAAATATATTATTATTATTATTTTCGTGGAGGGTCCAGTTGAAATTAACAGGGGGTTTCACATTTTTCCATTGTCTTTTTGTAGAGTGTATTTCGGGCATATCAAATTGCATAATTATAAACAAAAACATCGTATATTTTTATTCCATGTCACTAGAATTTTTCCTTTTTGCTGTTTTATTAGCACCCATGAAATCATTAATAATTCAAAAAACTGTCCATTGATTGCTAAACAACAGTAGTTAAAAGCTTATTGTTTGTACATTTGTACAAGTAATTTTCTGCTGTGATAAACATTTCTATTCAATGGACATCAACAGATCTACCTTAGAGGAGTGCAGACTTCGGCAATTCCAAAGGATCAGGTCTGTTTTCAGTCATAGTAGGGATGGTTTTATCCATCAATCTCTTCCTTTTATGCTATCTTAAATAGTCTCAGGGATGACTCCCTGGAAAATAGTTAAGAATATGCCCACTACTGGACCGTAGAAACACTTGCACCCTGCACCATGAAAACCTATTTTATGACTCTTATTGAAACTAAACATGGCAACAAGATATCTAGAGGACTTCCGTAAAGTGTAGCTTTCAGTAATGGACACCTCCTATGGGCAGATACCTCCAATAAGTGGACAGTTCAGGTGGACACTCAGTCAATGAAGGTCCCAGCCACATACAAATACAGCAGAACCCCGGTAACTCGAACTTGGATAACTCGAACAACCCCGCTAACTCGAACATACTTCCATTTCCCTTGGATTTGAACTCACTTTAAAGTCATTTTCACTCGGTTAACTCGAACTCGGATAACTTGAAAACCCCACTAACTCAAACTAAATTTTGTTTCCCTTGATCAAAATTGGGGTCAAATTTACCCCGATAACTCGAATTCCGGTTCTTGCAACTCGCCACGGTTGCCCATTGATTAGAGCAACAAAACAGATCACCTATTTGACAGCCTTTTTCCACTCTTATCCTAAGAATTTATGATCGTATTAGAGTTTCTGACAAGATAAGTTTAATTTGCACTGTGCTGTATACTGAGGTGCTGAAAAATCAGTAAGCTATCAATTATTAACTTGGCAAATTAAATATTCAATCTACCCCGATAACTCGAAACCCCGCTAACTCGAACGGTTTTTCGTTTCCCTTCAGAGTTCGAGTTACCAGGGTTCTACTGTACTACATTTTTAACTTTCCACAAATGGGCACTTTCTCTCGTCTCGAGGCTGTTCACTTCTGTGGGGTTTAAACTGTATGTTGAGTGGTCAGACTATTCATCAGAAATTTCCAAAACTTAAGAACCTCTAGCTTAAAGTGCAAGAATGCTCTTTGGGAATCTGTCCCATAAAAGGGTGACCCTATTCCAGGCCGTATTGTACCATAAACATGTACCAGTAATAATAATAATAATAATAATCATTTCTATAGCGCAAATATAAATCACTGTTGATGAAAAACTTTAAATATTATTATATTAATTAATAATAACATCTTTGTAGAGATGCAATTCTGTTGTAATTTCTTTTCCTATTCTCACTTTTGTGTTTTTACAGCTTTTTGACAAGATTCTGATTGCCAACCGGGGAGAGATAGCATGCAGGGTGAGTAATACATTGTATTTTATTATTTGCTTTTTTCACAGCGAAATAACTGTGCTATTTGCAATTTTCAGGTCATGAAAACATGCAAACGTCTTGGAATTAAAACTGTTGCAGTGTATAGTGAAGCAGATGCAAATGCTGTGAGTTGTCATCAAAATACATTTTCTCCTTACATGTCTTTATCCTCTTCTTACACTTCAAGTTTGGAGAATTTGACCACCTATCTGATCTTAATTTAGTTATTATTTTTGTGAGGACAAGCTTAAGCAAAGGTTGTATTGATATTAAAATGTGTTTTGCATTTGTAGCTTCATGTGAAAACTGCTGACGAAGCATTTTGTGTTGGTCCTCCACCAACCAATCAGAGTTATTTAAACATGGAGGCCATAATGGAGGCAATAAACACCACTGGAGCACAAGCGGTAAGGCAGTTCCATTGAAGTTTATTTTTCCAAAAATTTGCTACTGGTGTATCTCATATGAGAGTTGTCATGGCCTAATGGCTGCTGAGCTGGGTTCTGGATCAAGAAGGGGTCCAAGTTCAAGCCCTGGATGGGATCTCTGTGTGGCTTTCTTACGTGTAGGTATTGGCAACACTTTACTCTTGCCATGCCCTTCTTCCGGGGGCGGGGGGGGGGGGCACTCCCATATATGAGCTATATACGTATGTGTCGCTATCAAGGGTATGGTTTTTAAGCAGTTTAGTTTGGGATAGGATATAGAAATCAGTGCCTCTTAGTCTAGAACAGGGTATCATTTGCCAGGAAACTGATCAGTAGTATGAGGAATTAATTCCAGAATAGAAATAGAAACTAGGAAGAGGAAGAGGCCTTCTTAAACGTAAATAAAATTATTGCGGCAACGTTGTTGACAGATGGTTTTCCATTAAAAACACAAATAGTGATACAGTTCTAAAAAAAGCAAGTCTGGGATACGGTAGGGATTTTCGGTGTTTTGTCTAGTAAAGGGTTGCGAAATCAGCTGAACATGGTCTAGTATAGGGTAAGGGTTTCAGAGTCCCAGCGGCACACCCCCACCCAGAAATATATAGAGTACCCCCTCCCGGGGGCCCTTTTTGCCTTGACAAGTGGTAATCTTTCATGTACTGACAATAATTTTTCAATTGTCTTGCAGGTTCACCCAGGATATGGTTTTCTATCAGAGAACAGCAAGTTTGTTTCTATGCTGGTAAGAGTTACTGCTAGTTCAGCATTAGGTGGTATATCAAACGCAAGAGACAGTACGTTATATATGTTGTGGTTTAATTTTATCTATGGTTTAAATTTTTTCAAACCAGTTTGATTTTCATTTTCCTTTGTTTCAGATTATGATAATGAACATAAGACAATGAAAAATAAAAATCAAACTGGTTTGAAAAATTTTAAACCAAATATAAAATTGAACCACAACATATACATTCAATTGCACTTATTTAGCTGAGTATTTTTGACAAAAATCAAGGGTTTTGCAAAGTTCGCGACACTAGCCTGCACTGCTGGTGTTTTTGTTTGGCAAATATGTTTCACACTGTATAAAGCTGCCATCTTGGATTCCAAAAGGAAGGCGAAGAGAAGAGAAGGTGGGGGGCGGGGTGGGGGGCATGGTGAAAGTTTGACATGCTCACTACCACCTCCCTAGTCCACTTTTTACTCACTCCAGACTTCCTCAATCTTACCGATCAAATAATATGGCGCCTTAAGCACTGTTGGAATATTCAGCACTCCCCAACCAAAACGTATGCCTGCTATGCAGGCTAGCAGGACACAGTTTCAACTACAAGTCTTGATATACTTAAAGGTTTACATTGCAATGGCTATTTGCTTTAAAGAAACATAATCATTATACATCAATATGTGCTATTTTTCTCTAATACATTTATTTTCATACTATCAACAGGAAAAAGCTGGTGTTGCCTTTATTGGTCCAAAAGCATCAGCTATGCAAGCCATGGGTGATAAAATCCAGAGTAAACTGATCGGCAAGAAGGCTGGCGTGAACATCATCCCTGGGTTTGAAGGAGTAGTCAAGGTGAGAGTTAAGTCAGCTGATGCAGGACATCGTTTTGCTGTGCAAACTCAGAAGGACAAATTATATGCAACTAAGATTAAACACAAAAAAGAAATCAAAACTATTGTCTGATTAATAAAATGGTTGCTATTATGATTAAAATTTTAATTCACATTCAAGTTTGATCTTTCCTTCAGGATGACGAGGATGCAGTCAGAATAGCAAATGATATAGGTAAGCTCAAAATCTTCATTCCTTGCTAATAATATGTTGACCACCCATTGGGTGAATTATGAGTTACAAATATCATGGAAAGCAGTCAGGATGGCCCATCTGGCTATGTGCTTGCTTAACACTAATATGGGGCTGGCCTGTTTTTGGTCAGGAATCACGTGTATTTGGGTTGATTTTGTTGTTAGTTCTAGTCAATGGGCTCTTTGAAGCTAACTCAGTCACACGGTACAATGTCCCTCTTACAGGGCTGCAAATAACAGTTGGACATCGGACATTGGCGGACCAAATTTGCTCATGTCCGACAAAATCCCAATTGTGGTTAGACATAATGTCCAGACAATTTTTGATCATTAGGATAAATCATTTTACAGCAACAATAAATGAAAGGTCTGACAGTAGGACATATGTACTTTAAAGTGAAAAAAATTATTTGCAGCCCTGTCCTCATTAGAGAGCAAGCTAGGTGCTGGGGCCCAGGAGGGGGGGGGGGGTACTCCCGCTTGTAAATGACGGGGATGATCGAATGGAGGCAAAACTCAGGACCCAAAAAAATCCCTCAGTCTTCCGACATTACCCAAAAAAATCCCTGGACCGAAAATAATCCCTAAAAAAATTCCTTGTCAAATTACCCCTAAATTGCCAAGAGGGGCAATAATATAACACAAAGAATACCATAAAAATTTGAACGCTCGTGTTTGTTTATTCATCATACCATAATTACGCCACTTGAGGCACTTTAGTTCGTTTTTATTACCCCAAAAAATCCCCTCTTTAAATCAAGTGACCCAAAAAAATACTTGCCAAATTTTCCAACCCAAAAAAATCCCAGAATCGAAAATTTCAAACCCAAAAAAATCCTTCGATCATCCCCGTCATCTACAAGTCGGAGTACCCCCCTGGGGTAGCATGCCCTTCGGCAAGGCAGATTTTATACCAGGTGCCTATTGGCTAAAAAAGGCTTTAAGAGGTTTTCTACAGACCCGTACTCCGGGTTCTCCTTATTTGATAATTCAAATATTTTCATTGTTAATTTCTAGGTTACCCAGTCATGATCAAAGCTTCTGCTGGTGGAGGTGGCAAGGGAATGAGAATAGCTTGGAATGACGAAGAAACAAAGTGAGAAGTTTTGAATTTAGTGTATAACCAGAAATTTTAATATCATTTTGAAGTACTAGTTGGCTACCCTTGTGAATCACCAATCTGAGAGCAATAATATTAGAGCTGAAAACATTTCCCTTTTATAGGAAGCTGAATTTTAGCTGGCAATTCATAAAATTTATATAGAATACCTGCCAGGACTCAGAGGTCTTATCAAAAGTACTTCTCAAACTCTTTAATAATGCATCTAGTTAAAACAAAGGAAATCAGAACCGTGACGGAGTTTGGAAATGTGATCTTAATTAGCATAGATTTTGACGATTTTATTTTTCCGTTTTCATTGTAGTTTAGTTTCGATTGAGAAGATATATCAACCACTCGACAGAGTGTTTCATCACATTTCAAAACACCTCGAAGTTCGTCAAAAATACCCCGCTGCGCGTCGTACTTTCAACTCTCTTCTCGGTGTTTGGAAATGTGATGAAAAACGCTGTCTCGTGTTTGATATATTACTTCCAGCACTGACATTTTATTTCAAGACATAGCTGTTAGTTATTGATTTAAAGCCATTTAAACACTGCTAATAACTATTGCTTTATCAGGGAGGGATTCCGGCTTTCATCTCAAGAAGCTAGTTCCAGCTTTGGAGATGACAGGCTGCTAGTAGAGAAGTTTATCGACAATCCGAGACACATTGAGATTCAGGTATGATCTTTCAGCAATCATTAATCATGCTTCTTTTGAATGAATGTGATTGTGAGATTTGCCATTTCAGTTCGTAGCTTAAACAGTCATTAAATGTGTAATCTAATATGGAAAATATTATATAACAAGGATGGACAAGAATTATAAGTTATTATTTAAATTATGATGTTTAGTGTGCTTTTGATAACAGTATATCAATGTGGTTTTAATTCCATTCTTAATTTTCTTTTAAGGTACTTGGAGACAAGTATGGAAATGCTGTAAGTTGAAAATTTATACTTCAGTTCTGTATTTTTTTATATAATTTAATATTTTGTATGTACACTGTCAGCTCTATAATAAATTTCAACCTCTAAATAATAAAAAATATAATTATTATAAGGGGGCACATGCTTTTTGCTAAATCTTGTTTCCTGAAGTTTTCAATTTTGTGTGACACTTAGGTTTATGTAAATGAAAGAGAATGTTCTATCCAGAGACGAAACCAAAAGGTCATTGAAGAATCGCCAAGGTAATAAATGAATTTGTATTCAACAAGAGGGAAACTGAACTTAAGTATAAGTTATTTTCTATTTTTTATCTGTAATTAAGTTTAAAGGTCCACATCAGTCCTAGGCTGCCATCTTTATAGACCTTTGTTTTCAAATAAAAAAAAAGTATGTATGTATGTAGCTCAGTAAAATAACTGCATGTTTTCTTGTAGCCCATTTGTGGACCCAGACATGAGAAGGGCAATGGGTGAACAAGCTGTTGCGCTTGCAAAAGAAGTTGGATACGACTCTGCTGGTACTGTTGAGTGTTTGGTCGACTCGCAGAAGAATTTCTACTTCCTGGAAATGAACACTCGTTTACAGGTGGAACATCCCATCACTGAGATGGTCGCTGGGGTTGATCTTGTGGAACACATGATCAGAGTTGCTGCAGGTATGAAATGTTGCATACATATATGTGACTGTATTGGCAATTCAGGTTGGAGACGCAGTGGCCTAATGGTTAGCGTGCTGGACTCTGGATCAAATGGTCTGGGGTTCAAATACTGGCCAGGGTCACTGTGTTGTGTTCTTGGGCAAGACATTTTACTCTCATAGTGCCTCTCTCCACCCAGGTGTATAAATGGGTACTGGCAACATAATGCTGGGGGTAACCCAGTGATGGACTAGCATCCCATCCAGGGGGGAAAAGAAATACTCCTTATCACATAATGCTACAGAAACCAGGATAAACTCCGGCAAGTATGGTCCACTTGCCCCAAGGCTTTACCTACCTTTGTATTGGCAATTTAGGGCTGTCATTAAGGGCTGTAACACGTACCCGGTAACACGCGTGTCTGAGTTCACTCAATGTTATGGGTGAAAATGTTGATTGCCGCTTATTGGTGTTATGTTACACTTGCATACCTGTAGACTGAAATGTTATGGTTGATAACTTCAATGTAACAGCTGCTTAAAAACATAATGACAGCCCTGGGGCATGACTTAGAAAGGGGTACCAAGAAGTGGAGAGCTTCATGTAGCTCTTGTGCCATGTTTGTACCTTGCCGAGATTAGTTTCTGGCTGCTGAAATAAGAAACAGTGAACTGTCTTTCTTTTTAATTAACCCCCTTTTTACGTTTAGGTCATCCCCTGAGCATCACACAGGCTGATATTCCAATCAATGGCTGGGCAGTGGAATGCAGAGTGTATGCTGAGGTGAGGCAGTGGAACTTTGAGCAGCCATTATTCCCTGACATTCCCACATGTATGTTGACATGACTGTTTGAAATGCTGGCACTTGGGCCCCTTAGTGATTGCTGTAATCTTAGAATTTGGTGGTACAACTACATCAAGACGATTTCCCATAGTTTTATGATTTGCTTTATTGCCATAACCTTCCTGTTACATGTAGCTATAGATATGCATCAATAAAATTGTGTAAGAAGAAATTATTTGTATAACATGAAGTCTTCTCTGTTTAGGATCCATACAAGAATTTTGGTTTACCCTCGATTGGAAGGTTGTACAAGTACATTGAGCCAACACATCTACCTAATGTGAGTGTTTGCCGTCATTGTTGCTGTTGTTGTCGTCATTGTCTTCATTGGTGGAATACCCTGTAATCATCATCATTAAATTTGTTTCCCAGTTCCATAGGTCTGCAATGTGTGCAAAAGGGCTACTGTGTGTACAGCTACAAAGCTATCTGTACCTATTGCGTGCCTATAGTACCACTGGGGGTAAGGGGGGAAATAATTCTAATAATGATGATAATAATGATGATGATGATGATAATGATGTTAATATTATTGTTTTTCTAGCTTCCTTTTTTTTGGGTTAAACTGCTGCACTGTTCTTCATCTTGTTAGGTTCGTTGTGACAGTGGCATCATTGAAGGCAGTGAAATTAGTATTTACTATGACTCCATGATATCGAAGGTAAACTTTCTCCAGTGATTGTTGTGTAATAGTTTCAATCTTTTCATCCATTATCATGCATGTAATCTTTTTCTTGCTTTTCTGCCAGCTGCTTATAATAAAAAAAAAATCTTATTTTGTCTCCATTAGTTGGTAACACATGCACCGACCAGAAATGAAGCCCTTGATGTGATGAATAAAGCCTTGGATTCTTATGTTATCAGAGGTACTTAAGGAAGACAATAAGCAGGATTAAAAGAAAGTACAACCTTGTACAGCATAATAAACAATACCACATGAAAGAACTGCTCACTAGCTTTCATTTGAACGGTTGCACCTTTGAATTTTATTAAGCAGATTACAAGTTAGAACTTACTTTTGTACAGCATAAAAAGAAAAACACATGAAAGTACTGCTTGATAGCTGTCATTTGAATGGTTGCATCCTAGAGTTTTATCCAAAATAGCGGGATCCCACTGTACTTTGTACAACACAAAATAATTTCATAATGATATAACCTTTCAGGTTTCAAACAGGATGTGAAAGTTTTGCATTTTATAATTATATATTTAATACCTTTACTAATTAATTTTTATTACAGGTGTTACATACAATGTTTCACTTCTTCGTGATGTGCTCAACCATCCTAAATTCCGCCTTGGTGACATCACTACTAAGTTCCTCCCCCAGGAGTATCCAAAAGGATTTAAAGGTAAAATAAAAGTGAAGTAAGTTATAATCAAATAATGACTGACTGACTGAACGATCATGACCGACCAACCGACCAACCGACCAATCGACTACTGACTGACTAACTGATCATGACTGACTGGTTGATTAATTGACTGACTGACCGACTGTCTGACTGTCTGACTGACTGACTGACTGACTGCATCTGACTGACTGACTGACCGACTGACTGACTGACTGACTGACTGACTGACTGACTGACTGACTGACTGTCTGACTGACTGACTGACTGACTGACTGACTGACTGACTGACTGACTGACTGACTGGCTGGCTGGCTGGCTGGCTGACTGACTGACTGACTGACTGGCTGGCTGACTGACTGACTGGCTGGCTGGCTGGCTGACTGACTGACTGATGACTGACTGACTGACTGACTGACAGACTGACTGACTGAATGACTGACCAATTTGTTTATTGGATCGTTCATTGGTTCATCCAACTCTAATCCTCTGTTCGTTCGTTCGTTGTAATTTGTGGATGTGCTCAAACTTGCATGAGTCTTTGAACATTAATACTGGTTTCAATTTACAACAGGTCATCAGTTGACAGAGGAAGAAAGAGATGAATTGTTGGCGACAACAGCTTATTTCTTTGTGCAAAGAGCAAGAAAGGCAACAGCATTCAAGAACCAAAGCAAGTAAGTAAGAAGAGATACTCATGGAGAGCTGCGTAAGTAAAGCTGGCTTAAAAGTTTTTGATGCTTGGTGAAGTATGAGACAACTCAGGTTTGTGACGTCTATTGGGAGGGGAAAAAAAAAAAAAAAAAAAAAAAAAAAAAAAAAAACAAAAAAGATTCGCATATAACTACATACCCCTGTAGAAGTTAATTTATATGAGACAGGCCCTATAACAGTTTAAGTCTGCATGCAAGCCTTGTAGCCAATCAGGCTGGAGCTTATCCTAGTTTCCTTAGCATGAAGCGACTTGGAATATTCATGCTCTGCCTAGATGCGATGCTAGTCAATCACAGCCTGAAGGTTAATAATAATAATAATAATAATAATAATAATAATAATAATAATAATAATAATAATAATAAAAATAAACCTTTACCATACCCATACACCTGGGTGAAGAGAGGCACAATGAAAGTAAAGTGTCTTGCCCAAGAACACTGCACAGTGATCGGCCAGAGCTCGAACACAAACCGCTTGATCCAGAGTCCAGTGCACCAGCCATTAGGCCACCATATACCGACTAAATGATGAAACTTTTTTATGTACACCTAGCATTTACATCGGGATATTTTTTTCTTTTTTAGCTTGGAACATCAGCCAACCATAGAAAACGCACAATAGTGGCTATTAAAATACGTCATCTGATAAATCTCTGCAACCATTTTAATTTGTTTGTTTTTTTCAGGCTCAATGCTGTGAGTAAGAGTCAGGCCTCCTGGGATCTTGTGATTACTCTGCAGAAGGCAGATTATCCAATGACGGTGACGTCAAAACCAGATGGGAGTTTCCAGGTCAGATGATTAAATTTGAGAAGTCCAATAACATACCTACTAATTCACAACAAACCCAACAATAATGGCTGGATTTTCTAGAACAGAGTTTTAGAATTGACAAGAACCAATTAGGAAGTGAGGATGAATTACGATGACGAGGATGGAAACACATTGTAATGTGGACATTTAGCGGTTTAAACCTGAGTATCGAAAATAATTCGCATTTTGGGATTTGCATCACTAGCTTAGTGATTGCTCTAAAAATCTCCCGCCTCTTGTAGTTAAACAAAATCCAGTCGTGACTCGTTCACGCACGTTTTCCCGCCCTTTGCATCAACTACATGTTTGATTAGTTCATTGGATTGTCTGTGTCTTTTGTGATTGGTCAGAGCTGTTGCATGGTGTTGGTTTTACAACACTCAATTGAAAACCGCTCTTACACTCCCGAGACAATGTTAGAACGTGGGACTCGCATTTCAGATTTGGAATCAGATGTCTGAAATTTTGCTAAGTTATTTTAACATGGATTTTCTTAAACATATAGTGATGTATGTTTTTAATAGGGATTCATTAAGAGTTAATGCTAAAGACAACTGTTTGTTTAATATTCGTTACAGGTCACCATCGACGGAAGACAAGTAGATTTTAGCACTTCATCTGGCTTGTCAGATCCAGTATTTGGAGCCAACATCAATGGAAATGACGTTCTGTTACAGGTTAGAACATTACAAGTGTAGATCACATACTGTTTGTCACTCCTTTTTTTCGCCATACTGAAGAAAAATGTACAGTTTCTAGTTGTGATATTTCATTGAGTTCGGTAACATGTTTGCATATTTTAGCAGAGTTAACATTTTAACCTATCTATTATCAGCAATACGTTTTATTCAGCAATACGTTTTATTTATTTATTCTTTTGTCTTGCAGACGTTGAAGAAAGAAGGAAATCTCTTTAACATCCAGCATTACGGAACTACGGTAAGAGCTTGACTGAAAAGTCAAACTGAAAAATGCGAGGAAAAAAACAAAATACAAGACAAATTTAAGAGGATACTGACATACAGTTATAAGAAATGATCGTGATACGATTTAACCATAGAATCACAGCGTGATAAGTTGTTCAAACGAAATAATACTGTAATTGTTTTTTGTGTTGCATCTGATTTGCTGTGAAGAAAAGAATTTTTCACTTGGTAGCACAGGCTAGATTGTGTGATGAGCATGCGAGTTGCGTGACACCTAGTCGACACTAGTCTTGGCTCCATTCCCCATTGGAAATAATAAAACTTTTTTATTACTTTTTCCCATTGTTGTACTAGTACAAGCTCCGAGTGCACACGAAAGAACAGTACGAGTACATGAAGTACATGCCAGAGAAAGTAGAGGTACGTAAAAAAGAAACAAAACAGGATTGAGCAGGATAGCATAAGTGATGTCTATCTAACTTGATTACCGTAATGATTCGATTTAGTGCCCTCCTTTCAATAAGCGCCCCCCTTCGAATCTGTTTTTGTAAATAAGCACCCCTATTCCAATAAGCGCCCCCATTCTTATTAGCGCCCCCATTCTTATAAGCACCCCTATTCTAATAAGTTCCCCTATTGTGGATAACTGCCCATACTGAAGTCATTGACGCCAACTAGATAAACTCCTCACCGTTCACCGTACAGTTCATGTATATTTACTGTTAAAATGAACAATTATTTTAAAAGTAACTGAACTGTTAACAATTTTTAACTGTTGCGGTTCCTGTTATTGTTAGATATGTTGTGGTTTAATTTTTTCTTTGGTTTAAAATTTTTCAAACCAGTTTGATTTTTATTTTTCATTGTCTTATGTTCATTAACATAATCTGAAACAAAGGGAAATAAAAATCAAACTGGTTTGAAAAATTTTAAACCAAAGAAAAAATTAAACCACAACAGATACATTTGGTTGTTTCTCAAAAAATTAAATAAGCGCCCTGTCCCGAATAAGCGCCCTGTCTCGAATGAGCGCCCTCCCTTGAGGTGCCAAAAGTAAATATAAGTGCCCTGGGTGCTAAATCGAATCATTACGGTAGGCATGCCTTGACTCAACTTGACTTTTCTTTTCTTAACACGACCTGTGACACATAACATGACTTTTCTTGTCTTGCTTCGGCATGACGCGATATGACGTAACATGTCGTGACGTCTTGGCTTGACTTGACTTTGCAAGACTTGGCGTGACTTCTTCACTTCACTTGACTTTAACTGACATTAGATGACGTGACATGACAAGGCGTGACTTCTAAGCGTGACTTGATTTTAAAGTAGAAAATTTCATACTGTGCCTTACTAACCCTATGTATGATTTTCTCTGTCTGTTACACAGGAGGACATGTCTCCATACCTAAAGTCCCCCATGCCTGGGACGGTAGTGTCAGTTGCTGTCAGTGTTGGAGAAACGGTATGTCCTATTGTTACACATGAAGGCCCGTGAAGTCACGCAAGCTTTTTACTTCATCACATGCTTCAGTCACAATGTGTTTGTGTAAAAGGCGATAGAGTGGTTTTCACTTGAGTGTTAAAAGTAATTTTTGTTTGCTTTGGTTTTGCATTACTACGCTTAGTGATTGGTTTAAAAATCCTGCGACAATTTCTTAGCCAATCAGAACTAAAACCAAAACCAATCCTGACTCGCTCACGCACTTTTTCCTGCGCTTCGTGCCTGCGACATGTATTTGTTTCGAGTTTTGATTGGCTGACTGGATTGTCCGTGTCCTTTGTGATTGGCCAGAGTTATTACTGTGGTTTTGGTTTTACGACACTCAATTAAAAACTGCCCTAACAACATCTGTTTAGGACTTATGATTTGTTCAGCTCTGGAATTTTGAAGAATGAGTCTCTAAAATTTTCTTGTTTTTATTCATTAGGTTCATGAAGGACAGGAATTAGCTGTAGTAGAAGCCATGAAGATGCAGAACAGTTTGCATGCCGGTACTTCTGGCACAGTGAGTAATATTTGACAGTATATGTCAAACATTTATGCCCGGGTTTACACGGGCAATTTTCATTTGACAATTCTTGTGTCAAATATTTTTCATCGTGTAGATGACACAACAATTATTTGTCAGCAGTCCAAAGTTTAGTGCGCCAGTAATGACTCTGGACAGCAGAGATATGCACAGAAATACGCGCGCGCAGCGCCCAGTGGAAGTTTGGGAGATTGGGGACCACATATGGCATGCTGACGCAATATTTCCCACATTTTATGCGACGAGTCGTCTTCACAAGCAATTTTCGTATATTTCATTTCTTTTTTTTGGTCACAAAAGCTAACGCGCTACCTTGTTAACAAATATATTTGTCACATAAAAACTGCTAGGCATATTTTCAATTTTATTAACTTAACTTCAGTAAATACCATACAAATGGCCATTAGCCCCTTATCAAGAAATTTCATCAACTGATTTAGCCTTTCAAAGCTATATACGGCTACCATAAGTACATATCAAATCATATATATTCCCGTAATTTCTTTTGACAATTCCCCTTTCATATTTCATCCAGGTGAAGACAGTAAATTTCAAGCCTGGAGATAAAGTCGCTGAAGGCGATATCATGGTAGAAATCGAGCACCATCCTGACCAATAGGACTGCACTGCTGACCCGTGGGGAAAACCTTTTTACAATTACACGTACAAGTGACTTCTATTTGCATTTGCAAGTGAACTTAGTTGCGCTTGCTTGCAAGAGAATTTGTTTGCACATGTAATTGGCATGGTTAAAGTGACTTTGCGCGTGCAAGGAAGTGTTGTTTGTGCGTGCAGTGTATGTAACTCCTGTTTACTCGTGCAAATGACTTCTGTTTTCACGTGCAAGGGAGTGTTGTTGGCACTTGCATAACATGTTTTTTGTTAGCCTGGTTTTTGTGGCCGGCGTTCAAAGGGGAAGAAGAAGGGGAGTTCGAGCGAGAAGAGGTGCGAGGAGAGAGCGCGTAGCGCCGGATCGGAGAAGGGGGGAAGGGGAACGCGTTCCCCTTCCCCCATTCCCCGATCGCGGCCATGCAGACTAGTTTTTTGTTAACTCGTGCAAATGACCTCTGTTTGCACGTGCAAGTGTGCGTAAGGTACTTCTCTGTGCACTCTGTGCACGTGTAAGTGTCTTTAGTGATCAGAAGAACTGAAAATTTAAATGGAGTCATCCTTTAACTTGTTTTGGGTGTAGATGGGTTTTACTGTGTGTCATAACCTCACCATTTTTTAATGTTTACGGTAAAAATGTTCGATATTTGAACGCTAGTCGCGAAAAGAAAATTTTAAAAACAATTCTGAAAGGCTATTTGGCTATCTAAAATCATTCCTGGCGTTGTAGTGAAGGTGCATTTTAGAAAATCTGTCAAGTTTCTATCTTTGCACCTATAGAAGGTATTATTGTGAAGTGATCTTTCGTTCCTATGTTTAGTCGTGTCCAAACAAGTGACAGTATCAATACAGGGCAAATGACTCCCTATATAATTTTGACCACTCCTTTTGCCGTCTTTAATCAGTTACTGCTCCTATCTAGGGAAGGAGCAGAGATTTAGATTCGATTCCATATCTTCTTTCCAGTTGGGCTGAGGAACAAGTGCCATTTTCGGGAAATCTTCATTTCAACACCAGAAGGGTTTCCGATTTTAAGTATCCAATCACGCAATAGCGCGAATACTCCGAAGACAAGTCACGTCAGCATGACGCATTAGTTTAACGTCATGTTGCTTAGCAACTTCGGGATCAAAATACCGCGGGCTCAATATCCCTAAGTCGTCAACTGGTACTTATTCCTCCCCCGACTGTTAAACGTGTGTGCAAATCTAACTATAACATTTGTTTTTGCTTTTTGAAAGGAAGTTAGAAGTGAATACTTAATGATAACTAACTAAGACAGTTTTATTGTATAGTTGAACGAGAGAGAAAAAAAAACTGAGCTAGACCTCAGTTTTAAATTCCTAATGTAAACTCACTGTTACAAAGAGGATAAACAGTATTTTAAGTGATATAAAAATAAAAACAAAGTATAAAATCTGTAACTTTTGAACCTGGAGTTGAATAAAATGGATGAAACTTTTAGTGATCTCTTAGTAGTAAATAAAATATGAGCGGGAGATCTGTATAGGCATTTACAATGGCGAGCCGATAGGCGAGCCATTGTTAACGCCCATACAGATCGGACGCAAATATTTTATTCTACTTGTGAAATGAAAACAATAAATTGAATGCAAAGTATTGTTGTGCGAATCAGTAGAGATCTGTATCAAAAGTTAATGAATACTAATTAGCTGAGCAGGAGTTTGTATCAAAAGTTAATTCTATTGATTGATTTGTATGGGGGTTTACAGCTGTGTACATGTGATCTGAATACTGTGCTGGGATTGGTTTGCACCCTCATGAATTATTAATGAATTTTACAATTGGTTTAATTATGCGCCCAATTCCCCAAATTTCATATTACTATTCAAATGAAAAAATTGATTTTCTTTACCCCAGTATCTGCAATTCACACTCCGAGATTCCCTCATCCACGAGCAAAAATGTTCGGAAAAAAATGAATAATTGCCCGAGACATAAAACGAGCGCGATACAGCTAATTCGAGAAAGGTTGTCGGAAAAAAGCACAAAAGTGCAAGCGACAAGACCGAAAGGTAGTATGGGTAGAAGTAGAGAGGTACTGCACGTGCTGAATACTAATAGGATGCAAACGCGAATTTCCACGTTTTCTTTCTCTTTAGACATGTGGAAACAAGGGACTTTTAGCCACGCTGAATTTTAAAATAATTTTCAAAACTCAAAGACATGCGACAGTAAAAGTAAAGCTACCAAAAAGGCCTCCTACATTTCCTCTAGGCGAATATGCAAAATTCAAGTGAATACCCAGACCACCTTTCCGTTTGTTTCGGTCTTCTCGTGTGTACGTTTGTCCTTTTTTTCCGACAACCTTTCTCGATTTAGCTGTCTACGAATGACGAAGCCGTCCGCGCTACTCCCTAGTGACATGCTACTCGCGGTTATCGCGTTCGCGCGTTATTCTCACGTTCGTCCCCACGGATTTTAGGGCAAACGAAATACTCATTACAGTCTTCATGTAATTAGACGTACGAAACGCCAGCTGCAGGTTTTAGTAACTTTTAGTGGGTTGTTATCAATTTTGTACTCAATCTGTGGTAATTTATTCAGTTTACTTTCAGCTCTTCGCTGATTGGTTTACAAGCAGAACTGTACTTGTTTAAAATCTAGTGCTTGAAAAAGTACTCATGTCCTTCTATCTAAAAGAATTCTCTCGCCATTGTTTCAAAAATTCATTTCACTTTATTACAGAAAGTAATTAAGGCTTTACAAAGTTCACCGCAGCGTATAATCATTTTCACATTTTTCACCTGTTTTCGTAAATATGACAATTGTGCCATGCATTAACACCTCGGAAAATCGTAACAGAAGCTAACGATTTTGTATGATTTTATAATACTCCCTTTTTACAGTGACAAATTTTGTTTATTGACAATGATTTGTCTATTGTGCATAAATTATAGATAAACCGTATTATTACACTATGTTTAGGCTTATTTATCGGTGAATAATTTCTTCGGTTTTCAAATTATGCCGGAGCAAACGTAACAGGTTCTTGTCTAACTACGGGTATAGAGAAAGCTTCACAACTTTACGCGGCTGAATTCGCTGAATTTCAGTTCGATGGCGTTGTATTTCTATCATCTCAAAATCTTGTGGTCTGTTTTCTAGCTGTCTAAAAGGTAAGAACTCCAGAAAGGCGCGGCGAAGTTTTTTAATACGCCAACAGTAAATAACAGGGTTAAAAAAAGAAGCTAACATGATAAATGTTGTACACCAGCTCAAAACAATGCTTTCAACTCGAGGTTCTATCATGTCCAAGGCTGTCACTACTCCATCTATTGTCAAAGGCAAGTAAGTCACTATTAGCGCACACAGAATCATTGTAAGGGTGTTGGCTGCCTTGTTGTCCTTCTTGACTCTTTTAGCTTCTTCTTGGGTTAGTTGTTCGGTTTCGATTCGTTTTTTCTGGCGCCTTGTCTCGGACAATATGTAGCAATAAGTGTAAGCGATAGCACCAGTGTAAACCGAAAAGATCACAACATATATAAGACTGTTCACTGTCATATATACGGAGTACGTTTTCGCCTCATCGTCTAGTATGAAAGCCGGAAATGATTCTTGAATTGTGGTAAGCACTGTTATTGCCCAAACCAAAACTACACCGATTTTTATTCGCTGTTTTGTCACAATGTTTTCATACCTCAAGGGATATTTGACAGCGATATAGCGATCTACGCTGATTAACACGAGGTGACTTAACGAGGCGAAACCTACCATGACCAAAGCTACAAGGAACAGTTTTTCCAAGGTACAGAATGGCCCGGCGCCAAAGATTCGCTTCATGTCCACAGCAATGGCTACTGGATATACAACCAGCCCAGTCAACAAATCTGTCCCCGCCAAACACGCCAGAAGTATGTTCGAGTTGGTTTGCAGTCGACGCTTTGCTGCCACGGCTAAGATGACCAGCGCATTTAACAGGATGGTTGGTAAAACTGAAAGCAAAGTGATACATGCTACAGCAATTAGATTTATAAACGTGTCTCTTGCCATGTATGTCTCACGCCAGACAGCGCCAAGAAGATAAGGGCATTCTTCTTTTTCTGTCGGCTCAAACGAATGTGTCGGTGATGAAGGCGAAGCCGAGACGGCCGTCATTTTGCGGCGATACACGATATGATCTAAGAACTGCGAAGTAAGAAAGCCTGCTACGACAGATTTCAGACAGGTGAAGGAGAGTCTATTTATATAGAGGGTCGTGCAATCCGCAAACCGCCATATTTTGTTCTTCCTGAAGCGCAAATAATGCTTTTCTTTTCTCCTAAAGACCGAAACCGCCATAATTTCTTGACCGTGAACCGCCAGAGAAATACGTAAGTAACCGCAAACCGACACTCAAAATTAGCCTAAACCGCCAAACCGCTAGAGTATACAATAGACCCTCGTGAAAAGTGAAGTCAGGGAAGATTAATGATCAAACTATAGATTCTCCTTGCTGATTTCCATACATTTTTTAATGGAACAATATATACACCTAATTGCAATAAGGTTGTCATAGAAAAAAGGAAAAAGTCAAATAGGAATTAATTAAGCGCATGCATGAAATTTTTTGTACAAATGGCCTCAAAATGCTTCAAAATACGAATAAATCAATAAATCTTGTTACAGCATAAAAATGTGGACTTAAAAAGTGCAGATAAAACTCGTGAAATTTCTGTAAATGCTACCAGTTATGAAATTAAGCTAATTAATTCCTATTTACCTTTTTTCTTTTTTACTTTTTTCTATGACAACGTTATTGCAATTAGGTGTATAGTAAAATAAAACACTAAACAAAATAACAAAGATTGTAGATAAATTAAATTTTACCGAAATTAACATTAACGTATAACTCAGCTGCAAAGTTGTAAACACAGTTAGTATCACACGAAATCACACTCTCGGTTTTACGTTATTGCAGTAGTAAGGTTTTTCCGTTGTCAAAACTGAAAATATTTTAAAGTTTTAGTTTTGATTAAGTTCCTGATAAACTGTCTTGTTTCGTTTGTTCATCAGCGCCTAAAAGCGCCAATATGTATCTATTTTGTACTTGAAGATACGTTTCTATAAATACAGTCTAAATTGCGACTTTTATTTTGCGGGTTTTTTACCCGAGATTTAATTGCTCAATCTGTTCAATCGGTGTTTGCTAATCAAATCCATTAAATACTTTAGAGAAAATCTGGTTTTCAATCTTACTTAGAAATTAAAAAAACATCAACAAAACGTTAATTTGGTGCATTTTTTACTCAAAACACAACATAAATCTACGCATTAAGCCGCTGCCTTTAAATTTTGCCGAGTAAATCTGAATTTTTAATCTCTGGACAAGCTGAACAACTCAGTAAGCAATGACATTAACGGTGTTTTTATATGACTCTTATTTATCAACCTGACTACCTTCCCCACCTGCTGTTGACAAATCAATGCCAATTAAAATAAAAATCCATTAAAAAATTTAATTAGTGAGGTGCTGTTTTCTCAGCGAACCTGGTTTACTGACTTAAGATACATGTAATTAACTAAAAGATCATACATAATCTCCCCTGCCTGAGCAGAATAAAAACAACTTAATGTCAGTCGCAAAAAGGACAGCAAAAGAAAATCTTCCAACGGTTAGCGAAACAAACGGATGCTCCGGCCGCTCATGAACCAATTTGTAGTAAAGTCCAGGCTAAACTTCCAACTTAACATGAGCCGAAGTAATTTTTTTCCAATCTTATTATTTATAATCTATTCTGGGAGCTGTAGATAAATCCGATTGTATTTTGTCCTGAAAAGAGCATGACTGCAAAGATTACTCTGTCGATCGAGTTTGCGACCACAAAATACAGAAAAGTAAATAGCTAGTTTGCAGAAAACACGAACTAAAATATCCACGGACGTGGGCGAGGATGTATTAAATAGAAACAACAAAGGGAAAGACAAACGTTTTGGCAATGTATGAATTAATTCTTCAGACTAAATTGATTTCACCCACATCTGAATGTAATTTATGCTCAGATTTTCTTTGCAAAAATGTTTATTAAAACCGAATTATTAAATTCGGTTTTTGTGATATTCAGAATAATCGAGAGCGAGAAACATGTTATCAGGCGAAGCCGATATCACGCATTCAGAAACAAGCACGACCGAAAATGAGGTGGTACTGATAAACTGGATGGTGGTTTCTTAAGAAAACATAATTGAAACATGGTGTTAGTTGTGTATTGTCCACGTTCGTTCTCGGGATAAGACATTTTAATGTCTTATAAAAAAGCCCACCCATTTTGCGTATCAGAAGCAATAAAGCTGCACGACATCCAAGTAGGCTCCACGTTGCTATTTTCTCGATTTTTCTCCCGGAACTCCGTCCCCCAAAGCCCGCTATACTTTTGGTCAGCAACCGCCATTCGGGAAGGTACTTCATATATGGTAATTGTAATGTACCTTGATGCCATTTGATACTGACCAAAAGTATATCGTACACTCTGTTTTTTCACCTTACTGACACTAAGCCTCAGCACACAACATAACAAAGTTTTTGTGGAATAACCTGCAAATTTTATTACAATTTTTCAACAGGTTTATATGTTTACATTTAATACATTTAACAGCACTTTATAACAATACTAAACACTTAAATCTGTCCAGGAAAATGCTTGGGTGTCACATCCTAGAGGAGAAATAAATCAAAACCATTCAAAACAAGACATAAGTAGATGCCAATTTTGTCAATTATTAAGTTCAGACAGAAATCGCATACACCCAGTAATGTGCAATTTATGTCATACTGAAATATTCAGTTAAAGATGAGGATAAAGAATTAAACGTCTGATCCCCTTACGCAGCTAGCTATTTAAAATGTACTAACCTCTAGAAAATTCCATTTTCTTGAGCCCCGCCCATGAGATTTCTGGGCCGCCCTAAAAAATTTCATTATTTTTCACCCATTTCCTAAGGTGTTGCTGTTTTTTAACCTTACCCCTAAGAATTCAGCGATTTTACATCATTTACCCCTAGGAATTTTACTGTTTCTCGACCGCCGGGAAGGCCAGCTTTCAAGTTTCATCTATTATAGTTCACTATTAAATTTCTCCGAGTCTGATTGGTTTAAATTAATCACGTGACGCGATAGTGTTTGTCCGTGGAAAACCATCATTGTACAAGCTTGCTCATCAAGCATTAAATTAAAGTCGCGTAACAGTCTTCCGGGTATTTCATTTTCAAGAAGTATTCCTAAATCTTCCTCCGAAACTTCAGAGAAACAAGAAAACGTCTCCGTTTTGCAGACAACCTCTATATAGCCACTTCACAGTAATTGCAGAAGCCCATTACACAGAGCGAGTGCTAGCAACCTCCAAACTGCGTCTGTGAAACGGCGTTTTCAAAAGTAAAGTTCAGTATCTTTAGATGTGATTTTTTCGCGGATTGGTTCGGATAATCTTCTTTGAAGTGTTCTGGTAGCATTTCGGGCGAAGATTTCAGTATTTTCTCGCAAAGTAGTAGCTGACTTCTTCAAAAACAGTACTTTACGCTAGGAGACGCTTGACTCAAGAAAAAATTTACTTGTGAAAACGCCGTTGCACAAATATATGGAAGTTTCGTGCTCCGGGTAATAGGCTCCTGGTAATGGTTGAGAAATGACAGCTCAGCCAATCAGATGGCAGCTTTTGCAGTAGAACACAAATGGATTTCTACGAATTAATAGCAGTTATAGAGAAGTTTTCAATTGAGTGTCGTAAAACCAAAACTCTGGCCAATCACAAAACACATAGATAATACAGTAAACCAATCAAAACTAGAAGCAAATACATGTTGCCGGCACGAAGCGCGGGAAAACGTGCGCAAGCGAGTCACGATTACTTCTTATTGGCTGAGAAAGTGGCGCGAGAGTTTTAAACCAATCACTGAGCGTAGTAATGCAAAACCAATGCAAACGCGAATTACTTTCGACACTCAAGTGAAAACCGCTCTAGTTATTACCGTACCTGTCTGTAGTTCTTGAGCCGGTTAGCGACGTCCGCCAGGACAAAATTTCCCGATTGGGTTAAATCGACAAGCAATAGCACGGCTTGCTATTACGTCATTGAACTGGGCTTCGTCTGGTGCTCTGTCAATACCTTCGTTTAGGCTTGAAAGAAAAGAAATTCCAGTTACTATGGTTACAATGAGTAGAATCCAGCCTTGCACACAGGCGTTGCCTTCTCGCTTAGGGACGGACCATTATTTTCTTGGAGGGGGGGGGATGAAAAATTTTCCTCTGCAAACTTTTTTTTTTAGTTTATGCACCTCTGCAAACATTTTTTTCGAAATTCTTACTATTTTTTGTTATACATATCGTGTTTGCAAACAATTTATTTTGTCTTTCTAGGCCCTGCAAACAACTTTTTTTAATATTTTTCATCCCCCCCCCCCCCTCCAAAAAAATAATGGTCCGTCCCTTACTCGATCTGGCGCGACAATTTATGACGTCACCGAATAAGCTACAGTGAACACGCAACCCGTTCCCAGGGTCGTGTTCGTCCGTAAGAAGAAGAGAACGCCTGAAGACTAGACTGGCTTCTCAATGTTAAATACAATGTTTAAATTGTGCTAGGATTACAGTAAGCACCCGCATATAAGAACCTATGATTTGGGGTTCAGGCTGATCAAGTGTTTAATATAGAACGTTTTATTACTATACTAATTTCTATATTAGTTTCAATAAAAATGAATACTTTTACTAATATAAGAATGCACACCAAAGTACTTTAATATGAGTTATTGTAATGCGCTTTTGCACATTTTATATGTTAAAAAGCGCAATATAAATTAATAAATTATTATCATTATTATTTCTTATTCTGGTATCCTATTTCTTTTATATAAGAACCTGTTTTATTTATCAGGCTGAATTGGTTCTTATGTAAATGGTGTTTTATTGGTTAACTTTCAGCCTGATGTTCTTAATCCACTTGTTTTCATATGTGGGTTTTGACTGTATTACAGAAGGAAACCTTTTTCATAGCTTTTCTTCAAACAGTTGCGAGAAACGCCAGTTTTCTTCTACTTCTTCTTCTTGTTTTTCCACTCTCCTTTTTTCAAACAAATCCCATGTTTTCTTTTCCTGAATTCTAAAAACTTTTATTTAAAAAAAAACAATTGTTTTCCTGGCTGGCAATCTTTAGTCAGCGCACGGAAATACTATGTTACCTTGGCAAGTCAATGCTCTCCGCCTCGGCATCAGGAATTTCTGACTTTTTGATGAGCTTGAATTTTCCTCCAAGGTTAAGCCTGGGGCGAGCCTCGATTGCATGTGCAAGTACAAGAAGAAAGAGGAATAGCAAAACCAGTCGCACCATGGTAACGTGAAAAAGGATTGATTCCTATAAGAACGAGAATACATAAGTTTAAAAAATTAAATTTGCTCCAGAGTTATCTACTTCACAAAAAGGCAAAATTGCTGAATTGCCGGTTTATTGGTTTGGGAAGGATGCATTACCCGAAAATGTCCGAAGACGTACGAAAGTTCCAAAGTAGAACCGAATATTTCCGAATGTAACAACGCGTAGACTTTTAAAGATTGCCAAAGGAGACTGAAAAAAGTTCTGAAGATGTCTCGACGGGCCCCAACGATTTTTTAACGATATTGTAATGCAACCATATCCAGATAGTCTATCGAATATTAAGCAAACACCCCTATGTCGCGATTTCTTTTTTATGCCAATTTTGACTCTTACTTTTCATTAGTATGTTTAACATAAAATTAAGAATTATAATATCCTTAATCGTATGATCGATTTTGATTGGCGTTTTACCCGCGCTATGACTTACTTATTAATGTTCTCACGCTAACAAAATGCCCGAAAACTGAAATGATATCTGTCTTAAGGATGTGAGCCACACAATACGAGTTCACTTGATTCATATACGTGCACGACCCCACGAGCTTCTAGCTTTTGCCTTTTAAAAACTAATTAAATTGCTAGGCTGGGACTACGGCAAGGCCCTTTATACTTTTAATAAGCCAATATTTGGACTAGTATAAATAGTCTTTTTCAGGGTCAGTGCTAAGAAATCCAAGTATTCCGGAATAGGAAGAACAGCCAAACGAACGCTAACTCGCATTATTCCAATTATTCTTATTCCGGATTGATCCCAAACGAACGCGCCCTAAACGTGCCAGCCTTGCCTGTTGCAATTTAATTCGTTTTTCTACACGCTACGGTGACCTCTAGTACGAGCATTTCTGCAAAATGAGATCTGGCAACAAGAAGTTCTGCTAAATAATAAAGATGGTAAATTTCAAGCTCGGTGATAAATAGTGAAGAAATTATTCAACATGACACGAGCGTGGGACAAAGAAAAAAATCTGAGTCCCCGACGGGAATCGAACCCATGGCCTCCCAGGCTTTTATACCGATTGTGCTCTCTAAAAGTGGCATATTATGCTACTAGCGTGCTCAAAATTTTCCAAATGTATGCAAAAATTATCCAGAATTCCCAAATTATGTCTTCTACCTTTCCGATATTATGCGTCACAAAATGACGTAGATTCTATGACATAGAGGTGCGCAAGAATGACACCAAATTATGATGTTTTTTAAATAAACTGTTGTTGTAAAATTATTTGTGTTTATGGCAGATTATCACGGCCGTCAGCTGTCCAAATTAGCTGCTCGCATCTCTAAACCGTTTGTAAAATGACGTCCAACGACTTAACAATCACAATTGTATAGCTAAAACTACGAAGTTTAGCAAGAACAAACTACCGAAATTTCATTGCACTTCTGTAGAAAGTACACATCATAAATACTACATTTTAGGTGAAATTTAAGCTCAAAAAAGTGCTAAAAATTGCTAATTATGCCGTGGTATGCATCGATTCACAAATCATGCTATTTAGCTCCAATTATGCAAGAAGTTATCTAGCACTAATCTTTAAGCCTCCATGGCCTCCCAGATACCGTTATGGGCGCTCTGGGTTTTCGGCTGCGTTAGTGTTGTTACGAACATCTAAAAGTTTATTAGTTTTGACTTTTACCTGTAACGTTTACGTATGGGTAAAGATCATTTGAAACAGATTGGTTTCAGGAATGACGTTTAAAGTTGTTAAAATTAATGCGTTAATAGTCGTTTGCTTTCCGTGTAAACAAAAGCATGCGAAGTTTAACAAATGACTGTTTGTTTAGTTTCTATTGTAACCAAGTAACTGGCATTGGCAAATGTGCTGTGCGCAGCTTGAACAGATTTTCAGAGAATTTTTCTCGTTTCCAAGAATACGATGAAAAACGATAAATGCTTTCCAAAGCAACAACCAAAAAATTGAAACGTTAATCTGGGGTGTGAGAAAACTAGCTATATAGCATGTTAGAAACATTAGTTTTCGAAAAAAATTATTCAATAAGTAAAAATAATAAAATAACAATAAACTAAAGATGGGCGGGATAGTAGCAGAGAAAACTTAATTCCCATTCTTATGCTTATCTCCTTTCATAAATGCATAACATATAAAATAAAAACTTTATTGCATATGATAAATATAATTTACAATATTAAATAAGGAAAATACCAAAAGATAATTACTAATTTATTCCTACTTCGAGCGCAGGTAACTTAAGAGGGTGGCCTTTTTTGCAATTTTTGATAAAGAGTATAGAATTAAAATCTGTTTTGGTAGAAAAAGGCTTAGGCTAGCTTACAAGAACGGCATGGTGAATCAGTTTAAAATTAAAGTATCCCAGGTGAAGACAGCATTTTGCAATTCTAACACTACAGTTAACTTGTAATACGTTCATTGAGCAACTCAGTACTAAAACATGTAAGAAGAAATTCCTCAAAACCTACTTTTGAGGAGCGAACATCTCAAATTTTAAAACGCTTGCTGGCGAGAGGTTACCCAAAAACCTGATAGAAAAAGTACTATCAGAAATAAAATTCACTCAAGGATTCCTAAGGCTTAAACAACGAAAGAAAACTTGCAAAGGCATTTTGCCTTTTGTTACAGAATACGAGCCATCAATGCCAAACATCAGACAAGCTTTAATGGAAAAATGGCACATAATACATAACCAACCACTTCTCAAAAATATCTTTGAAGATCCGCCTATCATACTTTTCAGAAAGGAAAGTCCTTGAAAGATATGCCCGTTAGCGCAAAAATATAAAAGGTTTTCAAATGTCTCTCACCGGTGGAGATTGTGTAGCCTGTCACCCTTGCGATTACTTATCGTACAGACTTTGAGCAGCCTCTTTTTTTTTTCTTATTTTCTTCTTGTAAAATAATAACAAAATCTGAAATCTGAATCTGAATCTTTTTTCACGTCAAGCGTGAAGCGAAAAAGTGAGGATGGAAAATCGGCGCGCGAAAACTCAGCTATCTCTCAGATTTCGTGCGACTAATTTTTTTTTTTTTCACTCGCGCTTTCGAATTCTAAGCTTCACGATCGACTTTCTAAGAAAAAGTTGGGACTGCTCGTACTCTACTGACTGTAAAGAAATTGGTGCAGAAAACATTAAACGGAGATGTTAAGTTCATGAATGTTTAAGACCTCTTCTTAATCGCAAATTAAATTTAGCTGTTCATTGCTCAGTTTTGTAAGCTGAGATTATTGCCTTCTTTTCCTCCCCAATCTCCTAAAAATCGCCTCCACGCTTCAAGGTTTCCAGTTTTGCAAACTCTCAACTGGTTTAAACACTCGTTTAGTTCTGCCAATTAATTTTCACAATCCAAATGATTTTATTTCGTTTGCCAGAGTTATTTCTGTTTGGTTTTGTTTGGTTTTATGCCTACTATCCATGAAAAAAATACGTTGATTTGTTTAAAAACCGCGTTTTGTTTGAAAGTCTATAGAAGAAGATAAAATCAAAATGTAGCTTTAACATACTTACTTGTTTTTTTCGTAGCAAAATCTCTGCGCCAGTCCTGTAAAATTTTATGTGCAAGTGATCACACCACTGATAAGTGTGGCGGTTAAATATACCCGAGAGTTTTACGATTCCGGATGCAAATTGACTACTCAACACATTCGCCGACAAAAGCGACACTTTAAACAGAGCGCCTCAATAAAAGGTTAATGGAAACTGTTGTAATTCGATCAATAAATGCATACAGTTGTCAGTGAGTTTTGAATTACTCGCTGAAACTGAGTAGGGAAATTAGAATTGTTTAGAATTTTGTTTCTTTGACCGCGATGCATAGGAACCGACCAATTCAATTAACAACGACATATCATTATAGTGCCGGATACCGTCCCAAAAGATACATTATTTGCAAACTTGAAACTGACAAAGTAAACTGTCTGCGGCGGACATATGTACTCACGCCAGAACAAAAAAGATATGTTCGGTCAACTGAGTTAATAAAAACTCGGCAAATAAGCACAGCTCAGCAAACGTACTGAGTCAGGGCCAAAAACATAGCATTGCTTATCAAAGTTTGTTGCAAAATTTTCTACGACTTTTATTTCTGGTTATGGAAATTTTTATTTCCTTATTCGAAAGAGCATAGATCAAGGTGTCTGAAAACGCTATTCAACTGTATCTACTATTAATTTTATTACCAGTAATTAAGAGTCAAAGATTTGACCGACATGTGCCGCCATCTTTGATCTTCAAAGC